>NC_032013.1:12215806-12225934 GCF_001865875.1 Lupinus angustifolius | reverse complement strand
CCTAATTTTTTAAAAAAAAATTTACTTACCTATTTTAATATATATTTTTACCCTATACAAATTGTACATTCCTTCTAAAAATTATAGATATAGATAAAAAATTTACATGTGTAAATATAGATATTGTTTATAATATTTACTTCATTTGAGTTTATAATGATTTTGCACTTAAGATCACAAATTATCTTTGTCAAAATTTTACAGCAAAAGTCCTAATATTTTATGTATTTTTATAAATCATTTAATATTTATAACATGTATTTTTATGCAAAAATTATACCTATAGACTTTAATGTGAGTAAGAAAATATTTATTTGAGATTTCAATTTCAACCTTTTATTATTGATGTCGTTAGTAATTCATGCTTGAAAACTATCAATCATCTCTGAATTAATTGCAACTTTGATGATACATTAAAAGTGAATGCATATAATTTGCTTGATTAAGTTATTCGTTTTATCTTAATATTTTATCTTAACTATTCTGGTTAACTACTATAGAAAGATCATTTTCATTAACGAACACAACCAAATAAACTTATGTAGTAAAATAGAAGATAAATTTCTTGTACGCAACATGATAATTTATATTGAAATGTAAATATCTAAAAAAATTACTCTTAATTCAATCATCGATGAATTGAAGTGAGAATGAATTAACATAATATACATCAAGTGGATACGGCATATATATTTTAATTAAGTATTTTAAATTTTTTATTGTTATTTTAATATTATAATGTGTCTATTTATTATTATTTCATAATAAATTTTAGTAATTATACTATGTTCATAATAATTATTATATATATTCATCATTATAAAATATATAAAAATATAATTGAAATTGAAAACTTGTTGAGTATCTGCGAATATTCATTATCCTTGTGAGTACTTACAAATAGTACGGATATAAGTACGAGTATGCACTATTAATAAGTAATAACTAACTATATGCTAAGTCATCATCTTATTAATAAGTAATAACTAACTAAAAATATAATTTTAAATATTAGTAAGAAGGGTATGTTTAGGGTATGATAAATAATTTGTTCATTAGAATCATTTTCGGTGGTTTATTTTATTTTTATCCAAAATTATAAACAACAATGACAATAAGAATGGGATATCTCATTCTCTATATGTAGTGGTGGCAAAATTATCCATAATCCAAAATTCATCCAAATTAAATTCATCTGTTAGAACTAATGGATTTAAATGAATATAATCCAATGGATAGTGTTGATAATGAATGAATTTAAATCCATCCATTATATCCAATGGATATCCATGGGTATATCCATTTGGATGGATACCCAATCAATCCAAAAAAATAAAAATAATTTTTTTCTTCCAATTAATTCAATATTAATATAAAAATATCTCTCACATTTCTAAGTACAATCCATTATAATTTGAAAATATACCGCACACATTACAAAAGTTGAAAATTGCAATTGTGATTTTAAAAAGTGTTTGTCAAAAAAGTATAAACGATTTCGACCTTAGTGTTTTACCCTAATATCTTAAGGGAATGGAGTATCTCCTTGTATAAGGAGATAAGTTATCTCCTCCTGCCAGTGAAATCATGACATGTGTCATGTTTCATCATTTTTTATAAAAATATTTTTAAAAATAAATAAAATAGCACACATGTCACATTTTTACTGGCTAGAGGAGATAAGTTATCTCCTTATATAAGGAGATACATTATTCTCATATCTTAATGCAAAATATAAATATATTATTTTGGTTATTGACTAATTTGATAATATAACAACAAAATGAAATATTTTAGGATGATGGACTATTGCATACAACTTGTGGAAGTCCTAATTATTAGGAGTGTAAGTGATTCCGGTTTAAACCGTGAAACCGATGAAACCGAACCATAAAACGTGGTTCGGTTCGGTTTCGTAATTCAGTTCAGTTTTTTATATTTGGAACCATTTAAGTTTGGTTCTGTTCGCGGTTTTGTAAATTTTGGAACCGTTAGAACCGAACCGAATCACATATTAAAAAATAATTTTATTTTATATTTGGATGGTTAAGCTTTAAAGTTAGGAGATAAAATATGATTAATAATTTAGTATTATTAATACATATAGGCTATAAATAACAGGCCAATAGAAAAAATAAATTAGTAAACAAACTTAAATATCTATTATCTCTATTGTTCATTGAGAAGATAGAAAGAAAACTAAAAAACTAGTATACGTTTTGTCACTATTCAGAGATGAAATTGATTAAATAAAGAAATAAAGGAACTAAACGAAAATATAGAAAGATCTTGAGGACATCACTAATGATGTGGAGTATTAGGTGTTACTATTTGATTAAAGAATTATATCAAGTTTGTCATTCTTAAATTTTGTTGGACATTGTCGAAGATTTTGTGGACTAAAATTTCAAGTTTATAGTGCGTTGAGATGTTGAATTATTATTGTTTTACTAGAAAGAATATTAAATACTTTATTATTGATGTGTTTAGTATTCATTTAGTTAACTCTATACTTTACAAATTTTGATCAATTATTTCTTAAGGATTTTCTTTAAATAAGTTGAAAAACTGCGAAACCGAGCCATTAATGAACGGTTCGGTTCCTAAATAAAATTTGTGGTTAATTGAGTAGAACCGAACCATAACTTTGTGTTCGGTTCTGTCACTAAATTGCATCAAAAACTGAACTGAACTTTTACAATCCTACCAATTATGTCAAAAACTGAACTGAACTTTTACAACCCTACCAATTATGTTGCACCAGAGATTCTTGCCAATAAGAGTGTTTGTAAAAAAAACTTCACAAATTCACATTTTTAACATTGCTTATCAAAAAAGCATTTTTTAAAAGTGTTTGTTAAGAAAATTATTTTTTAAAAAGTGTTTTTTTTAAAATTACTTTTTAAAAGTAATTTTTTTAAAAACACATTTTAAAAATGTTTTTTAAAACTAATATTTTAAAATATTTTATGAAATAATAATTTTTAAATAATTTTTTTTCTTCAAATTGCTTTATTAATAATGTTTTGTTCAAATTAAGAAAAAATTGGTTGGATAACCATCCATCTAATCCATTAAAATGAATACATGGATGGATTGGAATCCATTGTATATTGATGAATTGGATAATTTAAAAATGTGATGTAATAGATTTATATGAATTGGTGGATAGTTTTCTATCCATCCATTAGGATCCAAATCCAAATATATCCAAATTCATCCAATTGCCACCTCTACTACATGCCTTATCAGCCAATGAATTTAACGAATGTGTCCTTAATTAAATTTAAATATCTTTACAATATTTTATATTATTTAAAGAGAACCTCTTATAATTCGAACCTTATAACCTCATAAATGTATTGATATAAATTTTATTGAGTCACTATTCACCATCAATTAGACACGGACTAATTTAGTCTACCATCTTCTTGTAATTAATGAAAAATTGTTTAAGGACCTTATAAAAAAATTCTATATAATTTGAAGGTATTCACAATTCATATTTAATTATGAGTAACTTTTCCATATAAAACTTGATATTCAAAACTTATACATTAGCCCAAGGTATGGTTTTACAGAATAAAATGAAATATGTTAACTGGAATTTTGGAGGGGTAACAAATTGATTATTTATATATATAGCGAAAATATGTTATAACTATTTAATATTTTAGATGATGTTAATTGTCATTTACAATATTTTCACACACCAAATGAAAAAATACAGGGTTAACGCTTAACAACTATATTAATGATAATTTATGAGAGAAGTTAGAGGACTTCTACTAAAAATATTAGTATTTAATATGTATTTATTAACAGTAAGTATTTTTTTACATTGATAGTGCATAAATTTTAAATTAAAAATATTAAACCACCTGTACAATTTCCAATAACATAGATTTTAATAATATACAAATCATTTTCATATTTCTTATCATAAAAATTATAATATTATGTATATTCAATATAAAAAATTTGATATATTTCTCTAAAATAAAACATATAAAAATTAAAAATTCAACCGAATCTATACTATTAATAAAGCCAAAACAAATAATAACTATCATGCATGATATAACTTGATATATCATGCATGATAGTGCATAAATTTTAAATTAAAAATATTAAACCACCCGTACAATTTCCAATAACATAGATTTTAATAATATACAAATCATTTTCATATTTCTTATCATAAAAATTATAATATTATGTATATTCAATATAAAAAATTTGATATATTTCTCTAAAATAAAACATATAAAAATTAAAAATTCAACCGAATCTATACTATTAATAAAGCCAAAACAAATAATAACTATCATGCATGATATAACTTGATATATCATGCATGATAGTGCATAAATTTTAAATTAAAAATATTAAACCACCCGTACAATTTCCAATAACATAGATTTTAATAATATACAAATCATTTTCATATTTCTTATCATAAAAATTATAATATTATGTATATTCAATATAAAAAATTTGATATATTTCTCTAAAATAAAACATATAAAAATTAAAAATTCAACCGAATCTATACTATTAATAAAGCCAAAACAAATAATAACTATCATGCATGATATAACTTTTAAATTCCATTTTTATCATTTTTAACCTCTCTCCTTAATAAATGGAAATTTCACATTTTGCTTTCATTTTTCATCAATACATTATTACTCATCCACACATTCTTTTTTATTTTCTCTCTTTCTCAACCCAAAAATAAAACAATAACACATGAAAAAAACATATCCAACAACTCAATAATGATTATTAGATACACAAAATGAGAAATTTATAGAAGTTGTGTATATCATAGCAATTATTACATCTTATATTCTTAAATTTACATTTTCTATTAAGTTTATATGTTTCATTTTTTATACTTATACACTTATATCAAAATAATAAGAATGTGGGTCGACACGCTAGTAAAATATAATGTTAAAACAAATTCACACTATATATATGAACGTGTCATTTATAATTTGTGGTATTTCAGGAATTCATTATCAAATCAAGACAGTATGCTTTTTTTGCTTAGGCTTGGCGATAAACTCACATGGATTTGACCTTTTCATTAACTATTTCTAAGATCATTAAGTTCATAATTAAATAAGAACGTTTTTCTTCTAATTTTACTAAGAGAAAAATCATTTTTGTGCTTATTTCGTAACAATGAACAAAATATGTACATTCTTATAGTTGAGACAAAATTAAAAAATGAAAAAAAGAAGAGAAGAAATCAATATTAAATAAAATAAATTAAAAGTGAAGAAGAAGATAAATATGATGTAAGTTTGTGGTGTCAATTAAGAATAGAAATAAAGTTGCATCATTGGAGATGATTTGGGATTAAATTGCTCAAGTTATTGGAATGTATAAACAAATATAAAATAATCAGTATGACTCGTTTAAGAACGAAAAAATGGGTTGCACTACTATGGATGCTCTAATGAAGATACATATTACATATCCGAAATATTAAAAACAGAATTGAATATCTATTCATTATCAATATAAATTTTTTTATACTATCAATAAATATTTATTATTTCCATATATTATTTTTATGAAGGAGTCAATAATATTTAATGGATTAATGCTAAATGAAAACAACTAGATGACTACATAAAAAGTTATTATAATACTACTGTATAGAAATTACAACAATCAAATATTTATACGATACATTTTATATATTAAACTATTAAAAATGTAGAAAAGAAAGAATATAATTGATTAGTGAGCTTAAGACAAAGTGATGAAAAAAAATAAGATTCCACAGTAAAAAACATTAAACATAACAAGAGTAATTTGTGTTTCTTTCACCATGAAAGGAGAACACGTTTTGCACAATGGAGTTAGTATCTGATAAAATAATAATAAAAATAATGATATGAAGCCGCTTGACATCTTCCATGTCCTGATTACTATAAATACCAACCCTTGTTAGCTTATGTTCCTCACAAGCCACATAGTTTTATTATATCTTCCACATTGTACTATAGTGTTTGTTAAGAGATCAAAGATGTTTTTCAACAGAGGACAAAAGGTGAAGGGAACAGTGGTGTTGATGACAAAGAATGTATTAGACATAAATGAGTTAACAGGTGCAAAAAGTGTTGGAGGTATTGTAAGTGGTGGCCTCAACCTTGTTGGTGGTATTGTTGGTGGTATTGTTGATGCTGCCACTTCTTTCTTGGGTCAATCCATTGGTTTTAAACTCATTAGTGCTACTTCTTCTGATGGTAATTACAATCTTCTTATTTCATTCTAATATTCATCTTATATATATACTCATAAGTACACATTTGTTTACAGGAAGTGGAAAAGGGAAGGTTGGAAAACTAGCATACTTGGAGAAACATCTTCCTTCATTACCAAACTTGGGTGCTAATCAGGAAGCTTTCAATGTTCATTTTGAATGGGATTCTGACTTTGGAATTCCTGGTGCTTTTTATATTGAGAATTTTACTCAATCTGAATTCTTCCTTGTTAGTTTGACCCTTGAAGATGTTCCTAATCAAGGAACTATCCACTTTCTATGCAACTCATGGGTTTACAACAAAAAGAAGTATGACACTGATCGCATTTTCTTCGCCAACAAGGTAAACTACTAACCCCCTTCTATATTGTTTGATACATATAGCTGACAACCCTGTATTGAAATTTTATATAATATAAATGTAGACATATCTCCCTGGGAAAACACCAGCTCCACTAGTGTATTATAGACAAGAAGAGTTGAAAACTTTAAGAGGGGATGGAAAAGGAGAGCGTAAGGAGTGGGAAAGGATTTATGATTATGATGTCTACAATGATCTTGGTGAACCGGACAAGAATGCCAGCTTGGCTCGTCCTGTTCTTGGAGGATCGAGTGAGTTGCCTTACCCTCGCAGGGGAAGAACTGGCCGAAAACCATCTAGGAAAGGTCAGCCTTAAACATATTCACTGCTATGAGTACTAAGGTTATTGTTTGTTGCTGCTGAAATGTAGTTTTCTATTATATATTTGAACAGATCCTAAGAGCGAGAGCCGAAGTGACATTGTTTACCTACCAAGAGATGAATCATTTGGTCACTTGAAGTCCTCTGATTTTCTTGTCTATATACTTAAATCTGCATCTCAAAATGTTATACCACAGTTGCAATCTGCGATTCGCTTACAATTCAATCAGCCCGAGTTTAACAGCTTTGAAGATGTTCGAGGACTGTATGATGGTGGAATTAAGCTTCCTACCAATATACTAAGTGACATTAGCCCAATCCCTTTGTTCAAGGAACTCTTCAGAACTGATGGTGAACAAGCCTTAAAGTTTCCAGAACCTAATGTGATTCAAGGTATGTTAGAATCGTAGTCATAGCCTAGCAATTGAAATTCAAAGCAATGGAAAGTTGATTGATTTTGTTGAACAGTGGAGAAGTCTGCATGGACGACTGATGAAGAATTTGCAAGAGAGATGATTGCTGGAGTGAATCCACACATTATTACTAGACTTCAGGTAAACTTAATGGATCATGCGCTATCTGATGATACCGTTGGTTGATTTTTGATTTTTGATTCCTGAACCAGTTTGCACTTACTGTTTGGCAACTACATAGAACTCAAAATCTTTCGTCCTCCTTTAAAGTTGAATTTCCAATTGATAACTTCATTGAACTCCAAATTCAATGCAGGAGTTTCCACCAAAGAGCAAGCTTGATCCCCAAGTCTATGGTGATAATACCAGTACAATAACCAAAGAACACTTGGAGCCGAACTTGGATGGGCTCACTGTAGAACAGGTATTCACCATATTTATTTATTTCCCTCTAGTTAAGCAGCAATACTTTGAACAATTGAAGTTCTAATATGATACAAATGCCTAATGATGACTACATTATATTTGTTAAAACAGGCTATTGCAGAAAACAAGTTGTTCATACTTAATCACCATGACACAATCATTCCATATTTGAGGAAAATAAATGCAACTGACACTCGAAAGGCCTATGCTACGAGAACCATCCTTTTCTTGCAAAGCAATGGAACGTTAAAGCCATTGGCCATTGAGCTAAGTAAGCCACATCCTCAGGGTGATAATTATGGTCCTATTAGTAATGTTTACCTACCAGCAGACCAAGGTGCTGATGGTTCTCTGTGGCTGCTTGCCAAGGCTTATGTAATCGTAAACGACTCCAGCTTTCATCAACTTGTTAGCCACTGGTATAAATTTTGTTAATAAGGTTTATACAATCAAACTTATTTTTACTATCTATCTAGGAATTGTTTATTAATATCTTGAAATGGATGTCAGGTTAAACACTCATGCAGTTGTTGAGCCATTCATCATTGCAACAAACAGGCACCTTAGTGTTGTTCATCCAGTTCATAAACTTTTACTTCCACACTATCGCGATACAATGAACATTAATGCACTTGCGCGGAATGTGTTGATCAATGCAGAGGGTATTATTGAGACAACATTCTTGTGGGGGAAATATTCTTTGGAAAACTCTGCTGTTATTTACAAGGAATGGGTTTTTCCTGAGCAAGCACTACCTGCCGATCTTATCAAGAGGTAATCCTCACCTTATAAAAGCAAGCCGATACAAGAAACAAGATTTTAGGTCCATTCATTAAGATACAAGAGCTTGAACATAAATATCTTTCTATGTTAATATTGTTATCTCCTTGCTTCTAATACAGGGGAGTGGCTGTTGAAGACCCATCTTCGCCCCACGGAATCCGTCTTCTAATAGACGACTATCCTTATGCTGCTGATGGACTAGAGATATGGGCTGCAATCAAGTCATGGGTCGAAGAATATGTCTCTTTCTACTATGAGTCAGATGCTGCAATTGCACAAGATGCTGAACTCCAAGCTTTCTGGAAAGAACTTGTAGAGGTGGGTCATGGTGACAAGAAAAATGCGCCATGGTGGCCGAAGTTGCAAACTCGCAAAGAATTGATTGAAATTGCCAGTACCCTCATATGGACTGCTTCAGCCCTTCATGCTGCTGTTAACTTTGGACAGTATCCATATGGAGGTTATATCCTTAACCGCCCGACTCTTAGCAGAAGATTCATTCCCGAGAAAGGATCACCCGAGTATGATGAGCTAGCCAAGAACCCTCAGAAGGTGTTTTTGAAAACAATCACCCCAAAGAATGAGACCCTTACTGACCTTACAATTATAGAGGTCTTATCAAGGCATGCTTCTGATGAAGTCTACCTTGGACAGAGAGATGGTGGTGATATTTGGACTTCTGATGCACAACCAATTGAGGCCTTTAGGAAGTTTGGTAAGAAGTTAGCAGAAATTGAGAAAAAGCTTATAGAGAGGAACAATGATGAGACATTGAGGAACCGTTACGGGCCGGTGAAGCTGCCTTACACTCTACTCTATCCTTCCAGTGAGGAAGGATTGACTTTCAGAGGCATTCCAAACAGCATCTCTATCTAAAATGTCATTGTTGTGTTGTATTGCTGAATAAAATAAAAGATGAAAAGGAATCCATTTCCTTCATCTTATCTGAGTATTATTATCATCAATAAGAATTGCTATATTTGTAGTTATTGTACCAAGCTTGAATCAGAATATGAAATTTGTGTATTGAGCATTGAGGCAGAACAAGTTGGCAATGGGAAAATGTTTGAGAGTTTCTGTAATGAGTGCAGCAGGGAAGTTTGTTCTACCACTAGTCCAAATGTAACATTACCATGGCCAGAACATGATTATATCATTAAATAATGGGATATGCTATTTCCCCTATTGAGTTTACCTTAAGTCAAGATAATTAGGATAACAACATTATTATTCTGTGGCACACCCACATAAAGAAGTTCAGGCACATATAGCTATTAAATATGCATAACAGTAATAAAGGCACATATAGTGATTAATGTTTTATGTACACCACCAACAAGTGATACCATCGAGGAAATATTTGCTCTTCAAGTAAAGAAAAGGGAAAAAAAACAGAGAGAGAGATAAATTGTGTGTCTATATTCTTTACCTTAAAATGTATGTGGTTGATGTATAATTTAAGGTTTTGTTTGGATTATTAGGAAATAGCAACAGAAGTTTGTGTAAAAAATCACAAGTTTATGTGATTTTGCGCAAGTTAA
>NC_032013.1:12192046-12215706 GCF_001865875.1 Lupinus angustifolius | reverse complement strand
GATTAAAACACACCTTAATCGATTAACTGCATATTTCCAAGTGTATTTTTAAATTGCAAAACTCAAATACGTTATGCACTTAACTTATACATGTTCAACACTAAGTTTATGCCTAGGATGCACATATAACATGTATATATGTGATGCATGAACATATTATGAATGACATATCTCAAAAATAAAATGATTTAATGTTTTATGCATATGAGACATGTATTGAGTTTACATAAGCCTTAGACTCAACCTAAACTAATTACTAGTCTAAGTCTAATACCAATCTTGAGACTTAAGCACGTTGATTTGTTGATGATCTACAAGCTCTTATGAAACACAAGTTGTCCTCATCAAAACCAAAACACATAGTGAGCAAGCTTTCCAAAGTGCTCCTAGTGAGAAATTTGTCCGTAGGAATATGGCAAATTGCTTATAGTGGGTGAGCAAGACCCGGTCTGACCCGTATGCTTGTCTCTTAGGGACGAGTCTAACCCGTCCAAATAAATAAAAAATGATAGACTTGATTAAAAGGGACAGACCCGTCATAAAAAAAGGACGGGTTCGGGTCTATGTCTGGGTCACTCGATCTGTTCCTTATAGTTATATATCAAGAATAGTTGAATAAATACCTATCAATATTCATTATGTTCAGTCCACATAACTCAAATACCTACAAAACCACACAAGATATCCAAATCACTTATCATATGATCATTATTGTTTGCTCTTTTTTCATTGTTTAATTCTCCTGGATAGTGAATGATTGTTGCGACGAGAGTGAAAGACACTACGACGCTTAAGAGTTAGTTATATTTTCTTATCCATTGTATATTTTTCCTCTTTGAAGTTGCTTATGCTTATACTATTGCCTCTGATTGCCAATGCCCAATAGCCTTCAACTCGTCTTCTTCATTTTTTTTCCATTATTTTCAAGCCACCATCCAATTATTATGAGTATTGACATGTTTTTGTCATTTCAGTTCTCATGTACTTTTTTTTATGATTTACAAGAACACTTCAGCTTATGTTGACACTTGACATTTTAAATTGTTTTGAAATTTTCAATGTCTTCTATAATTTCAGTACGTGATTGTGATAGTTTTTAGTTTGAATGATACAACTTATGATTTGTAGTTTATATACTAATGTATGTGTGATGCAGATTTTAGTTGAGTTTATATACAAATTGTGATAATTTTGATTGTACGTGCTTAAAGATTTGAGAAAAAAAATCTACGTTTCTCATTTTGTCCTTTTCCAAACCGGATCAGTCTCTATCTTGACTCATCTTATTTTGGACCTGTCCCTCACGCATTCCATTCCATCCTAATTAGGAACTTCGAGTTCAAAAATTGATCCGATCAATATTTATGGTCAGGTGAGGAACATGCTTAACCCGTCCCAACCCGTCCCACACTCACCCCTAGTAGCGTCACACTACTTCTACTCCTAATTAAATCACTCAACCAACAATCACTTTTCAACTTAAGAACTATGTTGCCTTGATTTTCTATATACTATAGGGATACGTGGGAGTAAGGTTTCACCATGTCAGTCACAACAAAAATAAATAAAATTTAGTTACATTTTTATTAAATAATTAAATAACCAAATAACTTTAAAGTATAAAAATATGTCATGCAATTTATTGAGGGTTATTGTTTAAAATGAGCAGATAGAGTGCTAATACCTTCTATACTCTATAACTAACTCCCGAACTTGGATATCAAAAATCTCAAACCCAAAGTAATTGAGCTAAAATATTTTTCTATATTTTTTTACCATAAAATATATCCTTGGTATCATTCTTTGTTTCTATTTTTATTCTTACTTGTTATTAAATTAAATATTAAACCAAATTACATATAAAAATTTGAGCCATTAATTTAATTTTTTAACAAGTGTCACAATCTATAAGTTGTACTGGTCTCTGCAGTATTGGTGAGGCATCTGACTCATTTTATAGACTAATCATTTTTAAAATGGATTCTTTTCCATTACTTGACCCTTAGGTATTGAAATATAAGGTAAAAATATATTTTTGTAATTTTTAAATTATTTAATTTGAAAATAAAGTAAAATCTGGACCCATAATTTTTTCTTGCCACTTTTCATGATTTTTGCACAGTACAGGAGATAATCTTAACACATCATTTTCATTCTTTAAAAGAGCCGAAATTATCATACATTCATGTTTTCACTATTTTCTAATGTTGTGCAAAATCATTGTAAAGCAAATTTAAGAGAGTAGTATATATAAATAATACAATCAACACAGTCAGACACACAATAAATGGAACAACCAACGCACCGTGAAAGGCATAGATGGTGTACCTGAATATGCACAGTAACGAACACTTCAAGCACAAGAAGTATAGCAAACATATAAAATCAATGGACATTTATTTAGTTAACATATGAGAACCAAAATGTGAAGTACTCTTTTAACTTTGAAATTTTTTGTAGTGGAGATAGGTTGAAACGAGACACTGAGGCACTACACTAGATTTGGATTTTGCTAAGGGGAGAAGAATGAGATTTAGCACTAATACTAATAGTCCTTGCTGCTAATTTATTTACGGTACAACATAAAAGTCATGTTAAGCAATGATAGAATGCATATAGCAATCTACCAAGAATATTATAGAATTATTCTTTTCTTAAAAAAGATAAAAATTAAGAAGATAATAAAAGGCTAAATTCTTCATATTCCTTTAATTGATAAGCAATACAATATTTATTAAAGGTATTAAGGAAATCATAAGATGATGATCACTATACAAGTGTTATTATTTTAAAATATAATAATATTCTAGAAATACTAACATAATATCAATTATTTAATTAAATCTAAATAATTAATTATTATATTCTATCCTATTAATTATAATGAATTCCATAACTAACATCATAATAAAATCCTATTACCCAACTTCTCAATAAGGCTAGTTATTCATAATAAATTATATTTACTCATGTTTTAGTAAAATTATATAAATCATTTTTCTCAATTTTGTACATACACAAACTAGTCTTAATAGATACATTAAACTCATTACTCCTAAAGAGGAGATAAGTGTAATCTCTTTTATACAAAAAAAAATGGTGATTATAATTAAGTTAAACTTTAAGATGTTTGTGTAATTTACTCTTAATTAATTATATATTAGTTAGGATAAATTGAACATTCGTAAAATAATTTTCATATAGAATTTGATTATGAAATCATTATTCTCTTTTGTATATTTAAGCAACATCTCCTTAAAATTATTGATGCATTTTGTAATGTACAAAATATAATGAAGAGACATCAACTTATATTATTGGACTTGACTCCAAAGTATACCATATTTAGTGAAAATCTTGTATGTGATTAAACAAAATTGTATCATTTCTTCTCTATCACTATTGTAATAAGTAAATATATTTCTTTGTAAAATAAAAGATAAACTCAAACTCAATATACATTATTTTATCCCTTACATTTACATTAGTTTTTGCTAACGGTATGAGAAATAATTATTGTGACATGTCACAATTTATTGTGTGTCAAAACATTTCTAGTCACAATTCTTTAGATGATGAGTGACACAAAATAATACAAAGGGAAGTACATATAAAATTGTAATAAAACTAATTTTGGTTCCTTACAAATGCATTAATAATTCTAAGGACATGTTGCTTAAATACACACAAAAAAGAAGAGGAATTTCATAATTAAATTTTATATGCAAGTTTACAAATGATCAATATATTCTAACAAATGTATAATTAATTAAAACTAAATTAGTACGATACCTTTTGAAGTAATGCTAGTACTTGTAATTTACTCTTTAGTTTAACTTTTTTATTTTATTAATGTTTCATAATAATGTTCAAAAACATAATTTGAGAGGTCATGCTACTTAGTGACAAATTGTGAACCTCTATTTTATTTTAGAGTGTAATTTACTGTTAGTATAAAAATTTATATACAATTTTTTTTTGAAGAATTAATAATGAGTAAGTAAGAATAATGGATGATGCAATAATAATGTATAAAATTTATATATTTTCATGCATGATTTTTTTATCTTTATTTTATATTTTTTAATCATCACTTATATAAGCCCTTTTACTTGTTTCTTATATTTAACAAATTTTGAACTATTTTCTTTTATCATTTTTTCTAATTTATTTTAACAATTATTTTAGTATAGATTGATTATCCATTTACGTCTCTCATCTTTTTCGTGGTTACCAATTTAGTCCCTTAAAATTTTTAAGTGATATTTTCGTCCCCTACAAATTCAACATCGAGTCACATTAGTCATTCCGTCATGTGGGTACCATTAAATTTGACAGATTTGTTGGCGTGACACGTTAAATGTTGACGTTGACTGTAGTGGTTGTTCTTACGTATACAACTTGTTATGTCAGCAACCCGTTATTTTTTAAATTTTTTCCAGCTCAAAACGATGTCATTTATTTTAATTTTTTTTAAAATAAATTAATATTAAACAAAATTTTATTTTTATTTTTATACTAAATGATGTCGTTTTGCATTAGCAAAAACGACATTGTTTTGATCGATATTCTTTCTTCCTTCGTCTTCACCCATACATCTCCTCATTTGCGTCTCTCATCTTCACACTTCAACCCAGAGCATACGAAATCGACTTTTCTTGACCCAAATCGCCCATTACATTGTTCACCCTTGAAAGGGTAAAACATTTATTGTTGATTTGTATATGTCATTGTAAAGAGAAGCGAAGCTGCGATTTCGAGATATGTGGTCACTTATGTTTTTTCTTTTTGCTTCATGTGGTCCCAATTCTGTTTTTTAATCCATTTTTTAATTCTTTTTGCGATTTCAGTTGTATTGGGGTCCATTTTTAAATTCTTTTATTTTGGTTCTATGACAAGGTGTTTGCCAAAACATTTGTTTCTTATGTTAATTGTTATATTTATTTGGAGTATTTATTATGTTTATATTCATGCAGATGTCTAAATATATTGTTTTGGTTTATCACCATGGGGGTCGTTGTGCCATGGACAATGATGACAACTTCCAATACATTGGTCAAAAAATTGAGAGAATGCCCCATTTGGATGTGGATTTGGTAAACTTAATGGAATTTAATGCATTATTTATTCAGTATGGTTATCACGATTTCCAGGCAATGTATTGGCAAAATTCTGAAGATCCATATTTGGAGAGTGGATTAATGAGATTCGAGAAGGATAAAGATATCAATGAAATGGTGGCTGCAGTATTGAAGGCCAATAAGATGGATGACAATGGTGATTATGAGATGCATGTGTACTTTGAACATCCTATGTTGAATGAGGAAGACACATTTGTGTCTCAACTTGAAGATGGTTATTATTCGGAAATGTATTCAATGCATGAAGGAAGTTGTGATGATGCACCAGAACCTTCTGAACATGTTGTCAAAGCTTCTGAACCTTTTGAAAGCGCAAAGAGTCAAGACTTTCACATTTAACGATAATCCAAATTTTAATGAAAACAACAGACATGCAAGTAAGCTTGAAGATCGTACAACAAACAACAAGCCGAAGACTCAAGGGTTGCATCTATAGACTTAGATATTGTAAGCTTTACTTTTATTAGAAGTCTTAAGATGATTGTCTTAGATCGAGTCTAGGTTAGGTAAACCTAGGTGGAGTCTCACAAGAACCTTAATATAAATAAAGATTAAAATTGAGACATCACATCTAGATATCATATGATAAACTAGGCTCATGCATTCACATATATAGTATTATGCATTAAAGATATTATATTTTGAAAACTATGTATAGCATGTGAATATCATATAGGTAGTTTACCTTACATCAAGAAAAACATTTTCAATCAGTACAATCGATTAAGTACTATGTGTAATTGATTATCGTGAATTACAGTAGCTAACCAATCTGATGTTAATGGTGTATTAATCGATTAAGACACTATATAATTGATGAAGACATGACAGAAAAACTAACTTTTAACAGCTCATTAATCGATTAAATGGATGAATAATCGATTAATAGCAGCATCAATATGATTAGTATAAATGCTGAAATTTTGGCCCATGTGGCATAAGGTTTATATTTTCATATTTGCCATATTAAGAAGATCTTTGAGCATTTATTGTGATATAGGTTGCATTAGAAAAGTATAGAGAATAAGAGCATCTTGAATATGGCTTAGAACTTGAAGTTGTAACATACATCTCCAGATCTTTTTATGCATATCATTCATTCTTGTTTTCTTGATTTGATTTTAAAGTGAAAGTCAGAAAAGTCTGTTTTCTGAAAATTGTGAAATCTTTTTTGTGAAAATCTTTGCATAATTTTCTCATATAGAATAGGTTCTTGTGAGTATTATGCTTAAAGTTTTAGAGTTGAGTTTGCATTGTTATATTCGAGTATTTAGTACTTAAGAAAACTCAAATTTTGTTTTAATCAAGGATAATGATCTCTTGGTGAGTAACATCACTTCAAGAAGAGATCTGGTTGTTCTTCACGAAGACTAGAAGGTCTTGGTGCAAGCGATACCTGGGTGAGGCCTAATCACGAAAAGATAGGTGATCATAGTAGATGATACATAGGGGTCAAACCGAGGTTGTCAAGCTTGTAGAGTCCAACATAATTGCGTCTTAGTTTTATCGTTTATTAGAAGTTTGTGTGTATCAAACAATATTTCAATAGTGAAGAATAAAAATCTCTTGAGATCAGAAGGAGAGGCCTAGAAGTAGTTTACAGTAGAACGCAAATGGACCAGGATAAAAATTTCCTTGTGCACAATTTTCTAATCCTAATCTCATTTACTTTTGCTGGCTATATTCTTGTTAATTGAATTGATTATGTAGTACATGTTATAATCCGTGTAGATATCATTTTGTAATCTCTTTAATCAACTAATTGCATAAGGTTTGGTAATCAGTCACTTGCATTGCAAGAAACCATTAAAATCAAGAATATGCAAGAACATAGGATGATCAATAATCCACATGCATACCAAGCTTAATCGATTAAGTGCAGTAGTTTTCCGTTTTGCACAAAATATAGGACAAGTGGAGCAAGTGATTCACCACATCTATTCAACCCCCCCCTTTAGGTGTATTATGACCTATTGATATCCAACAAGTGGTATCAGAGCTAGTATAAAAGTGCTAGCTTGACCGTGTATTCGTTTGATCCTAGAGGATAATACGATGGGTTCCACAAACCCGTTTGGCTTTGATGGCCCATCTATCAACCGCCCTCCGATATTCAGTGGCGAGGGGTACACCTACTGGAAAGTGCGCATGAAGATCTTCATTGAGGCAATTAACACGAACATTTGGGAATCCATGGTTAATAGTCCTTTCATTCCACTCCACTTGGTGGACAATGAACCCAAAGAAAAACCAAAAAGTCTTTGGACTGATGATGAGCGTAGGAAGGTTCAGCATAACCTTTGAGTTAAAAACATTATCACATCACCCAATCATACGATGAACTCTTTCGGGTTTCACAATGCCAAAATGCGAAAGAAATGTGGAACACTTTACAAGTGACCCATGAAGGCATGAGCGAAGTTAAGCGCACTAGGCTAAATGCACTAACACATCAATACGAGTTATTTTGCAAGTTATCAAATGAATCTATTAGTCAAATGCAAAAGCGATTTACTCACATTGTTAACCATTTAGTTGCCCTTGATAAATCTTTTACTAAAGGAGAATTAACTAACCAAGTTTTGCATTGTCTTGACAGGAAATGGCATCCGAAAGTAACTGCAATCATGGAGTCGAAAGACTTAGATTCCATGCCTTTAGCTACCTTATTTGGCAAACTCCAAGAACACGAGATGGAGTTAGGGCGCTTAACGATGAATGAGGATTCAGATAGGAAAAAGAGAGGCATCTCTCTTCAAGCAACCACGACACAAGATCAAGAAGAGAAGGAGGATGACAATTCTAACTCCGATCTGGATGAGGAAACCATGAATCTCCTAGTACAAAAATTTGGTAAATTCTTGAAGAAAAAAGGAGGACTCAAGAGGTTTCAGAAGAAAGAAGCGCAAGACTCAACCAAGAAAGGCAAGAACCTAAAGAAGCGCTTCACTTGCCATGAATGTGGGAAGGCTAGACACATGAGACTACAATGTTCGACCTATCTCAAAAGGGTTGAATCTACAAAGAGAAACCTATGTTGGGAGAGTGAATTGGTAAAAAACACGTAGAAGGGGGGGGGGTGAATAGGTGTAGCAGATCACTAATCCCGCTTTTTTGATATGTGTACAGAATACAAAGTTGCTGTAGTTAATCGATTATCGACATGGTTAATCAATTAAAGACAGTTCTGGTAATCGATTATGGCCAGTACGTTAATCGATTATACTGGTTATTTACTCTTTGAAAAATAGTTTTCTTGCTTTGTAAACAATGATGAATCTTGATCTTTACTATCCTAATATTGATTCGTGATTATCAACAGATTAACACCAATTAACAATTAATCATAGAATGCAAATGAACTCAGAAAGCAAGTAAAGACAGAAATGTAAAGAGATAAGGAAAGAGAAAATGTGCTCGAGAATTTTATCCTGGTTCATTTGCGGGTCCACTTGCAAACTACATCCAGGCCTTCCAGTTGATATGGGAGATTTTTCTTCACTATCAGAAATGTTATTCAATTACAATTACAATTCCAATGATCCTAGCAGAAACTTCTTTTTCGAAACCATTGAGCCACCAAGATCGGTTTAACCACTATCTACGCCTACTTGGATACCACACCATTCACGCAATTTGGCCCTAGCCCAAACTATCGCTCGGATCAAGACTTCATGCTTTGTGAAGACTACCGATTCTCAACTTGTGATGATACCACACATGACGAGAGTTATCCTCAATTTATAGAAATTTGTCAAGTTACTTTGCACACAAGATTTTGCGGATATAGACTTTGAATTTGGCTCTATGACCCTTGACATAAGATCTCACAAACAACCCTTAGAACTAGATGTAGAAATCATGCAAGGTCTTTCAACTGAATGAAAAATGTTTAGCACAATGGAAAATGACTATCTCTCTTTTCTCTCTATTTCTCTCTCTTGAGAATGTGTGCAAGAAAAATTTCAAACAATCAACAACATATCTTCGAAAACTTAAGCACAATGAATCCTTTTGTTTTTCTTTATTTTCTGTTCTTTTTCGTTGTTAACTGATTTGTTATGTTTTAAAATAACATATTTTGTTCATAACTAACTCAACTGATATTAATCGATTAACGTGTTTCTTGAAAACAAATTTTCAGTTATGGCTTAATTAGTTAAAAACTTTCTTAATCGATTAATAAGTAGAAATCCTGGGAGGTTAGCTTTTGTAAATCCATTTAATTGCTTATGTCTTTCCTTAATCAATTAACATATTTCACCAGGACTTAATTGATTATCAAATGAGTTAATCGATTAATATTGTTTAAAAATGGTTATTCCTAACTATATGGTAAACACCCTATATGATGAATGTAAATGCAACATGATTTTAGAAATGATTATATCCTTTATGCATGAAACCATGTATGCTTAATGCAAATGCATGAAACTTACTTATCATATATATATGTATGTACATATTATCCCTCATCCCATATGATTTTCATTTTAGACTTTTTGTGAGACACTTCCATCTTGGGTTTACCTAACCGAAAACTCAATACTAGGCAAGCATCTTAGGACTCTAGAATATAAAAAACAATCCTAAGTTCTATGACGTTGACCTTGAGTTTTTGGTATGTTGTTTGTTGAGTTGTCCAAGTCTTCAATCTTCTATATAAGATATTGTCTTCATCAAAACTTAGTAGGTTGGTTATAATGGCATCCTTTGACTATTTGCCATTTCAAAGAGTACTCCTCGAGACTTCAAAACAAAGAGAGCATACATTGTGTGGGATGCTCCCGAGCAGGAATCAACATCGAGCACATTTGATGAGGAGGAATCTGCGAAACTATGCATAATGGTCAAAACGCAAGATGCTTGTAGCTCAAGTAGTAAGGATGATGCGAATGAGGTATATTCTGACACTTCATCTCTTTATAATGACTCTCCTACATATGATGAATTGTATAATGCATTTGTTGAATTACAAGAGGAATTGATAAAGCTTGCTAGGATTAGCTTGGATAGAAAATGAGTAATCCTATTACATGAACAACAAATCATTAAAATGCAAAAAGAGTTAGATGAAATAAAATTAGAAAATGAAACTCTTGATTTAATATACTCTTGTAGCTCATGTGATTGCTCTAAAAATAATTGATGTCAACCTGCTGTATGCGATACTTGCGAGACTTTCCAAACCGAAAATACAAATTTAAAAGAAAAACTCGCAAAGCTCATACACAGTAGAGCTAATCTAGACACATTACTTGATTAATCGAGAAATGATGGTAACGACATGAGAATAGGATGTAAACCCCAACTAATAAGAAAATACCGTATATGAGACCTGTAGTCCATACTCATAAAAAGTCACATATTCACATGTCTGCATATTTCTATTGCGGCAGACATGGCCATACCTCCATTGCATGTTATCTTAGAAAATATGGTGTGCATACTAGTACTTATGTTTGAGTGAGAAATGGACAATGTCCTTTGGTTACTAACAAAAAAGGATCCAAAATAACTTGGGTACCTAAACAAAACAAGTAATTTATTTTGCAGGTATGCCTTCGAACACATGGACATCACTGGTATTTGGATAGCAGGTGTTCGAGGCATATGATCGGTGATAGATCAAAATTCCTGGATCTTTGACTTAAAGACAAAGGGCATGTAAATTATGGCGACAACAATCGAGGGAAGATACTTGGCGTTAGGATAATTGGCAATACTTCTCAAGCTATGATCAAGAACATGCTCTATGTGGAAGGCTTAGAGCACAAAATTAAGTATAAGCCAATTATGCGATAAAGGTAATCAAGTATCATTCGATTCCGATTGTTGCATTATTCGTGATAGTATATCTAATAATGTTAAGTTTGTTGGTCATCATATAAACAATATATACATGGTTAATTTGGAGGATGTTACTATATTGTTCTCAAAGTGTTTCATTTATAGAGATAATGACATATGGCTTTGGCATAGGCCCGTCACGTACATGTATATTAAACACTTAGATAAATTTTTATCTCATGATTTAGTTATTGGTCCACATAAACTTAATTTCAAATCTAAAGAAAGCTGTGACACTTGCCAAAAGTGTAAGCAAGTTAAAAACTCATTTGCGTCGAAAAATGCTATCTCCACAACAAGGCCTTTGGAGCTTCGCCATATGGACATGTTTGGATCATCATAAATCACGAGTTTCGGAGGTAGTTATTATGCCTTAGTAATCCTAGATGCCTTCTCTAGGTTTACATGGACCTTGTTTATTTATGCTAAAAGCGACGGTTACAAATCCTTTAAAAGCCTTGCCAAGCACATCCAAAACCAACTTAACCTGAAAATTGTATATATACGTAGTGACCATGGTGGTGAGTTTGAGAACTACATGTTCGACAAATTTTGCAATAAACATGGTATCCTGCACCAATACTCAACTCCTAGAACTCCTCAGCAAAATGGAGTTGTTGAGAGGAAAAATTGAGCATTAGAGGAGCTGGCCAGGACCATGCTAAATCAAAGCAAAGTGCCTAAATACTTTTGGGCCAATGCTGTACATACGGCCTGCTATGTCATGAATCGAGTACTTCTTAGGCCTAAACTATTAAAGACTCCTTATGAGCTTTTGAGAGGCCAAAAACCAAATATATCTCATCTTCATGCCTTTGGACGCAAGTGTTTTATTTTAAACATTGGATAACATTCTTTAGGAAAATTTGATTCAAAGAATGACAAGGGTATATACTTAGGGTATTCGAAGCATAACAAAGCATTTAGAGTTTTTAATAAATATTATGATTGTAGAAGAATCGATCAATGTTCATTTTGACGAATCTTCTCCAAAAGAGAAGAGAAAGGTTTTGTCTGGTGATGTTACATGTGCTTTGGAAGAAGCATACACTATGGACTTGGAAAGAGGACAAAGAGGATCAGGATGATCAAAAAGCCAATGAGGACCATCAAGACTTGTTGAGGATGTGGAAAACCAAGAAAGACCATCCACTTGTTAAAGTAATAGATGATATCACTACGGGGGTGGTAACCCATAGTTCTTTGCGTAACCTTTGTAATTTTGTTGCTTTCGTATCAGAATTAGATCCTAAGACCATAGATGAGGCCATAGAGGATTAGCATTGGGGCATAGCTATGCAAGAAGAGCTAAACTAGTTTGAATGTAATAATGTGTGGGACTTGGTCCCCAAACCAAAATACCATCCGATAATTGGCACTACGTGGTTCTTTAGAAATAAACTTCATGAATCTGGCTTAATAATACGAAACAAAGCATTCCTTGTGGCAAAAGGGATACAACCAAGAGGAAGATATGGATTATGATGAAACCTACGCCCCTGGTATGAGGTTAGAGGCCATTAGGATGCTATTGGAATTTGCATCGATCATGAACTTTAAATTAGTCCAAATGGATGTGAAGAGCACCTTCTTGAATGGATTCATTCAAGAGGAGGTTTATGTTGAACAACCGCCGGATTTTGAAAAATATAAATTCCTGAACCATGTCTATAAACTTAAAAAGGCACTTTATGGCCTAAAGCAAGCTCCTCGAGATTGGTATGATAGATTGAGTATTTTTCTCTTAGAAAATGGATTCGTTAGGGGCAAAGTTGACACAATGCTTTTTATCCAAAAATCGAATAATCATGTTTTGTTAGTACAAATATACATTGATGATATTATCTTTGGAGCTACTAACAACCTCCTTTGCAAGGAGTTTTCTGATTTGATGCACGGTAAATTTGAAATGTCAATGATGGGAGAGCTTACCTTCTTCCTCGAATTATAAATAAAGCAAATGAAGAGTGACATATTTCTCCACTAGTCAAAATACTGCAAAGAATTACTTCACTAATTTGAGGTGGAAAATTGTAAAGAAGCATCCACTCCTATGGCATCCTCATGGTACTTAGACAAAGATGAAAAAGGAAAAGCGGTAGAGGTAACTAAATATCGCGGCATGATAGACTCTTTATTATACTTAACTGCGAGTTGCCCTGATATTATGTTTAGCGTTTGCATGTGTGTGAGATATCAATCGATGCCTAAAGAATCAAATTTTAGTACTATTAAACCAGTCATGAGATATTTAAAGGGAACACTTAATATGGGATTATGGTATCCTAAGGATGCCTCACTATCCTTGGTAGGATATTCCGATTTTGATTTCGCTAGGTGTAAATTGGATCAGAAAGTGCTAGTAAAACTTGCCACCTATTAGGCATCTCCTTAGTGTCATGGCACAACAAAAAGTAAGCTTGTGTTGCTTTATCCACCACCAAAGCGGGGTCCATTATCGTTGGTATGTGTTGCGCTCAAATCCTGAAATGGCTGACAAACAATGGATCTTTATCACTGATCAACGATTTCGGAATGCCATGTAATCTCACAATTTCCTTCACAAACAGCTCAGCCACCAATTTTGCAGTGTAGGGATGTTTCAACAATAAAAAATGACTGTATTTTGAAATTCTATCCACCACAACCAAAATTGCTTCAAACCCCTTAGACTTAGGAAGACCAGTGACAAAGTCAAGAGATATATCCTCCCACACAACATTCGGAATAGGGAGGGGCTGAAGTAATCCCCCCGATGTTGTAGCTACATATTTTTGCCGTTGACAAGTATCACACGCTCTTATGTAATCACAGACCATCTTTTGCATACCGGGCCAATATAAATTTGCGGATAACCTCCTATAAGTTCTTAGAAAACCCGAATGACCTCCCATAGGAGACGCATGAAATTCGTTCAAGAGTAGAGGAATGGAAGGAGAGGTAGGAGACAATACCAAACGTCCTTGATAGAACAAAATGCCTTGTTGAACCGAAAAACCCTTTTTTGTAGACGAATCAGCTTGTAGGTCCTCAATTATTTTTTGTATTGAAGCATCAACAACTTTGTTCTCAGGTCCTGGTTTGTACTTGACTTCAAATTGATAACCCAACAATTTCGCCAAACAAACTGCTGATCTGGTGAGGAAATTCATTGCTGCATAAAATGTTTTAAACTCTTGTGATCAGTATAGACCACAAATGGTATACCCAATAAATAGTGCCTCCAATGCTAAATGGCAAGGACTAAGGCCATTAATTCTTTTTCATACATTGATTTAGCCAAGTTTCCAGCGGACAAGGCTTTGCTGAAATAAGAAATGGGCCTTTTATTTTGCATTAAAACAGCACTGAGGCCCCTCCCAACTGCATCACATTCGACTTCAGAAGGCATTGTGAAATTCAACAACATTAACACAGGAGAGGTAGTCATTCGAATCTTAAGTGTGTTGAAGGCTTCCGAAGCGGCATCACTCCACACAAAATTATTCTTCTTAGTCAACTCAGTTAGTGGTTTTGCAATTTTCCCATAGTCCCGTATAAATTTCTTGTAATATCCCGTGAGGCCTAGGAATCCACGAATTCCTTTAACAGTTTTAGGTACTGGACAGTCCACAACACACTGCACCTTCCTAGGATCGACAGCCACCCTAGTGACAGATATAACATGACCCAAATAATCAACATATTCACATCGGAACTTACATTTAGCTTCATTTGCAAAAAAATAGTGATTCTGTAGGGTCTCCAACACTTGCCTTAAGTGATGAAGATGTTCTTCCTCAGTCTTGCTATAAACTACGATGTCGTCGAAGAATACCAAAATAAAGCTTCGAAGAAAAGGCCTAAATACATTATTCATAGTAGCTTGAAATGTTTTTGGGGCATTCATCAATCCGAAAGGCATAACGAGGTATTCATAGTGCCCATTGTATGATCGAAAAGCGGTCTTGTGAATATCCGCTTCATGGACACGAATTTGATGGTACCCGGACCTTAGATCAATTTTAGAAAAAATAATTGACCCAAACAATTCATCCAACAACTCGTCTACAATGGGAATAAGGTACTTATCTGGAATAATCACTTTGTTCAAAGCTCTATAGTCAACGCACATACGCCATGATCCATCTCTTTTTTTACTAGAATCATAGGGCAAGAGAAAGCACTCATACTCGGACGAATCACCCCTACATCTAGTAGCTCTTGAACTTGCTTCTCAATCTCATATTTTTTATGGTGTGGGTACCTATACGGCTTGACACTAATCGGACTAGATTCTGCCATTAATTGAATATGATGGACCTATTTTCTCTTCGGGGGTAATCTAACGTGTTCCCGAAAAACTGTTGGAAATTGGCTCAACAACTGAGTGACTTCTTGTTGTCCTTCCTTGTCCTCAACATTGTCATTATCGCCTTTTTATGTCCACCACCAATCATCGATTGCCCTTCTTCCAGTGTCTTCCAGAAAAGAGTTTAAGAACCCCTGTTCCACTCGGCCACAACTTTGACTCAGCAACTTAACCATTGTTCCTTCATACTAGAATTGCACAGTAAGATTTTTCCAGTCCATCACTACTTTGCCCAGTGTGCTTAGGCAAGACACTTCCAACACCACATCCAAACCGCCTAACTCCAGAACTAATGCATCAACTTCAAAAGTTTGTGGCCCTAAGTTGATTTGTACTCCCTTACAGATTCCCTTAGGGAGTATCTTGTGACCATTCCCGAACTTGATATTCTTTGATGTCATTGGAGTAATTGGGAGACCCAGTGCTGTGGTAATGGCGGAAGAGATGAAATTGTGGTTGGCCCCACTGTCAATTAAAACCATCACGTCAATCCCATTGAAGAAGAAGAAGAGAATTGGTCCGGGCTCGTTGAACCCGTTTTTGACATTAAAGAGTGACTCGGGTTGCTCCAACCCGATTGAGAGAACCAGATCCTTTGATTTTGGGCCGCCCCACTTCGGTTAATCAGGCTAGGCCCATTCCACTCACTACGAGCCCCTGGATGTCTCCTTCTATAGAGTTTCTCCCCTTCATTATCCTCTTCCCGCAACTCATCCTCCACATCCTTTGCCATCCTCATCATCTACATCCTTGTTTAAGGATTTAAAATGCGTATCCTTCTTCTAAGTTGAGGTTTCAACCCACTCATAAAATACCCCAAATATTGTTCCTCTGGTAAACGCCCTACTTGGGAAGATAATAACTCAAATGCTTCCAAAAATTCCCCCACACTCCCCGTTTGTTGTAGGGTGGATAATTCTTCAAATGGGTTCTCCAACCGTCTTCCTCCATAACGCACAATGAGAGCCTTTTTTAATTTCTCCCACGATAGAGCGTCTTCTGTTTCGAGCAAAAAATTGAACCAGCAAATTGTGGTTTCCTCCATACTCACCCTTGTCAACTTCAAACGCATGTCATCCGGAGTGTTCTACACATCAATGTAAATTTCGGCATGAGTAATCCATGCAACTGGATCATCTCCCTCAAACGCAGGTAACTTTACATTCTTCCCCAAAAGTTGTGATTCCCCACTCAAAATTTCATCAGAGGAATACTCTATCTCTCATTCGCGATTTTTCTAACCGAATTGATGACTTAATTCCGCCAACACCAAGCTCTGCATTTGCATTTGAGCAATTAAGGTTTGCAGAGTTGTTTTGACCTCTCCCATTTGCTCTTCCAAAGCTTCACCCTATCTGACATCTTTGATGGCATCTACTGTGGTTCATTCCTCCGATGGTTCGAATCCGACAGGTCAGACCAATTGCTAGAGTTGTGACAGACAAAAATCTGAAAACGCAGTGAAGAAAATGGTAAACAATGGTAAACCTTTGTATTGATATGATGAAGAACAAATTACACTTATGAAATATGAAAATAACTATTGATAGACTCAGCTATCAATACTAGAGAAGATTCTCTATTCTCTTTCTATAACAGAATTAATAGATACCAACTGATTTATTTTCCCTTTCCCTCTTTGTCTTTTGCCAGCTCAACCCCATTCATTCCTTTCCCACGTATCTCTCATAGACCCTCCAAATCTTGGGCTTACTATTACCAACTTCCAAGCCCACTTCTCCAACCCCAATCATGTTTCTATCACTAAACTTCAATTCTTGGAGAAGTTGTTTGATGCACTTGACGATTGTGACTGTTAGACTTGGACGGTGGTTGTTTAGTTGTTTGAGATTTTGGAGTAAAAATTAACAGATCTATGACAGTGAATGAGCAGAAACAGGATAATCCTGCTTGGGTACCAACTTTAATGAGTAGAAAAGAAGTGAACTGCTTGATTACATGTATCTGACATTTAATTATTACAATTTCCAACAATTCTCGACCGCAGATTTTTTCTGTTTCACCTGTGGTGGTGTTTGGATTTCCGTATTAAAAAAAGGGCGACCCAATGTATGAGGTTTGAATTTCCTTATTATTGTGGTTTTTTATCTTTGTCAGAAAAATGTTTCACATGTTCATTCTTTTCTTAAGATCATCTGGGTTACAGATAGCAGTATTTTCCTTATCAGTTTGTTGGATTCCCAATCAGTCTTCGAGTGCTTCTATCTCACATGACTAGTTTTTATGTTGGTATAATTAAAAGACAAGTTGTTCATTTTTCCTATAGGTATGCTTCTGAAAGAGAGATCATGTCATTCACCTTAGAAAAGAGTTAGAAGACAACCTTAGGAAGTTAAATACTTGTGGCTGAAAACTTAATTAATCAGTCATGTCGATTTATCATAATTTTTTCCCAATACAGAAACATATAGATCAACAGGTCTTCAACTTCTACTCCACTTGGCATATTACCTTTTGTTTTGCTAGAGCTACTAAAGCAGCAATGTCATGATTTGCAGAATAAACCTCTTATTCCCAAAGTGGTTATGCTCTATATGCCAGGCCTGGATGCAGCTTTGTTCTTGTCACAGTCTAAAATGCTTCCCAACTTAAAGAGATTCTGTCGCAAGCCAAGGGCACTTCTAGCTCTTAGGTTTGTAGAAAATGTATTTACTTATTTCATTCAAAATTTATTTCTCTGTACTTAATTTCCTCCCTTTTCTGCTAGCTGTGTATCAGATGGTATGCGGACAGTAGATGCACTTCTAACATGCAAGCTGAAAAGAAAGAGGGAACAACATAGTTCAATTATGCCAAAATCTACTCTGATTTCTCAAGGTTTCATTCTTCAAACCATCATATAGAAGTTTCATTTGCTAGGGGAAATTGGTCATGCATTTCAGGCTTTTAAATATAAGTTGTACGAGGAGGAGAATGGACTAAATTCTATGAGTGCTGTCTTAAGTTATGTTTAGTCAATGATGCAATTTGAATTTCCTTTTTATATTTCACTCTCCCAGTCAAAGTTCAACTACTGTTGGATTTCCTCATATAGTTAAGGCTGTTGAGCTCAGACAAATTAGATGTTTCTAGGAGATAACTTTTTTATGGTTTGCCTGTAACATTTTTTACAGAGGGGGACATATCAAGTTCTTAATTACATTTGATATTATCTTGGCACTGCTTGGTTCACTTTATTTCTTTCTTAATACTTTGTATTTAGCAAATTTGTTGACATACTGTAGATTGATGTACAAATGTGTGTGAGCAAAAATGCTTGTTAATAGAGAGGATTAATTTAAGTCATCAAGTAAAATAGGCTCCTTGGTATTAGGGCTTAGATTTCAATTTTCTTCATTAATTTTGATTGTTTTTTAGTTTCTCTTTTTTGTATTAAGAAATTACATTGGTTACTTAGATGAGTGTTATATATGCCATGTCACTTCCCTTATGGTTCACTTTAATTTCTAAAGTTCTAGAGGTTCTAGTTCTATGGTTAATTGTAAATTTTATAGTATCTTCTCTTACAACAACCAAACCTTAACTGCACTAGGTGGGGTTTGACTACAAGTCGAACGACATCATAATGTTGTATCTTAAATTATATTCATTAACAAAACATTGATTTCTAAATCTTTCCTAGTGACCTCTTCAATTGACTCAATTTAAGATCACCATTGTTTTGGTTTAAGTAAAAGAAGTTTTGAATCTGACAATTCATATGCAACTAAATGTTCATGACACCCTTTACTGGTCTATGCTTCTGTTTTGCCCCTTCTCACTGTAACTATGACATCTAAGATAGATTATAGCAGTTCCTTCTAGTGTACAAGGAGCACTTTTATTGAGAATGTTCTTTTGCTGGAAGCAAATATGGTTGCATGACATTCATTTGAGAGCATTTATTTATAACTTATATGCCATATGAATTTGGTCACTATATGAACATGGATATCTTCATGCAGAAGAAGGCTGTAGTGGTACAGAAAGTGTATCATTTGTGGAACTTATGAAAGACATTCCTTTTCCTGTTGCATACTATACACTAAGAGAGAAAGAAATGGAAGAGAATGGATATTCTGTTAATCAGTCAGCTGATTGTTTACTTCGGTACCAATTTATATGCTCGCCTTAATGAAAACTTGCTTACTGGACACTTTCCTCGTACGCATTTAGTACAGGTTTTCTTTCTACTATGCCTGCTCCTCCGTGATCATCTTTTTATGAGATGTTAGCAGTTGATTGTAGATGGTAAGTTAATTTGGTTGAATTGAAAGATACTACTGTTTTGTCAAGCAGAAGTTAAGTTCTGGATGCTGATAAATGTATCTAGATTTTGTCAGTGAGGGATCGCGTTTCTCTGTTTATGAAAAAATGTTCATTTTGTGTTCCTCTGCAATCTTATAGAATATTTGTTTAATACTGTGTCGTTAACCATGTTTCAATTGGTTATTTCATCATAATCTTGAGAGAGGCATTTTACCAATCTTCAAAAAAGTTGACATTACTTTTTAATTATGAAGTCTTTTATGAGATATCAAATCTAAATCATATTACTTGTTGAGGTTCCATCTCAAAACCTATTGACAATGAGACGAGTAACCTAAAAAGTATCTAAACCATGCCCGAAACAAGGAGGCATACGATGTGGGACTTCTCAACATTCCCTCTCCACAGAAGTATGTCTGACCATGTGAATGATTACCTTTGACCCATAACAAATGACATCTTTTGACTCATGATAACCAGAGAAATGTTGGGCTCTATCTCTCGTACCAACTTGAAAGGGATAAATTGTCTATGTGAATTGCTTGAGTGATTTGTATGTACACAATCTTTTCATTTTTATAGTAGAAGAGTCCATATATGAATCCCTTAATTATAAGGAAATAAAATTAGAAAAATAAATACATGATATGATTTGATAATTATATATTTAATCTTAATCAGATATATAATCTTCTAATTATCGAGACAATCTTGTATTCATGTGAAATAATCTCAACGGTCATAATAGCCATTCTTAAATGGATATCCAATTAACTAAATAAAAGTAAGAGTTATTACTAAAGCAGCACAAAGATGTTGATTACTAAAAGAAAAGGACAGATGTTTTTATGTTTTTTGAATAAGTTTCTACTCTGAAATAGAAGTTTTAGTAAAAGGAGGATTCTGGATTAGGTCACAAAAGGGAGAGGGCTTCTTCAGGATGTTGCGGTCGAAATAGAGCCGAAAGTTATAGCTGGACCTGGCTAGAAAACCTTTAGGCTGTTAGGTTTCACTAGAAAACCTCCAGGCTCAAGTTTCACTAGAAAGCCTCTAGGCTCAGATTTCAGTGGAAAACGTGTGGTTGGCTGGAAGAGTGACACAATGGCTGAAGATTGGGATGAAATGCATGAGTAGAATTGGGTTTCTCCTTTGTTGGGATAGCCACCGTGACCGGCAAAAAGTGGCTGTAACCTCAGCTGCTATCTGTGCTAAACAAAAATGCTATGCTACAAGGCACTTGTAGGAGCCATGTGGTTGCTGGTCTCATTGGAATAGCTACAAAAGTGTTGGGTTTATTCAAGTATGAAGTCTCACATTGGATATGTGGGGAGGAATGAAAGAGTTTATAAGAAGGAAAGGCACATTGAACTAATGCCTTAAGGTTTTGGTTCAAGACATGGTGTCTCACTTGTGACTCTTCACTCTTTCCACACCCATGTAACAATGAAACTCCTTGGTGGTTGAAGGCTCCCCGGTCGCAGTCTGGTACCCACACTTGAGGGGGAGATTGTTGAGTTTATTCAAGTGTGAAGTCTCACATTGGATATGCGGGGAGGAATGAAAGAGTTTATAAGAAGGAAAGGCACATTCAACTAATGCCTTAAGGTTTTGGTTCAAGACGTGGTGTCTCACTTGTGACTCTTCACTCCTTCCATACCCATGTAACAATGAAACTCCTTGGTGGTTGAAGGCTCCCCGGTCGCAGTATGGTACCCACACTTGAGGGGGAGATTGTTGAGTTTATTCAAGTGTGAAGTCTCACATTGGATATGCGGGGAGGAATGAAAGAGTTTATAAGAAGGACAAACCCATGGAACTAATGCCTTAAGGTTTTGGTTCAAGACGTGGTGTCTCACTTGTGACTCTTCACTCTTCCCATACCCATGTAACAATGGAACTCCATGGTGGTTGGAAGCTCTCGGTCACAGTCTGGTCCAACAAAAAGCAATATATTCATGTAACTTTGAAAAATCAACGTAATTGAGATTGAGACATGTTGTGCAATGACTCATATCTCTAGATAACAGAAATACAAGTTATGGTTTGAGCTGATGTAAAGGGGTAAAGGGCTATATGTATTTATATTATGTAAACCTAATGTAACAAGGAGAAGAATAATCAAACACTAATCCTAATTCTCTAATAATATATAGTGGTAGCCGCTCAACTCTCTCGGGGACGTAGGCACAATTGGTCGAACCTCGTTACCAAATCTCTTGTGTTATTCTCTTGTCTTTGTACTCTTTACTATTTGATTGTTCGATTGTTCGCAACAATTGGTATTATATGGCTCTTAACCCAGGTGCCAAATTCGAGGTGGGGAAGTTCGATGGAACTGGTAATTTCGGATTGTGGCAAAGGAGGGTTAAGGATGTGTTGGCTCAACAAGGTTTATCAAAGGCGCTGCGTGAGAATATACTAGAGAGTATGGATTAACTGGATTGGGAACTATACGGCTTTGTCTATCATATGAGGTGATGTATCATGTTATGGATCTGATGTCACCAAAAGAGGTATGGGAGATATTAGAGAAGCGGTTCATGTCCAAGTCTCTAACAAATAAGTTATATTTGAAACAGAGACTCTATGGCCTGAAGATACAGGAAGGTGCTGATTTGCAAGAACATCTCAACAATTTTAATCAAGTGATCAATGACTTGCAGAAACTTGATGTGAAGGTTGAGGATAAGAACAAAGCAATAATATTACTATGTTCTTTGCCAAAGTCCTATGAACACTTGCTGACAACATTGACGTGCGGGAAAGACTCAATCAAACTGGATGAGATCACATATGCACTTCTGTCCCCTGTCCCACACTCAAAGAAGACATAATGTAGGTGAAGGGTCTTAGGGTGATGGTCTGTATGTGAAAGGGAGCCAAGTGCGTGGGAGGAGACAAGGCAGAGGAGGTCATGCCAAAGGGAAAAGACCAAATTCTAGGGGCAGAACACGAGTAGAGTACTATAAGTGCAAACAAACTGGGCATTACAAAAAGGATTGTCCCAATGAATGGAGTCCTATCAAACCGGTGGGGAAAGATGGAGTATCTACATCTGTAAATGTTGCACAGAAAGATGACTCTGGTTACTACAATGAAGTTGATCTATCATCTGTATCATCAAATTATAGTACAAATGAGTGGATACTTGACACTGGTTGTTCCTCCCACATGACGCCAAACAGAGAATGGTTCACCACATATAGGGCATACAATTTTGGTTTCGTGTATCTCGAAAATAGTAAAGCATGTAAAAGCATGTGAAATTATTGGTATGGGAGAACTCAGAATTGTGATGGATGATGGTGTAGTGAAGACGTTATGTGAGGTTAGGCACATACCAGATTTGAAGAAGAATTTGGTTTCTTTGGGGACATTGCAGGCCAAAGGATTTAGCTATAGAGCTGATGGGGACATTGATATTCTTCGAGTATGCAAAGATGCTCTGATTGTGATGAAGGGTAAAATGACTGCAGGGAACACTTACAAGTTGTTAGGGAGAACAGTTGTAGGTGGAGTTGCTGGAGTGGCTGAAGAGATCTCAATAGATTCACACCATGGTGCTACAAAATTATGGCACATGCGCTTGGGACATATGAGTGTGCGTGGCATGACAGAACTATGCCAAAGAGGACTGTTGAGGGGAGTCAACAAATGTAAGCTAGAAGTATTGTGTGCTTGGGAAACAAACACGAGTTAGTTTCAAGGCTGGCCAACACAGGACTCGAGGCATTCTAGATTATGTCCACACTGATGTATGGGGACCCACTCAGGAACCATCCCTAGGAGGTTCTAGGTATTTTGTTACTTTCGTTGATGACTTTTCTCGCAAGGTCTGGGTATATTTTCTGAAGCATAAGTCAGAAGTCTTTGCCAAGTTCAAAGTTTGGAAGGTAGAGGTAGAGAACCAGTCTGGTAGGAAAATCAAATACATGAGGTCAGATAATGGTACGATGTACAAAAACTCACAATTTCAGAAATTGTGTGAGGAACATGGCATTCAGAGACACTTTTTAGTGAAGAAGACTCATCAACAGAATGGTGTTGAT
>NC_032013.1:12190784-12191946 GCF_001865875.1 Lupinus angustifolius | reverse complement strand
GACAGGTAACCCAGTTAATTATAATATGTTACGCATATTTGGTTGTCCTAATTATGTACATGTACCCAGTGATGAACGATCTAAACTTGATCCTAAGTCAAAGAGGTGTATCTTCATTGGATATACCAAAGGTGTGAAGGGGTTCAAGTTTCCAGAAACGTGGTGTTGAGCAGAGATGCAATGTTTGTTGAAGATTTCATGATGAAACAGTCAGTTTTGACATAGGTGTCCATGCCAAATGGAGAGACTTTGGGATCAAATGTGATTCCAGTGAGCAATGAAATGGTTCAGGTGAATAAAGGCAAGGAACCATGAACTAGTTCAAGACAAGAACATGATGATTCTCAAGCAGAGAGTTCAGGTGTGCAAGAGTATCTACTTGCTAGAGACAGGGATAGACGACTTATCAAACCTCTAGAGAGATATGGCTTTGAGGATATGGCTTCATTTGCTCTCCATATCAGTTCAGAAGATCCATGCAGCTTTCAAGACTCTACAAACAGCTAGGAGAAAGAACAATGGATGGGTGCCATGATGGAGAAGATGGAGTCTTTACAAAAGGAACAAACTTGGGAGCTTGTTCTATTGCCCCCAGACATGCGTGCAGAGTTGGGTGCAAGTGGGTGTACAAGAGAAAGCCAACAATATCAAAAAAAGAAGGGGAAAAGTTCAAGGCTCGTCTTGTAACAAAAGGGTATTCACAGTAGAAGGGGATCGACTACAATGAGATTTTCTCCCCAGTGGTGAGACACACTTCTATCAAGATAGTGCTTGCCTTGGTAGCCAGCCTGGATATGCACTTAGAACAAATGGATGTGAAGACTTCCTTTCTTCATGGTGAATTGGAGGAGAAAATTTACATGACACAACCAGAGGGGTTCAGTGCAACTGGACAGAGTCCCTTGGTTTGCAAGTTGAAGAAGTCTCTATATGGGTTGAAGCAGTCTCCCATATAGTGGTACAACCGGTTTGACACGTATCTGTTGAAGCTTGGTTATAAGCGCTGTGAGTATGATTGTTGTGTTTATGTCAGAAGCCTTGACGATGGTTCGTTTATTTTTCTGTTACTTTATGTTGATGATATGTTGATTGCTGCTAATCATTTGAGTGATATCAATGAGCTGAAAGTCATGCTAGGTGTTGAAAGCGTTATTAGGTGTTT
>NC_032013.1:12189897-12190684 GCF_001865875.1 Lupinus angustifolius | reverse complement strand
CAACTTACTTTCTTAATAATCATGTGAATAAGTCCTTCATTCTTTGTCCCATATCGGCTTTGTTAGAATAAATTCTAACACTAGTATAATGGTATCGAAGCAATTACCTACTATATAATTATTAAGTACCTTTGTATACCATCTCGATTTTGTGGAATAAATTCCAACATCGGTTTAATGGTATTCTAATATATAAAAGTGATGAATAATTAGTTGTTAGATACAAATAAATAAATAAAGAACAAAAGACTAATAAATTTAGTGACCTTTTATTTATTTACTCCCTTTCGGGTTCATTTAACAAACCAAATTTCTTCCTTAAGGAAGGTTGGTATTAAAGAATAAATAAAATGCGAAAAGTAAATAAAAATAAAGAAACGTTAGTAGGTTAGTTTCATCACTTTTTTATATTAAAAGGTGTTTTCAACAAATAAATTTATTGATAACACTTTACTATTTTACAATTTGCACCTCTTTCAAGATTCAATTGTAGTATAGTATAGGGTTATATTGAACCACAAGGAATTGCCTAATAAAATAAATCACATAAATATGTCAAATCACAAATAATGAGTTTAAACATATTTTGATTGGTTGTTGTTTAAAGTGAATATAAACAAGTAACAATAAACATAAAACTAAATATTCAAAAATTCTTGAGGAGACAAAATCTTTTTGAATAAGGAAATTATATTTCTCATCTTATTTTTGAGTTTGAACTACTTAGACAAGTTCTTATGTTTTACTTTGGTTAACCCCAAACACCAAGGTCTGAAATCCTCCTTTT
>NC_032013.1:12189534-12189797 GCF_001865875.1 Lupinus angustifolius | reverse complement strand
TACGACCATAAAAGAGATTAGGTTGTCACACCCTAACCATTGGTGACTCTAATATTGAATGAGTGATGAATGTACGATCTTAAGAAAAGCATGCTTAACTTGGCAAATAAACTAAGTAGAACAACTACTCCAAAGTTTATTTGTTAAGTGTTTGAGACAAGTATTTTTGACTGGAAATCATTTTTTAGGTGATCAATCTAAAAATAGCATTAAGCACTACTCAAACAAATAATATTAACCAAAGCACCAACTTGAATGATTAA
>NC_032013.1:12189110-12189434 GCF_001865875.1 Lupinus angustifolius | reverse complement strand
TCTTGAATTCTAAATTGCAAATTACAAAACTTACTTGAAAATGAAAACTCTAAGCTAAGAAAGAATTCCTAAATGAGAGAATTCTGCCTTCAAGTATTTTTTTTAAAGGATTTAGTGAAGAAATGCTCTGTACAATCTGTTTTGCTCGAAGGAAATGGCCTCTATTTATAGGCTCAATTCCAGACCCCTGAGCTGCTGAGTTGGACCACTCAACAGCTGACCAAACCCTTCAGCATGGGTTTGGTCCCTTGACCAAGTAGCTTAGTTACCTCCTTGTGCATGACTCATCAAAGCTAGTTGTGGACTATGATACCAGCTATTATG
>NC_032013.1:12187833-12189010 GCF_001865875.1 Lupinus angustifolius | reverse complement strand
ATGGTGGGCTACTTGAGGTGAGGTCATGGATGACTTCATGGTTTGCTTGATGGTTAACTCAAGTCTGGTAAGCACCGCCCAGCGCACCTGCTTCACCGCTGAGCTGCTTGTTCAGCAGCTTCTGACCGTGTTGACTGGGATGTGGCTTGGTGCTTGCTGATCTGGCCAGGAGTCTGATTCTCCGCTGAGCAGCTTGTTCAGCAGCATGGCTTGTGCCAAGCTCGTGTCTGACCGTGTCAAGCATATTTATAACCGTACGAGGCCTAGTCTGGTGCTAGGCTGAATGGCTAAGCATGTCCGCTCAGCTGCCTGGTTGAGCAGTTTGGTCCAGGTCAGGCAGGTGGCCAGGTCAGGCAAGTGGCCGAGTCAGCTCAACAGGGCTTGTTCCACGCTCAGCTGCCTGGTTGAGCACCTTGATTTTCTTGACTTTTGTTGCTTTTTGACCATGAATCATTTCTCTTCTTTTCTTCATTTTATTTCCTACAAAATACATAAAAAGGCAATACAAACACAAATATACCAAATTGTGATATTTTATACAAAAAGTATTGTTTTAAGTTGGTTTTTCTCAATTATGCTTAAGATAAGTGCCATAAAAGTGTATGATTTTTAGGTATGTTTGACACTTATCAAACTCCCCCCAACTTAGAACTTTGTTTGTCCTCAAACAAAAGGTGAAATTTATCCGAAAACCAATTTGGCTAAAAAGTGATGATGATGATCAACATTATTTCAAAATGTATAAGCAATGCAAAAATATATTTCAATGATATTTTTCAGAAATGGAACCAAATGGGGTAAGTGTTTCACTCAAAACTCAACTTGTTTGATTTGCAAGAATTTAATTTTGTTTTTCATCTTAACACTTACTTTGATTGCACAAATTTTTCAAGGATCACTAAGGTCTTATTTAGGTTGTAATGAGGCTTGGCTATCAAAGGAAATTGGTTTTTCAAGATATTCAAAGATACTTTCATAGTTAAAAGAGAGCAAAAAATAATTTTTCATTAAAAACATATACTCCTTTCAACTTTTTTCCATTTTTCCTTCATCGTTCTTTTTCTTGACTCTATTTTTTTGTGTACTTTTTGTTATTTTTCTCAATCTCTTTTCACTCCTTTTTTATTTTGGATCTTTTTCTTTACTTTTTGATTTGTAAAGAGATTGAGAATTTTTC
>NC_032013.1:12182183-12187733 GCF_001865875.1 Lupinus angustifolius | reverse complement strand
AAATTCTCTCTTTTTACTTAGAAAAGTATAGGAGATTATTTTTGTTTTTCCATATTAGGCTCAAGGGTTGATTTTGAATTTTTTTATTTTAAGGCTCAAAGGGGTTAGCAAAGGATATTCCTATTTTTGGTTGGTCATTTTTGGTCAAGTGGTTCATTCTAATTGAAAGAAGTTGCCTTGATCATATCCTATCAAATTATGTGTAACCAAGTAAAGAAAGATTCAAACAAAATCAATTGTGCAAAATCAAAAAGTTTCTCACTAAGCTCACATAAGTATTGTGTTTGGCTTACACTCCCTCACAAGGTTGGGATCCACACTTTTTTGATACAAGAATATTTGCAAAGAACTTGTTACATAAAATTGATTTTCAAGTTATGACATTATGAAACTTTTTCACAAAACTTTAGCATACATCACATTTTGCTCAATCAAAGCTTAATTTAAAGTATGCTTAACATTTCTAATCATGTGATTAAGTTTCAAAAAAATTTGTTTTAGCTATTTTGTTTTCGGTTTTGAAATTTTTTTGAGTTTTTTGAACAAACAAATTTACTTTTTACATATTTACACAATCTAGTAAAAAAAAAAGGAAATTTTTAAATTACATCAAGTCTTGTCCCCCATTTTTTAAATGATGGATTGTCCTAAAGCCTTAAAAAAAATTGGGCTTTTCTTGATGTGATTTAAAAATTTTGTTTAACTTGTCTAAAAATAAAAAAATACAAAAGTTTAACAAGACTAAAAAAATATATTTGAAAGAAATTAATTTTTACCACAGACTGGATTGCCTTCCAGTTAGCGCTCTTTTAACGTCATTAGCTTGACGTTAGATTTTGGACGAGATTATTCTTTTTGATCATCGATGATTGAGTCTGACTCATCACCCAAATAAGGTTTTAATCTCACAATTTTTAGGAGAACACATAATTTCATTCTCCTTGTTTTCACTATCACTCCTAGATAGTGGTGCCATCAACTCCTTATTTTTGTCTGTTTGTTTGGACTTGTTTTCCTGTAAATCATTTTGAACTTGCAATTTTCTTTTGCTTTGAGGTTAGTCTAACAATTCACATGAATTTATAATTTCCTAAGACACTAAGTTCATGAATTAAATTTGATTGAGAGAATTCCAACCAAACAACATGCTTTTTCATGAAAATTCAATCATATTTCAAATCCAAGTGATAAAATGGAAGTCCAAACAGAATTTATGGAACTTCAAAACACATTTTATCACACCAAACATCCATAAATAAATCCATTCATAATTTCATGAATTTATTTTGTTAAATGGTGAACCAAATAACACACTTTTTAGGAGTTCTTAAGTTTGGAAAAATTTATTTTTGGCACAAATGTAACAAGCATGCTCTTAGTTTTAAAAATTAATTTGACAATTTCAAAATCATTTACTAAGGCATGTTGATGGAGATGTTTGGTTTAAGTATCACAAGATAAAGTATCATCATCAAAAAGTACTTGGTGAATACTTGACCTTTAAGAATTCAAGTGGCTTTCCTTCTTGAAGAAAAATTCCAGCCACTAATCCTTGTTTATTTCAATCCTTTTTATGTTGTTCTTTTGAAAACGTTGATAAGGGGTACCTCCACATCTCTAAAAATTTCATAACAACAATAAAATGTTTCTTAACTAGTGGGTTTTCACTCCACTAATTCATTTTTTTTTTTCAGTTTTTAATTTTTTTCAAATGTACACAAACATAAAAATAAAGATCTACAAAAGGAAAAATAAATTTATACAAAAGAGAAATAAAATGTTATGCACAATTATTTGATTAATGACACATAAAAATGAAATATTTTACTATTAAAGCAATTCCTCGGCAGCGGCGCCAATTTGTTGAAAGCGTTATTCGGTGTTTTTATTTTAGCTGGGAGTTTTCTCCTCTCAACAAATTGTCCTGACAACAGTGTCAATTTGTTGAAAGATTAATACTCTCTTTTTTAGAAGTCTAAGATGCTTGCCATAGATATTGAGTCTATAGATATTGAGTCTAGGTTAGGTAAACCTAGGTGTTAGTCTCACAAGACTTAATAAATTAATTAATCCACTAAAATGAGACATCATCTAGAAATATATGATAATTAGGTTCATGCATTTGAATACATTGATTTTGTGCATTAAAGGTATCATATTTGGAAATCATCTATTGCATGAGCATATATCATATAGGTAGTTCACCATGCATTAACAAGTTGATTTCACCATGCATTAACAAGCTGATTTTACATTGTTTAATGGATCATGAATTTTGTTAATCCATTAACTTAATCGATTATGAATAGTGTTAATCGATTAACATAATCACAGTTTCAACAGAGAACTGAAAAACTGAAAACAATTATTTTCAACAACCCGTTAATAGATTAGAAGGGGAGGCCTCGATGTAGTTTTGCAGTGGACCGCAAAACGAACCAGGATAAAATCCTTGCGCAATCTTTTCTATCCCTTTCTCTTTTACATTTTAAGTTGCAATATTGCATGATATAACATGATAATATTTATATTGGTTCAATGCTATAACTAGTTTAATTTTGTGTAAAAATATTTGTTATATCTTTGCCTGATTTCTCGTAACCTGCCGTGAAAAAGAGCTGTTAAACAAGATTTTATGCATTCTTTTTTTTACTGTGTTTAATCGATTATGAACAATGCTTAATCGATTAACTATGCATTTTTTAGCAAGTGGTCAAAAACCCAAAAAGTGGAACTTGAGCTCTGCCACACCTATTCAACCCCCACTTCTAGGTGTATTATGTCACTGATACCTAACAAGTGCTATCAGAGCTAGTACGATGTGCTAGCTCAACCGTATCCGTGTGATCCGAAAGGGACTACATAAGGGCTCTACTAATCTATTTGGCGGTGATGGCGCATCCATTAACCACCCTCCCGTATTCAGTGGCGATGGTTATGCCTATTGGAAGGTTCGTATGAGAATCTATATCGAGGCAATTGACACGGACATTTGGGATGTCGTTGTCAATAGTCCATACATTCCACTTCATATGGTGGATGGCGAGTCTAAAGAAAAGCATAAAGGCTTATGGATGGATATTGAGAAAAGAAAGGTCCAACATGACCTTAAGGCCAAGTACATCATTACTTCGACCTTATCTAATGACGAATTCTTTAGAGTCTTGCAGTGTCTTAATGCAAATGAAATGTGGGATACTTTGCAAGTTATCGACGAAGGCACGAATAAAGTTAAGCACGCAAGACTAAATCCGCTTACGCATGAGTACGAGTTATTTCGCATGCTTCCTAATGAATCTATATGTAATATGCAAAAAACCTTTTACTCATGTTGTAAATCATTAGGGCGCCCTTGATAAAAGTTTTACTAATGGTGATTTGTCTAACAAAGTTTTGCAGTGTCTTGACAAGAGAGTGCAACCAAAGGTAACCGCAATAATGGAATCAAAGAACTTAGACAACATGTCATTAGCTACTCTATTTGGAAAACTCCAAGAACATGAAATGGAGTTAGGGCACTAGAGACTAAATGAAGAGTCAGACAAGAACAGAATCGCACTCAAGGCTACAAGATTTCAAGAAGATCGAGAAAGTGAGGATTCTAGTTCAGATTCCGATGAAGACTTGAATCTCCTATTTGAAAAATTCAAGAAGTACAAACGAGGAATCAAGAATCTCAAGAAAGAAGCCAAGAACTCCAAGAACTCAACCAAGAAAAGCAAGATTTCCAAAGAAGGCTTCACTTGCTATGAGTGTGGAAAATCGGGCCACATGAAGCATCAGTGTCCGAGCTACCTCAAGAAAGTCGAGAACAAGAAGAGAAACTCTCGAATGTCCAAGTCAAAAGGAGCATACATTGTTTGGGACAATTCCGAGGAAGATTCGACTTCAAGCTCATCCAATGAGGTGGAAAATACAAAGGTATACCTTATGGCACAAGTGCATGACAAGTGCACATCTAGTGATGAAGATGATTCTATTGAGGTACATTCCTATACTTCATCATGCTCTAATGACTCTCCTCCATGCGATGAATTATATGCAGCTTATGTCGAAATGCATGAGGAATTAAAGAAAATTGTTAAAATAAATATAGATAGAAAGAGTTATCTCCTTGCATGAAAATAAAATAATTGAAATGCAAAAGGAATTAGATGAGCTTAAACTTGAAAATGGAACTCTTGATCTTATCTATGCATGTGCCTCGTGTGATTGCTCTACTTCTAAATTATGTCAACCCAGTATATGTGATACTTATGAGAATTTAAATGCTGAAAATTCTGTTTTGAAACAAAAACTTTCAAAGCTCACATATAGTCAAGAAAACCTTAACACATTGCTTGCTAATACAAGAAACATTGGTAACCGATCTGGAATTGGATATAAACCTAAACCTAAGAAAAGACCATGTAGAAATCTAGTAGTTCATATGCATAAGAAGTCAAATAATAACATGCCTACTTGTTTCTATTGTGGTACACATGGTCACACATGCACTACATGCTTTATTAGAAAATTTGGTGTGCCAAGTGACAAATATGTTTAAGTAAAGAAGGGGCAAGATCTCTTAATTACTAACAAGAAGGGACCCAAAATAACTTGGGTACCCGAAAGAGACAAGTGAATTGTGTTTAAAGGTGTGCCAAAGGACATTTGAACGTCAAGGTATAAATCAACAAAAGATGTTCTAGGCACAAGGTTGGTGAGTAGATCAAGGTAAGTTTGCCCTATCACCAAAGGGTAAGTAAGGTAAGTCTATTAACAATGATACAAAATTAATTCTTGATATTGAGTACACTTGAACTAACAAGTATATGTTATTGTTATACTCAATTCATAACATGTGATATCATAGTAAGTGTTATCAAATGCTTTAAAATTCTTTAACAAGTGGTATCATGACATGTACATCTGTATGAAAGTGTCATGTCTAGTGTATGCTTGATACCATGCTAAGTGAGTATATGCTAAGTTGTCTATAAATCTTTAAATTGTACATATTGTCTTTAAATGCATGTATGCTTAATTCTTATATGTTTTAATGCATTCTGGATTTAGAAAGTTTGTTCAATTCTGGATTAGATAGAATTTTAGGTCGTATCCCTTAGCATGTCTTAGTAAGCTCAAATCTGTGCGTAAAATTGTCAACTTTATGTCATTAATCAATTAACCCTCAGTATAATCGATTAAATAAGTTCAAGCAGCTAAAGTTTTTTGAAATAAATCATTTTAATCGATTAAAGTTTTTATTAATCGATTACCTGGACTCAATTTGTTTTCTTCAGAAATTCAATTTTTGTTGTTTTGTGGATTACGTGTATATTTTTGAGTCAAGTACATTTCATGGTTATGGTTGTACCCTCTTTAGTATTTTGTAACTATGTCGAACCTTGCTAATTATGTTAAATTGAATTTGTTTTTGTGTGAATCTTGAACATGCCTTAATTGTGTATTATAATTGAATGACTGAAATATGCTTTAAAATGAAAATACCCAACAAGTGCTAACAAGTTATGCTAACAAGTGGTGCTAACAAGTGACATACATATA
>NC_032013.1:12181704-12182083 GCF_001865875.1 Lupinus angustifolius | reverse complement strand
GTCATGCAAAATCTGTCTATATTCAGTTTTAGACTCAGAAATCAGTGCATTTGTTTAAGCTTCTCAAACTGGTTATTGATTATGCTAATAATTAATCAATCAATTACAGTTTTTCAAAATAAATTGTTATATCTCTTCTTACTTTTGACTATGTTAATTAGTTGTCATTTTTTATAATGTCAAAAGGGGGAGAAATGTTGTTTGCTTGTTGTTGATGTATACAGGTTATTAAGGAGAAAGGTGAAAGTGTGCATGTCAAGAGGAACACTTTGGAAAGCTCTCTTTATATGTCATGGTTTTGATGAGGACAACTTGTGCTTATAAGAGCTTGAAGATCACCAACAAATCAACGTGCTTAAGTCTTTAGTTGGTACTAGGC
>NC_032013.1:12179085-12181604 GCF_001865875.1 Lupinus angustifolius | reverse complement strand
GGCCCTTACGTTCCACAACATCTTGTGGACGATCAGCCTAAAGATAAACCGAAAAGTTTATGGACCGATGATGAGCGCAAAAAGGTCCAGCATAACCTGCGCGCCAAAAACATCATCACATCGGCCCTATCATATGATGAATTCTTTAGGGTCTCGCAGTGCCAAAATGCAAAAGAAATGTGGGATACTTTACAAGTTACCCACGAAGGCACGAACGAAGTTAAGCGCGCTAGACTAAATGCGCTTACGCATGAGTATGAGTTATTTCGCATGCTTCCTAATGAATCTATATGTAATATGCAAAAACGTTTTACTCATGTTGTAAATCATTTGGTCGCTCTTGATAAAAATTTTACTAATGCTGATTTGTCTAATAAAGTTTTGCGTTGTCTTGACAGGAAATGGCAACCAAAGGTAACCGCAATAATGGAGTCAAAGAACTTAGACAACATGCCATTAGCTACTTTGTTTGGTAAACTCCAAGAACATGAAATGGAGTTAGGGCGCTTGACAATAAATGAAGAATCAGACAAGAATGGAATCACACTCAAGGCTACAAGACTTCAAGAAGATGAAGAAAGTGAAGATTCCAGTTCAGATTCTGATTCCGATGAAGATTTGACTCTCCTATTTGAAAAATTCAAGAAGTATCTCAAGAAGAAAGGAGGGATCAAGAATCTCAAGAAAGAAGCCAAAAACTCGACCAAGAAAAGCAAGATTCCCAAAGAAGGCTTCACTTGTTATGAGTGTGGAAAATTGGGCCACATGAAGCATCAGTGCATAAGCCACCTCAAGAAAGTCAATAACAAGAAGAGCAACTCTCGAATGTCCAAGTCAAAAGAAGCATACATTGTTTGGAACGATTTTGAGAAAGATTCGACTTCAAGCTCATCCGATGAGGAGAAAAATTTAAAGGTATGCCTTATAGCACAAGTGCATGAGGAGTGCACATCTAATGATGAAGATGATTCTATTGAGGTAAATTCCTATACTTCATCATGCTCTAGTGACTCTCCTCCATATGATGAATTATATGCAGCTTATGTCGAAATGCATGAGGAGTTAAAGAAAATTATTAAAATAAATATAGATAGGAAAAAGGTTATTTCCTTGCATGAAAAGAAAATAATTGAAATGCAAAAGGAATTAGATGAACTTAAACTTGAAAATGAAACTCTTGATCTTATCTATGCATGTGCCTCATGTGATTGCTCTACTTCTAAATTATGTCAACCCTCTGTATGTGATAATTGTGAGAATCTAAATAATGAAAATTTTGTTTTAAAACAAAAACTCTCAAAGCTCACATATAGTTAAGAAAACCTCAACACATTGCTTGCTAATACAAGAAACATTGGTAACCGAACTGGAATTGGATATAAGCCTGAACCTAAGAAAAGACCATATAGAAATCCAGTAGTTCATATGCATAAGAAGTCAAATAATAACATGCCTACTTGTTTCTATTGTGGTACACATGGTTACACATGTACACCATGCTTTATTAGAAAAATTGGTGTGCCAAGTGGCAAATATGTTTTGGTAAAGAAGGGGCAAGATCCCTTGGTTACTAACAAGAAGGGACCCAAAATAACTTGGGTACCCGAAAGAGACAAGTAAATTGTGTTTGCAGGTGTGCCAAAGGACATTTGATCATCAAGGGATAAATCAACAAAAGATGTTCTAGGCACAAGGTTGGTGAGTAGATCAAGGTTATTAAGGAGAAAAGTTAATGATAAAGGTTTTTGAATGAGCTTCCGTACTATGCTACCCACCAAGAATACTTCTCTAAATAATTGAGGGGGAGAAGATAAAGGGAAGAACAATGAAAGGGGGAGCAACGCACGTTGAATGTCATTTAAACCATTCAAACATCATATCATCAAACTTTTCATCTAGTATCACCTAACAAGTGGTAATCTTGACCTATCTCCAAAAGGTAAACAAGGTAAATATATTGAACCTTGTCAATTATGTCAAATAGAATGTGTTTTTGCATGAATCTTGAACATGTCTTAATTATGCATTATAATTGAATGATTGAAATATGCTTTAAAATGAAAATTACCTAACGAAATGCTAACAAGTGGTTGGTATCATCTAACAAATGGCTTACATATATGTTTAATCATTCCATGCTTTAAATGCTTGCATAATGGACATGTCGTTCTTAAATGTTTAATTATGTCAAAATAGCTTATTTGCCTTAGTGAATGGATCTTGATCATTTGAGATTTAATAATGCTTACAATGCTTAATATTTGATTAAATCTTGTATGCCATTCTCACTTCCTATTAGCTAATTTTTTTGTCAAATCAAGCGCATTTGTTCAATTTACCGAAAAATAAAACAGGTTAATTTGTTAAAACCCAAATTAATTCATTAACTTTGTTTTATGATTAACTCATATCTCTTCCTAGCTTTTTTGACCTGGGTTATCTTTTTGATAATGTCAAAAGGGGAAGAAAGGTTGTTTTGTTGTTTTTTATTGTCCAGGTTGATCGTAATAACAACTTCC
>NC_032013.1:12171586-12178985 GCF_001865875.1 Lupinus angustifolius | reverse complement strand
TTATCCCTGTTCTGTTAATCGATTAAGTTTGTTCTGTTAATCGATTATCTTCATCCTGTAATCGATTAATTAGGGGTGATTCAACATTAAGTGTTGAGTTTCGAAAAGCGGCTATTCTAACCGCTACACCTATTCAACCCCCCTTCTAGGTGTATTGTAACCACTAATACCTAACAAAATGTTGTTAAATGAACTTCCATATTATTCTACCTACCAAGAGTACTTCTCTAAGTAATAAAGGGGAGAAGATAAAGGGGAGAACAATGAAAATGGGAGCATCACACTTTGAATGTCAAATACACAACCTGAACCTGATCTCTCAACATTGATCATATCATCAAGCTTTTCATCAAACAAAGATTTGGTAGATTTGGTGTGGAGTCTGTCATAGAGTTTGTTATCATCAAAAAGGAGGAGATTGAAAGTGAAATGCACCATTGAAGATTGATCTATGTTTTGATGAAGACAAACATGAAGGCAAGCTTGAAGATCATTCAACAAACAACATACCGAGGACTCAAGTGGTGACTTATTAGACTCAGGTTATAATTCTTTATTATCTTTTTAGAAGTCTAAGATGTTTGCCATAGATATTGAGTCTAGGTTTGGTAAACCTAGGTGTGAGTCTCACAAGACTTAATAAAATAATTAATCCACTAAAATGAGACATCATCTAGAAATATATGATAATTAGGTTCATGCATTTGAATACATTAATTTTGTGCATTAAATGTATTATATTTGGAAATCATGTATTGCATGAGTATATATCATATAGGTAGTTCACCATGCACTAACAAGCTGATTTCACCATGCATTAACAAGCTGATTTTACACTGTTTAATGGATTATGAATTCTATTAATCCATTAACTTGATCAATTATGAATAGTGTTAATCGATTAACAGAATCACAGTTTCAACAGAAAACTGAAAAATTGAAAACAATTATTTTCAACAACCCGTTAATCGATTAAATGAGTACTTAATCGATTAACTGATTACTTAATCGATTAACTAGGACTTTAGACAGTTTTCTATTTAAACTGAAATCTCAGCATATGTGGAATAAGAATCCATACATTTTTACATCATTCTCTCTGCATATTTTCGATTGACTCACTGTCATATCTAGGAGAAAATATTGCACGTTGTATTAGGAAAAAGATTAGATTATGCTAAAGCTTTAAGTTTCATATTCATATTGCATGGTCTTTGAAAATCCTTCTTCCATCATTTTTGTGTTTCTTGGAAAGAAAAGAGATAGTTTTTAATGATTGCATAATTTCAGAAACCTCATGCATGTCCATTCATATTAGACTAGGAAGTCTTGTGAGTTCTTGCTTAGGTTTTAGTCTTTGATCTCTATTGTAAAATCCGAGTATTAAGTACTCATTAACAACTCAAAGCGTTGTAATTCAAGGATTAGGAAAATCCTAGCTGCGGTTAGGTAAGGTGTTCTTCACAAAGACTTGGAGGTCTTGGGATAAAGATCGATACCTTGGCTGGGGCCAATCGCGGTAAGAAAGGTTTTCTTGGGAGGCGATTTTTGGAAAGGTCAAACCAAGGGTGACGAAATTCTTTGGGTTCCAAGAAAGGAGCGTTCGAGCCTATAATTGGAAGCGTGTATATAACTATACATGTGTTCTAGAGTGAAGAAGAAAATCTCCCAAGATCAGAAGGGGAGACATGAAGGTTAGGTAAGGTGTTCTACACAAAGACTTGGAGGTCTTGGGATAAATAACGATACCTTGGTTGGGGCCAATCGCGGTAAGAAAGGTTTTCTTGGGAGGCAATTTTAGGAAAGGTCAAACCAAGGGTGACGAAGTTCAATGGTTCCAAGAAAGGAGCATTCGAGTCCTGTAATTGGAAGCGTGTATGTAACTATACATGTGTTCTACAGTGAAGAAGAAAATCTCCCAAGATGAGAAGGGGAGGCATGAATGTAGTTTTGCAGTGGACCGCAAAACGAACCAGGATAAAATCATTGCGCAATCTTTTCTTTCCCTTTCTCTTTTATATTTCAAGTTGTAATATTGCATGATATAACATGATAATTTGTATATTGGTTCTGTGCTATAACTAGTTTAATTTTGTGTAAAAATATTTGGTATATCATTGCATGATTTCTCGTAACCTGCCGTGCAAAAGAGCTGTTAAACAAGATTTTATGCATTCTGTTTTTTACTGTGTTTAATCGATTATGAACAGTGTTTAATCGATTAATTGAGCATTTTCCAGCAAGTGTGCAAAAACACAAAAGCGGAACTTGAACTCTGTCACACCTATTCAATCCCTTTTGGATGTATTTTGTCCCCGATACTTAACATTTTCTTTTTTGTTGTCATGAAGTTATTTATGTCAATGCACGATTGCAAATTGAGTGGGAGGATGCACTTCAAATCCATGGAAGTGGGCTGGTAATAACTAAAATTATGTTAACTGATGTTTTATTGAAACACAATACACAATTTTAGGGAACTACATTTTAAAGTAGTAATGGTATTTTTTATGACTGATATCTTTCTACTTACGTGATCATGATCAAGTCTTTGTTTATTTTTTTGGTCAGTGCTTAACAAGTGAAGGTTTTGAATTGACAAGAGTTACTCTAGTGGATGTCGAAGGACAGGTAAACCCTGAATTTATTATTTGAAATCCACACTTTTAAAAATAAATGCATCCGCTAGTACTGCTACTGCTATTTGGAGGCTGTTAGATTTTAAATTTCTAGAAATCATTATAGCTAATATAGTTTTTTGTATGTCGTTTTTTTCCTAAATAACTTTTTTTCTGTTCTGGTATAATAAGTTGGCCTATTTGTTCAGTTCTGAACAGATATTTTTCTGAGCACCCCTTGTATCAAAACTTTGTTATGTTGCTCATGGCTTCATGGATATGATTGCATTCTGGCCCTTACCGAAGAACCTAGTTTATTTTTATTTATTAGACACTAGTATTAGCCTGTGATATCAGTTAGTTTGTTAGTTTGCCAACTGAGCAGGTGCAAAGTGCAATCATTAGGCTTAGCTAATATCTCTTGGCTTGCTCTGTAATCATTATGATATAACGCAATAACTGATTTCAGTTATAGCTCTCTCTCTTTCTCCTTTTCTTCCTCTTCCTCTTCCTCTTCTCACTTCTCTTCAGATTCTGACATTATTAATGGTGCTTTATGTATTTTCTATTAAAAACTGCATGCTATCACATTGAGTCTCAACATAAGGGTAAGGTTGCATGTTTTGGACCCGGAAGTCATGAGTTCAAATCATGGAAACGCCCTCTTTACTTGTAGGAGTAAAGCTGACTATATCTTCCCTCCCATACCCCACTAGGTGGGAGCCTATGCACTATGCCTCCAGTTTTACTCTCGCATTGAAATTCTGATTTGGGTGTTGTTCATTGTCAGAACAATTTTTAAGAACCGGAAGCATCCTTTTTAAAATTCTCAAAGTATGAATATTCACTTCTACGATGATATCTTATTTTCTAATGTTTGTAACTTTGAATTTTATCCTTTCAGGTTTTGATAGATAATCTGGTTAAACCATCAAATGCTATTACTGATTACAATACCAGGTGCACTGTTGTTTAAGCTCTTCGGAAACCTTCGTAAAAAGGTTTATTATTTAGGATCGGAAAAAATAAAAAAGTTTGTTTGAGAAAGGTGTGTATTACTTGTAAGAGAGTTGCAAAATGTTTGTTACCAGTAAGAGAGTTGTGTTACCTGTATCTTGTGTGTTACCAGTAAGAGAGTTGCGAAAGGTTAAAACTGATTGTTTATAATAATTTTCTCCCATCCTTATGTTGCTGTGCCCTGTGGGTCTCTATCAGTGGTCTGTATAGGATTTTATATCTGTCACATTTCTCTATTTCCTTTTCCCTTTGGTGGGTGGTAGTTTGGGTCTCAGACTCTGACCTCATTGTTGCATCTGCTAATGTGGCTTACTGTTTTTTATTGCCGAGATATATATGTATGTCTTGTTGGTTTCCATTTGATAAATGGTTGAAACTTTTATGAAATAAACAGATTAAAAAGAATTTGAAATATTTTTGTTGGCGTGTTAGAAACCCTTAAACAGTGGGAAACTTATGGATGATAATATTCTATTTGGGCTACTGTAATCTATTTGTAATGTAAGCAAAAGCCAAAAAACATAAAAATAAAAAGGCTTAATTGCACTTTTGGTCCCTCAATTTTTGTGATTGTATGATTTTAGTTCCCCTGTTTTATTTTCATGACGTTTTGTCCTCCGACTTTCCAATTTGTGTGCTAACTATTAGTACCTTTCTCCATCTTCTCTTAGTTATTGGCGTTAATTCCGGTTTTCCTGGTTCAAATGTATGATCTCAACTTCTAAATTTCTCAGAACTTGCTTATGTCAGTATCAGACTACCAGTTGGTGTATAAGCAGCATGCTGACGGGGCGTGTGAAGACTGATATATTAATGTTCAGTGCTAAATCGTACATCGTTAGTCCCTTTGCCCATCATTTTTTCTAGACACTCATCAACCTACTATTACCGTTGTTATATCAATTTTATATTAGTAATCAATTGACTCTATATCAGCACATCACTTGGAAAAATTAGCAGTCCGTTAGCCACAAACAATTTATGTGACCTCAGATGAATGGGGACTAATAGTGCACATGCTAAGAAGTTGGAGGACTAAAAGTCGTAAAAATAAATTGGAGGGGCTAAAATAGCACATTCATGAATGATGTGGGACAAAAAGTACATTAATCCAAAAAGGCAAAAATAAAAAAGAAATATATTCCATGTTGACAAAAAAGAATAATAAAAGTAAAGGTTAAACTTTTCCCCCACATGATATGTATTTCTCTGTGAAGACCCAATTTTGTCCGGCACAGGAAAGACCCAAAACATTTTAAATAAAAAATAATAAATTTTATTTATTTTTGTATCTTCAGAAATTTTAATATTTAATGAATAAAAATAATTAAACCATTTTTATGAAACTTTTATAATCATTTTCGAAATTATTAAATTAATTCAATTTAAGTTAGTGATAGAAGCTTCATTTTCAAAAATAAAAAATAAGTTCCTAAATCTAGGTGATTGAGTTAACCAAAAATTCAAAAATAAGAAAAAAGAATTAAATTAAAATAGACCCTAAAAAAAGCATATAATCATTTTTCTAAAAAAAGGATAAACATTATATTATTATTTAATTTTTATTATTTCGAATTTTATTATAAAATAAATAAAAGATAATTAAAAAGATTTTTTTATTAATTTTTACAATTAATTTCGAATTTATAAAATAAATAAGATAAGCGACATATTCTAAATATCCCTTTTAAATTTCAAATAAACAATAAAATATTTTTTTATTTTAGTTTTTCGAAAATATAAATTTAAAATAATTTAGACATATTCAAAAATATTTTTATTTATTTTTTGTGAATTAATTCGGATATAAAAATAAATAAATACATAAACCAATTTAAAATGTCTTTTATTAAATGAAAAAATAAAAATAATAAATTAAAAAAATAATAAAACACCAAGTCAAATCTGACTTGGTGGGTGCCTACTAATATGGGATTAAAGATTAGTGAGAATTAATTTTGTTAGCAATTTTTTAGGATTAAGTTAGGGTTTAAAATTTTATAAATAAGAGAGGTTTAGTTAGTGTTAAGGGGTTCTCTTCTTGGTTCCAAAAATAGTTAAGAGAAAAGGCAAAAAAAGAGAGAGAAAAAATTTGCCTTGAAAACTGTGCACAGAAGAAAGTGAGGAACGTGTAATCCAGTGTGGGCAGACCTCTGCAAGGAGCGTGCTCCATCGCCCTTGCCATTGGATCAGTCTTCATCACGTCCATTTTGTTGACTAGAAACTGAAGCCAACCAGAGCCTGACACGTAGGCGAGTGCATATTGTCACAAATAGACACGTGCACATACAAACCAAGCACCCCATTCCCAGGTAGAGTTCCAGTGTGGCTGTGCTTAGACTCCATGCAGTGTGCTCATCTTCCACCCATTCCTACGCTGACACGTGGGCGGGTGCAATCTTGGTCTGTGGACTCGTTTGTAGCAGATCAGCGTCCCTCTTCAGCAATGGTTCAGTACACCCGTGTACACCCTAGACTCTGTGTACCTCCATGCAGAGCCTACCGCAGCCTGCCACGTGGCACAGTTCCTAGAGTGAAGTCCCTTCAGCCACTCCCTGTGCGACACGTAGACGCTTACTTTGCTCCCTGTTGCACATGATTATTTCCCAGACAGGTATTAATTCTATCACTCCTTTGTTTCTAAAGCAATTTAAATTCTTTTGAAAATAATAACTATATTTTACCAAATGAAAATTTATATAATATTTTTGTGATAGTAAGTGAAGATACTAAATAATTTATTTTTAAATAATAAGTAATAAGTAATAATTTTATTTATGTTAAGTAATAATAACGTGTCAAAATTCCTTTAGTGTAACTAATAATAATTTTCCTTTTTATGACTTCTTTTAGAAGTTGATAAATTTTTTTCTCTCACTATAATTAAATAAAATTTGTCTTTATTATTAGGACATGAATCAAAATGACCTGTGGCTATTATTTCATGTGCAGATTTAGTGGAATAACATCTGAGATGTTTGATGCGGTGACAACAAATCTGAGAGACATTCAGGTTTTGTTAGTTTAGTTGTCTTGCATTGTTGTTTGTTCCATTCCTGTTAATAGGCACAAATGATAGTACTGTGGTAATCCGTATTTGTCGAAAGTTTCTATTGTACTGATTTATTTTACTTGCTTTCCCATGTTCAAGAAGAGTTTCTAAAGCTGGTTTACAAAGAGACTATCCTTGTTGGGCATTCTTTGGAAAATGATTTATTAGCATTGAAAATATCTCATGATTTGGTAATTGACACAGCTGTATTATATAAACACCCACGGGGATCATCACATAAAAGTGCTCTACAGGTTCTTGAGCTTCAAATAGATCATATTCTGGAAGCTATTTTCATTCTTGTGTATCATGATTTCATGTTTCAAGCAGTTGTTTTTTTGTTGAGCATTACCTTGAAGTAGATTCTGTTTAGCTCTAGATTCAGGTAGAATAACATCAGATATACTTCGTTCTGTATTATCCGTTTATATTCACCTGGTTTGCCATTTTGTGTAGACTAACTGCTATAACAAGTTTTTGGCTTCACTCTTGAAATAGGGCCTGACTTTGGTTCCCCACCATCTTTTATTAGGAAAAAACTCCTTTCCATTTTGAGCGAGTCCGACAAAGCCTCCTCCTTGATTGATGATATATCCATAGTAAAGTGATATGCTTCTCAGTCATCTCATTCAATTCCAATGACCTCTGATGATGCACTAGCAAAGACCAACATGGAGTATATGTATTAGCTATATATATATATATATATATA
>NC_032013.1:12160404-12171486 GCF_001865875.1 Lupinus angustifolius | reverse complement strand
GTAAGTAATAGGCTAAGACTAATCCTAATTAAGGAAATAAATAATCTGGACATATCTCCTGATTAATATCCTAATCAATACTATAAATAAAAAAATATATCTTCTAATAATAACAAGAATTTCCCCATATTACATCACTCCCCCTCAAGCTTGTGAATGAATATCTATCATTCACAGCTTTGAAGTAAGATCTCACGCTACGAGGGAAGTCCCTTCGTGAACACATCTGCCAATTGAAGTCATGAAGGAACATAGTGTGTAAAAATAAGACCACTATCCAACTTTTCTTTAATAAAGTGTCGGTCTATTTTTATGTGCTTTGTTCTATCGTGTTGGACTGAATTATGAGCAATACTAATTGTAGACTTATTATCATAGAAAAGTCTCACAGGAGACTCGTGCTTTATTTTTAAATCATATAGTATGATTTCATCCATAACAATTCACAAATCCCTTGAGCCTGTGCTCTGAATTCTTCCTCTGAACTTGATCTTGTAACTACATTTTGCTTCTTACGCCTCCATGTCACTAATTTTCCACATAGGAACATACAATATCCAGTTGCAGACCTTCTATCAACCACTGGCCGTGCATAATCTGCATCTGTATAAACTTCCATAGACAAATGCTCCCCTTTCTTGAACAGTAGTCCTCTCCCCAGACTTGCCTTCAAATATTGCAAGATTCTATTCACTGCCTGTAAGTGCCTTTCTCGTGGGTCATGCATGAACTGACTTACAACACTAATAGGATAGACTATGTCAAGCCTAGTGTGAGATGGAAAGATAAGTTTTTCAACGAGTCTCTAGTACTGGGCCTTATCCATTGTTGGGCTCTCCTCTTCGTTGCCAATCCTGTGATTTTGCTCCATAGGTACTTTAGTGGTTTTACATCTTAACTTACTAGTCTATTTAAGAAGATCGAGGATATATTTTCTTTGAGAAATGAAAATGCCTTGTTTCGAGTATGCCACCTCCATTCCTAGAAAATATTTCAGCTTCCCAAGGACCTTCATTTCAAACTGGCCAGCCATCTCCTTTTTTAGGTTCTGTTTTTCGATGTCATTATTCCCTACAATAATCATATCATCTACATAGACCAACAAAAGAGTGAGTTTGTCGTTTTTAGCATGTTTTATAAAGAGGGTATGATCACCTTGGCTTTGTCTATACCTTAGTGATACCATGGCTTGTGTAAACCTCCCAAACCATGTTTGAGGAGATTGTTTGAGCCCATACAGGGCCTTCTTTAATCTGCAAACTTTATTCCTTCCCGAGGTAGGGCCATATCCAGGTGGAATCTCCATTTACACTTCTTCTTCTAAATCTCCATGCAAGAAAACGTTCTTTATATCAAACTGTTGCAACTCCCAATTGAATTGAGCCGCTAAGGAAAGAATGATCCTTACAATATTCATTTTTGCCACTAGGGAAAATGTCTCCTCATAGTCAATTGCATATGTTTGGGTGTCTTCCTTTGCAACTAGCCTTGCCTTATACCTATCCAGTATGCCATCAGATCGGTACTTCACAGTATATATCCACTTGCAACCTACTGTCCTTTGGTCCTTTGGTTTCTTAACAATCTCCCAAGTCTCATTTTTCTCCAATGCATTCATCTCTTCGTTCATGGCTTGAATCCAGTTCTTATCTTTTAATGCTTCTTGTACTGAGTTAGGGACTCCAATAGATTCAATAGCTGAAATAAAACTCTGATGCTGCATAGACAGATTTTTAGTAGACACAAATTGTGATATGGGATACTTGGTACATGATCGTTTTCCATTTCTTAAGGCAATAGGTAAATCATCAACAATAGGCTCATTAGAATTAGGAGGCTCATTAGAATTTGGGGGCTTATTACTTACCTCGGGTGAAGACGATTAAACTTGCTGTTGTTATTGGACGAGGATGAGTTTACTTCTCTATTGGTACTCTTTCTTGTATCTATCCTCATTATTCTACACTTGTATTATTACTGGTTCAGGATTCTACATTGGTATTATGTCCTCTGTGGTAGAAGACTCCTTCTGAATTAGAGGGAGAGAGAAAGGTATCAAGAGACCTTTACTACTTTCCCCTTGAAGTTGAGGACTGGGGTAAAATGACTCTGTTTTCTAAAAGGTAACATTTATGGATAATAGCCCGAGGATCTAGCTTACCTCGATGAGGTTCATGGACATGAACAAAGGCAAAACAACCAAAAATATGACTTTGGAGACTTGCCATAATGGATACTGAAGGAAAGAAACTAGTCATAAACTGGACGGGACTATCATGGGATAAAACTCGAGATGGTAAGCTATTGATTAAATAAGCAGCAGTTAAAACAGCTTCCCCCCAATAAAACTTAAGAACACTCATTTGAAAGAGTAATGCTCTGGTGATTTCAAGATGACGATTTTTTCTTTCAGCTACCTCATTTTATTGAGGTGTGTTGACACATGTTAACTCATGAACAATACTATTATATTTGATAAATTTGGAAAAGTTCTGATTAACATATTCTTTCCCATTATCTGATCGTAATCGTTTAATAGGTCTTCCAAACTATGTTTGAATCATGTGGAAAAAATTGACAAACAATTGAAATACTTCAGACTTATTTTTCATAAGAAAAACCCATGTAATCCGAGTGCAGTCATCGATAAAAGTAACAAACCATTTTGCAACAGAAATATTAGAAATGAAGGTTCCCACACATCACAATGAATAAGATCAAAAGGTTGAACACTTTTATTATTACTGGGAAGAAAAGTTGAACGATGATGTTTGGCAAATTGACATACATCACAATAAAAAGACTCAACTGACACTTTTGTAAATAAGTGGTAAACCTGTTTATAAGAATACTAAAGGGAGGATGTCCAAGACGCTTGTGTAGCAACCATATTTGAGAAGAATTCCAAGATTCTGAATTTCTCTGGAGACTGGAAGTAGGTACCTTCTTCTCAGTATTGCACCTGCTTTCCTCATGCGGCAGACAGTATAACCTGTCCTGTTCTTTAGCAATTCCAATCGTCTTCCCCGTGGCAATATCCTAAAAACACAATGTGAATGGAAAAATATCACTGCACAGTTCAAATCTTTAGTGAGTTTGTGGATGGATAAAAAGTTTTTTGAAAGTTGTGGGACATGAAGCACACGATTTAGATTAAGAGAGGAGTTGAGGTGGATGTTACCATAGCCGGTAACTAGGGTTTGAGATCATTAGCAACAATGATATGATGTTTGTCATGTAAAATGGAATAGGATGATAAATATGAAAGGTGAGGTGTCGTATGATCTGTAGCACCAGAGTCAATAATTCAATTATTCTTAGTACTCAAACCATTAGGAGATACGAAGGCAGAATTCTTACCAATCATAGTTAAAGAACAAGTACCAGAAGACTTACTTAATTAGTCCATAAGTGCTCGCAGATGCTCTAGCTATTCTTTGCTAAGGGCATGGGCACTTTCTTCTATTTGGTCTACAGGTGGGTCTTCACCCACACTCTCCAAGTCGGAAGCCGTGTGATTTGCATGCCTCCGAAAAACACCTTTGGACCCTCCCATACGTCCAAGGACTTTATCCCTACCATGAAGTTTGAAGCAAGTTTCTTTAGTATGGCCAGATCTCTTACAATGAGTGCACCATCGATCATCACGGTTGGTCTTTTCAAAGGGTTGTCCTGAAGATGTGGATCCTTTTATTGGACCCTTACTAAAGGCTAAGGCCGAACCATTTATTGGTTTGTCTTCCATTATCACTGTCCTTCGAGTTTCTTCACTACGGACTATGTGGAACACCTCGGAAAGAGAAGGTAGTTTCTCCTTACCCAAAATTTGAGCCCGAATGGGATCAAATTCAGAGTTCAGCCCCGAGAGAAATTTGAAGATTCGTGATTTCTCAATGAATCGGGTTAGTGTTGTAAAGTCTTCATCACACTTCATCTTCAAACTTTGAGACTGATCTAATTCGACTCAAAGACCATTAAGGGTCCCATAATACTCTGTTATAGAGAGGATTTCCTGTCTAGAATTGAAAACCTTATTTCCAATTCATTACAGGCCGAGAGGTCCTGTTTCATAGAATATGTGCCTGCGAAATTCTTCCAGATCTCCTGTGCAGTAGGGAAAAACATATAATTTTGGTTAATCTTCGAGTTATAGAGTGCCAAAACCAGGTCATAAGGAGAGAGTCCTAATCAACTCTCGTATCATACTGTGGGTCAGTCTCAGCATGTGTCTTTCCTTCAATATGATTAATCCTCTTGCGTCCTCTAAGAGTGGTACGAACAAACTGGGTCCAATGGAGGTAGTTACGCCCATCCAATCGATACGACCCTTGCAATATTGGAAGATCATTGTGGGTCAAGGGTGAAATAAAGACAAATTTCCCTTAGGAGGCAAAATTCTCTTTGTTTGGACATATTGAACCTGAAATAGAGAGAAGAAGGCAGTGGCTGAATGGGGCGTGGCAACAATTAGGGGTTCCGAGAAAAGTGAAACCGTGGCCAAGGCAAGGCACAATTGCTAAACAGAAAAAAGGAGCCGTAATAACGGCTAGGGTTTTAAGTGCGGAAGCAGAGCCCCAGAATTGAGAGCTCTAATGCCAACTTGAAGAAAGGAGAATAATCTTATTCCTTGTTGTTTAAACAACAATAAGTAATTACAATTTATAGGCTAAGACTAATCCTAATTAAGGAAATTAATAATATGGACATATGTCTTGAATAATACTATAGTATGTACAAATCTCCTAATTAATACTATAAATAAAAAACAGATCTTCTATTGATAACAAGGATCTCCCCTTATTACAACAGTTTCTGATTATAACTATGCTTTATGTTTTTGTTTGTGCCTTTTTTGTTTTAGGTGAAGAATGATAAGGTACAATTTATCTGGACTCAGTTCTCAGAGTTACACTCATACTTAAAGAAACAAGCTGAAGATTCAGAGATCTTGAATAAAAGACTTGCAGAGAGGATGGCATTACTTACATGCGGGAAGAATTCCACAAAAGGTAAAGGCTTAAAGTTTAGTGCATTTGCCGAACTGAAGCAAATTCTTGCTCGCATGGATAATAGAGTTTATAAACTGTATATGTCACGGCCTACAAATGCTATGTTGATAATATGCACCGGCCATGGAGACACAGCAATAGTCCGCAGGTAGATATCCTTTCGTTTATATTCAAGTGTTTTATCTTTCTATGTGTGTTTACATATGTACAGCTTTCACCAAACAATAATGTAGGAGCAATTTACAATCTGGCCCTAGAAGGATGTAATTCCCAATTGAATCCTCATATACTTGATTTCCTCAACTGGGTATATGCAAGTTTATGTGTTTATATAAATACAGATGTTCCATCATTCCTATTCAAATTTAAATGGAAAATTTGCTACGCAACTTATTTATTTCCAATGTGGAACGGTGGATCCTGTGTCATGTTGGACTCACTGACATGCATACGTGAATTTGATTGTGCGTGATGCATGTACATGGGAATTGTCAGCAACTTTGCATGTGGCTTGGTCCCATATCATCAGATGATATATTGATATTTAGAAAACAAAATATTGGTTACATTGGCCAGAAAATGTCTTGTTCTGCATCTTCAATTGAGGTCCAACTTGTTGATTTTGATTGTATTTACCTTGTTTGGCATAGTAGCAGACCTTTATGGCATCCTCTGGTCCTGACCTTTATTTAATTTTTATAGTAACTCGGTTACTGTGGCCAAGTCGTACAAGTTATTACGGTTCCATGTGAGCTATCCACGAGTTCATGGATGCAAATCCATAAGTCCAACTCCATTGTGATCCTGGTTGACTAACATTACTGATTTAAATTTACTAGTTGAGGTAATTAGACATATGATGATTCAGCTGAGGAACCAGTATCTTTCAAGGCTTAAAACTAGCTTTCCATTCGAAATTGTGATGTCGTTTCGTTTGAATTTGCAAAATATATGCATTGATCATCTACTGTTACTGTAGCTAAATTAGTTTAGAATTCATTATGAATTCAAAGGGTGCGCCTTGTGATCTGGAAGCCAGAAGTTCAAATCTTGGAAATTGTTCTCTTCTTGCAGGCTTAGATTGCATGTAATCTACCATCCTCGGACTTCACTAGGTGGAAGTCCCATGCGCTGGGTTGCCCTTTTAACCATCTAGGTTTCATGGTAAAATTGTCAGCGACCGAGATTGACAAGACGAGGTCTGAGAGCTTTATGTGACATCCACGAGCTTAGATTTCTCTTTTTAAGCCTGATGGTATTGGCAATGGGTAGAGTAGTACAGTACTGCTTGAAAGGAAATAGCTAAGTACTATTTCAGTAATTCTTAATTTGAAGCAGGAGAGGAAGAGGATTGAGAGAATAGAAGAGAGAATTGAGAGAGAGAATTAAGGTAATAGAAGAGAGAATTGAGAGAGAGAATTAAGGTAATAGAAGAGATGTCTTATTTCTCATCTCCCAATTACAATGATGAATCTGTTTATACAGGATCCTACGAGCTTAACAACTAAGCATCATAACTATTGTTTCTGTTACAATGCTAATGTGCAAAGTTCTATCCCTATGCTCTTAACGGCTACTTGAACGGCTGTGTTTGAAAGGTTCAACAATGCAAGTGATGTGATGATGAGGGAGGAATAGGGTAAATAACCAACACTGAGCTGCTGAACAAAGCATATAAACACTAATGAAGAAGGAATCCAAAAACAAGGTCTTTTTAACCCTGAGGTTTAAACTACAAATGGGCTAGGTCACAGGCCGAATATTTTTGCCCTACCGTCTCGCAGCAGAATCGCCCAGATCCCATGATCTCAGTCGTCCTGTCGATCTTACCTGTGATGGCCGACTCACGTTTCTGCAGGAAATGTAGCTCGCCAGCCTCTGTGGAACCTTGCATGATCCTGCATGATAAATCGCGATTATTTCTATGTTTGATGAGGCCTTGCATCTTTAGTTCAAAGCCATCATAGATTTGGTTGCCCTCCATTTCTCCCCGTGTAGCCACTGTCACATTCAGGGTGGTTTTGTTGTTCCTAAACACCCCATACCAGCCTATTCCAACTCCAACTCAGTGTCAATGAAATTATGGGTGATCCCAGTGTCCACCTATGTAACACCCTTTTATTTCCTGTCCATCCAGCTATTCCCATCGTAGGACAGGCCTCAGAGACCTTCACTTCCCCTTGATAACCTTACGAAATTGTGTAGATTAGTGAGTAAAAGGACGATGATCAATAGAACTTGGATGACGTGGTTCATAGATAGAATATGAGGGGGTAGGGAGAATTGGTGCACCATAAGAGAAATTGTAACCAAAGGCAACTTTGTATCCAAGAGGAGCATAGTAATAGTTAGGTAGACCAGACCAGAACGAGTGCAAAACTCACAAAACAAAGGATCTCTGAAAATAACTGCCACAACCACCATGTAAGCCTCTAAAGTTGCCATAACTGTCATAACCTGAATATCCAAGGTAGATATGAGCATAGACATGAAACTCAGGATGAATGTTGCTTGATGAAGGCAGTGGTAACGGTGCCATAGAAGGCATCTGAACTGAGGAGTTAACAGGAGGAGGAGAACGATTTGAGGATGGTGCTGAAGCCACATTAGCAAAGAGTGTATCAACAACATATTTGAGGCCATTTTTTCCAAACAAATGTCATATGTGGGCATAAATGACTCAAGCATATGAATTATAGGAGGTTCTGGTCGGCTCTCAACAAAGATGATAATAGGTTGGAATTCTTCATTAAGCCATCAAAAATCAAATCAATGAACTCTGATTGTGAAACTATGCTGCCAGTTGATATGAGGAGATCCACAAGGGTTTTGATACACATGAAATAATCTGTAATTCAGCTAGAACCTTGTGTGATTGATCGTAACTGAGAACGAATCTGGCCAACCTTGGATTTGGTATAAGAGTTTCAGAGAGCATTGACTTCTTGCCATAATACCCAACAACACATGGTTGTAGGCCTTCAGAAAGCGAATTCAGGAGCCAAGACAAAATGGCTTGGTTCTATTCCTCCCAATTCCCATAATAGATAGGCTGGATTAATATGATTGATTAATCTATCATCCTCATATAGAAACCTAGATGGAATTTCAATACCTTTGATAAACTTTAAGGCTCGATTATAGATAAGAATCAAATTCATGAAGTGTTGCTACACCAAAAATTCTTCTCCGTTAGTTTCATTGACAGCAATGGAAGGTTAAGTTGTGCCGGCATAGTGTGAAGTGGTGCAACACTGGAGTATAGCAGCGGTGAAGCCATATGAGGTGTGGTTCCAGCAGGATAGATGTTTGTGCCGGCACAGTGTGAAGTGGTACAGCACTGGAGTACAGTGGCGGTGAAGCCATATGAGGCGTGGTTCCAGCAGGATAGATGCTTGTGGCGTTTGCCATTGCTCGATAATACCATGTAAGAAGATAGAAAACGAAGGAAAATGGAATGAAAAACTGAGAGAGAGGGAGAAAGGTAATTGCTTTGTAACCGTTTTGTTTTCTGTTATTAGAAGGAAATGTTATAGATACAAGTGAGAGCTATTTATAGGAATAGCTTGAACCCTATATACTGATAATTCCTCTATTAGAAGTTTTGCAAGTTATTCTCATTCTCATCCCCATTTAATGGGTAAAACTGCACCCCTTTGTGAGTAATTTATACAATTATCCATCAAGTCTGATTCCAATTATCTTCCCTAGCTGAAGAATACTAATATCTCCCTCAGCATTCTAATTTACAGTGGGAAAATTGTCTTTCCCCGGTCCTGTTGCTGTTTAAGTCACTTTAAAAATGAATAATAGAATGAGAGCGATACTAAAAAATGTATCACTTCATATGTCATTCTATGTTTCATTTATTGTGATTGGTAAAAAAATACTTAATTAGTAAACTTTTAACATAAATACATTTTTTACAACCAATCACAACAAATAACATATGAAATGACACAATTTTTGGTACAACATATATGCCTCCAACCAAAACAAAGCTATACTGTACTCTCTTTTTTTAACTAACGTTTAATTATTTTAATTATATTTGTTTGTTTTATAACTTTTTTTTTCCTTTGAAGACTAAGGAAAATGCTTGCTGAGCAGAGTGAAAGTAATTTATGTCGAGAACATATTATTGAAATCTTGGAAGAGGTTCAGGCTCGAGCTGAAGTTGCCTTATGTTTCGTGGGTGTTAAACATTGAGTGTTGTAATACAAAATGAACCTGCGGCGAATGCCCACAATTTGATGGATATGTTGTTATAACCACTTCAGATTTTTTTTACTAGAAACGCTAATGTAGCAATTATTCTTCTTTAAATATTATTTATATTACTAAGCTATTTCGCCTTTTTCAATCACAGATTTTCACGCAATACAGGATTTATACATTTTTAACTACATTCTTCTGTTAACGTAGTAGGCAGGGGACACAACTGCCAAATAGATGTATAAATTAATGAAGCTATTTATGAAATATTCTAGTTTTTTACATGAGAAACATAAACCTTAAAAAATAACCATAAGACAACCATTGATCTTGGTTTATCTGATGAGGAAGGGGATACTAATCAAGGCGAGCAAAACCAAGAACAACATAATGACGAGGCTCCTCATATGCCTCAAGAACCTTTGTTTGGTTTTGGTTCACATGGATGGTATGGAACAACATCTCAATGAGCGGATTGATTCGAGAATTTAAGCCATGGATAATAGGATACAATCTATGGAGGAAAGGCTTATGGCGGAGTTTCAACAAAGAATTGGAAAACAAGACTTGCTTTGACCAGCTTAACATTTTGTTCTCCACCTTTGGTGGCTTTTCACACCCACCTCCTTGCTAGTCTAGCTTTGGGCATCTTTGTGTTGTCACATAGTTCAAGTAACCTATTACTCAGGTCAAGTAACCTGTTACTTAGAATTTTAAAAATTGATTTCTTTTGACTAAGAGTTTTCCAATTGTTTTCAAAATTATTTTTCCACTTATGAGGATTGTCACTTAATATATAAGAGATTAATGATAGAAGAACCCAAGGTCAGAAGCATGATCATCTTATTTTAGGCAGTCTTAGAACCCTAATTTTCTTTATTTGCATTTTATGTTTTTATTTTACTTACTTTTTTCTGTTTTAATTTTTTATTGTGTGATTATTTGTTTTTTGTTTTATTTGATTTTTATGTTTTTCTTTTATATATATATAACTATTATTTAAGAGAATAAAAATATAAAAAATATGACGTGGAAAATGCAAATAAAAAAGTGGTAATAAAAAAGGAAAATTTTTATAATAGGATGAGGTATGCTCACTATAGGTATTGTGACTTATCGCGTTACTTTATCTTGTTATATTTTTTAATAATTTTAAACAGCAATGTAAAGTAGTCCACTATAGGCTGAGTGCCTTGTCATGCTACTTTTTGTTGTCCAAATCAAGGTGAGGTAGGTACACCCACTATAGGTCTTGTGTCTGGTTGTGTTACATTATCTTGTTAATTTTTTAAAAATAATTGTGAAAAACAATATAATTAGCTCACTATAGGATGAGTGCCTTGTCGCGCTACTTTATGTTGGCCAAAGCAATGTCAGGTAGCCAACTATATGCCTTGTACCTTGTTGCGCTATATTATCTTGTTAACTTTATAAAAATAAAAATAAACAATAAAATGTATCAACTAATCAACCATTTTCGAGAAGAATTATGTAGCCTTGATTTCTCTATTGCAACTAGAGATATGAAGGAATAGGCATTTCCCTATCATGCACTAAAAATTTTAAATCTATTTTTGGTCTTTCTTTTATGTAATAATGTAAGGGTAAAATTAATGCTTTGATGATGACAAACACTACACCACTTGTTTGATGAATTAGCTTGAAGAATGTATTGGCACTGATTGATAGTATGAAGCGCGAATATTTCGGAAGCAGAATTAAGATCAACCTGCACAATCAAACAACAACAAAACAACCTTTCTCCCCCTTTTGACATTATCAAAAAGATAACACAAGTCAAAAGTAGACAGAGATATGTAGTTAAACATAAAACGAAGTTAATGAATTAATTTGGGAT
>NC_032013.1:12123173-12160304 GCF_001865875.1 Lupinus angustifolius | reverse complement strand
ATGTTCTACTTAAAATTAATTTTAAATCTTATTCTTATCAAAATAATAAAAATCTGTTTTATCTCAAGATAACTAAGATAAATAAGATAATCACCATAGATTAACCATCTAGCATATCTAGATAATTTTTTGAGAGACAACTATGATAAAGATTAACCAAATAATTAGGGTTTGACTATTAACGAATATATCTATTTGCAAATTTGTTGGAAAATTTGTGGTGTTACATCTGTAGGTATCACATTTGTCCCTAGTGATAAACACAAAAATTTAAACCCTAAATCGTGTATCTTCACCTCATATTTTCACCCCCAAATAATTTTAGTTCTCTTAAGGATAATTTGCATACATCAAGGGTTAATGCTTCTGGAATTTACAAACAGAATTGTAATCGCGAACTATGATGGGTAAAATTGAGGAACACGTTGATGGAAAAGGCTCGAAACGATATTTATAAAATGCTAAATGTGTGGAAGTTTTCTTCATTATCAAGGAATTTACAGAAACCAAAGAATATTATTGCGAAGACAGAGTTGAAAATAAAGAAAAGGAAGATCTGCCTAGAAGAGAGGTGGCTGACGCAAAGTAGAAAAAGGATATCACGTTAGAGATTTTGTTTAATACAAGCTAAAACCATCCTAAGGAATGAATAAGAGACAAATTTGAATCTCTGAATTTTAATTTTATATTTGTATTTATTAAAATGAATTAGTGGAGGATTTTTTAAGTATTAGTTGATACCAATTATGAAGTTTTTGTTGTTTTTGATGTACATTGGTGGAGCTGACTTTTAGTTTTACTATTAGGAGTTTCCTTCAACACTAATTTCAGTTACATGTGAAGTACGAACATGTCTGAAATGCTAACTAGTTACTACAGTTTTTATCAGTCACTAATAATATTCAATAGCATTTAAGGCCATTTAACATAATCATTTAACCATTACTAGTTATATGTTGCATGTAAAATATTTATATTAATAAATATGTAATATTTACTATAACATATGTAATAATTAATGTATACTTTAATTAGTAAACCATTGGTCAAATTATATGTTGGTTAAGGATTCAAACATAACTTCATAATTGTTTATAACATAGTTAGTTATTTAACAATTATAACATTTAAGTTATATGTTGTAAATAATAATATTTATATTAATAAATATATTATGTTTACTATAATATGTACAATGATGAATCTTGATGCAATGTTTAGGGGACAACAACATTTAAATATAATTGATAATTAATATTAACTGAATAACAACAAAATATGAAGAAATATACCTAATTTTTTCAAAGTTTCTAAATAACGTATTAATTCTAAATAACAATAATAAAAAATTAAAGACGTTAAAAAATTTACATTCATTTAAAATGTCTTAAACTTAGCTACAATTATATAATTTTGTTTAGTTGTCTTTGTGGCTGAAACTTTTGTAGTAGCTAAATCATAATAGCTAAGATTAGACGAACAACTCAATCAAGTAAATAATATGCATTTATTTTTCCCATATCGTCAAAGTTGCACTAATTTAGAGATGATTGTAAGTTTTTCAAACATAAATGCCTAACGACATCAATAATAAAATGTTGACATTAACATCTGAAGCTAATCTTATCTTGCTCATTGAAATTTATAAGGTAAAGTTTTTTCATAAAAATACACATGTTATTTATATTAAATGACTTATAAAAAGTCTTACGATCTTAGAATTTTTACAACAAAGTTTGACAAAGATGATCTGTTATCCTTGTAATTTAGTTTATAAGTATAAAAGACTCATAAGAAATATCATAACCTACACATATAAGAGAAGTTGATTCATTATCTATAACTTTTAGAACGACGATATTGTATATGTATCATACTACAAATTGAAAACAAAGTGAGCTACATGAGTATTTTCTTGAAGAAAACATTTGGGTGTAGCTAAAAGTAAAACAATTATAATTTAATTGACAAATTTAGCAAAAATATTCAGGGGTAGTTGCCCTTACGTGTCACAACAAATATTCGTCTCTCTATGTATATATAGTATAATTTAATTAGCAAAATATTAGTCAATCGTTGTACCATCATACCAATAATATGACAGTTATAATAAACAATATAATATTTATAATACTGGTAGAAGGTATTTGAGGGTATTAAAAAAAATGGGTCTTCTATATGCAATGAAAATATTTCACGATCATTTTTGGCCATTTTTTTAATAACCCTATAACTCAGATACACGCAACACATCATGTTCCACTATTTTTCACTGGTCTCCACAAAATCAAACCCTCCACTTCTTTATCTCTCCTCAATCTTCACAAAAAGTTGTCGTTTGAACCACTACTCAACATCCCTATTATTCTCTCAGACATTGATTCTTCACTTATCATCCCAGAGACACGTTTGTTTTTAATGTTGTTATCATTTGGTTTTTTGAAGTATTACTGGAATTTATTCATGTTTTTTCATTTCATAAATGAAATGAATTTGATAGAAATAGTTAGTTGTCTTACAAAATTTTCATCAATGGACATACATGTAAAAGTGGATAAATTTGGTGACATACATTTAGAAATATGCAACATCTGCTTGCACAAGGCAAACACAACATAGAAAGCTTCGATGATAAACTCTAATGAGCCAAACAAAATTGAGTTGGTTAGAGTTAATAACTTAAGGAAAACCATACACCTCAGTCAAAATTGAGTACATACTTATTGGAGTGCCTTGCTATAAGAGACAAGTCTCTGAAAATATGATATTTTTCTTCAAACTTAATGAAGTATCAATACGAATTTTCATTGTCTTAAAACCAAGTCCTTCTTACATTTGTGATGACTTGTGCATGCTTTTCTAGATTTTAAAACTTGCCATTCTTGAGTAAAAATCATTTCCTATATTGGAGAGGGATTTGGTATTTTTGCTTTAACTTTTGAAGGGTAAAAATATTATCTTACTGTAAAAAAGATATATGTGACATTGCATTTTGCTTTTACTTTATTTATCACATCACTTTCCTTTCGGGTACTAGAGAGGATTCTAAATTTAATTATTTAACTTCAAATTTTCACTACGCCAGAGTTGATGTTCAACATCGATTATTTTAGATGTATAACATCGCTTTCCAGTACTTTCTGTTTGACAACAGTAGTATATGGTCTACATTAACAACAGTTCACAAACGTTGTTGTATTGATAATATACGAAAGAGCACCACACAAAGCGTTGTTATATAGTAGATCAATACAACATCGCATCATCCACAAAACACTATCATATACTGGATCAATACAACAACGCATCGTCCATAAAGCACTATCATATAGTGGATCAATACAACAACGCATCGTCCATAAGGTGGAAATAGAATAGACTGGTGTAATCACCATCTAAATATCATCATGAGAAAAGTTATTACTGACACAATTTATCAATGGGAGATAAGACACTATTAGAATGATTAACGGTGTAAATATTGGATCAAATTGCAAACCTTGTTTGGTTGTTCGCATACAATGCCTTGAGGAATTGTCATGTTAACTTCTTCTGTTAGATCACCATGTAGAAAAGTATTGTTCACATTTAGTTGATTTAGGATCTAATTCTTGGAAGATGCAATAGCCAATAAGAGCCTAAGTATTGTCAACTTTACTATAGGTGCAAAGGTTTCTAAATAATCAATCCTATTAGTCTGGGTGTATTCGTTTGCCACTAATCTGGCTTTGTACCTTTCAATAGATCCATCTGACTTGAATTTAATTTTGTACACCCACTTACATCTTATTGGTTTCTTGGTAGAAGGTAAGTCCATTATCCTCCATTTTTTGTTAGCTTCAAGGGCATTGAGTTCTACCTACATTGCCTTAATCCAATGCTTTGAGAGGATGGCTTGTTTATAACATTTGAGCTCCTTGTTTGTGGTTATGGCCATGACATGGTTGAAGTGTTTTGAGGATCAGGAATTGTAGGACAAGACTGAAGCGAGTGGGTGATAGACCCCTCTAGGCTTTTTTATTTCAAGAGAATTGATAAGGCTGTAGTGGAATTCCTGTAAATAACTTGGTGGTTGTCTCCTGCGACTAGATGTCCTAATGCATTGGTTGGGATTCGGGGATTGGCTAACACTTTATGAGTTCCTATTATTGGTTGTGACAACAATGTCATTGGTACTCAGGTTTTCATGAATATGGTTGGGTTTAGGGCTGGCAGTGAACTCCTGATCAGGTATGCTGATGTTCTAGAAAAGAGTCTTTAAGGGGTCACTGTCTATGTTGTGAGTCATTTGGTGCCCTACCTCAACCTTGAATCTTTCTGAGGCATATGGGAAGATAAGTTCATAAAAAATGACATGTCTTCACAATAATATCTCCCTTGTCTTATAGTCAAAGAGAATATAGCCCTTTGTACCTGTCCAGTGGCCCTTGAATATGCATTTTCTAGCTCTACGGTCAAGTTTATGTCAAGAAGGTTGGTGAATTTTCCATTTAACAACCCATAAGGGGTCTTATGTCCAAGACTGGAGCTAGGTAGTCTATTTATGAGATAAGCACCTTGTTGAACAACATAATACTAGAGTATGATTGGTAGGTTAGACTGAAATAAGAGGTTCCTAGTAGTAGTGAGTAAATGTATATATTTCCTTTTCCAACATAGTTTTGTTGTGGAGTTTCCACACATGAAGTTTTGTGTTTAATGCCTCTTTCATTGACAAAGCTTGGTGTATGGAATTCAACCCTATTGTCTTTCCTTATACCCTTTACTATTTTTTCAAATTGGTGAACCTGTCACGATTAGGAACCATGCGCCTTGGTGTGTCTGCCTCGGTCAGGAATCATGTGCCTTGGTACGCCAAACCCGGTCAGGAATCATACGCCTTGGGGTGCCTATCCCCGTCAGGAATCATGTGCCTTGGCGTGCCTGTCTCGGTCAGGAATCATGCGCCTTGGTGCGCCTGTCTCGGTCAGGAATCATGCGCCTTGGTGCGCCTGTCTCGGTCAGGAATCATGCGCCTTGGTGCGCCTGTCTCGGTCAGGAATCATGCGCCTTGGTGCGCCTGTCTCGGTCAGAAATCATGTGCCTTGGTGTGCCTGTCTCGGTCAGGAATCATGCACCTTGATGCGCTTGTCTCGGTCATCCTGTCTTAGTCGTGGCCTATCTTCTTCAGTCACGTCCCAGTCTGCTTCCATCATCATGTCTTGGTCGTGGCCCATCTTCTTTGTTCAACTGGATGGGTCGTGGCCTATCTATCTCGGTAATCTGGCTAGGTCGTGGCCCATTTGTCTCGGTCAAGTTGGTCCCCTTCTAGCCAAGTCGTGGCCCATCTATCTCGGTCAAGTTGGTCCCCTTCTGGCTAGGTCGTGGCCCATCTATTTCAGTCAAGTTGGTCTCCTTCTGGCTACTTGGTGGCTAATCTTTTTTGATCAAGTTGGTCTCCTTTATGTGATAGTGTTGTGACTCTATCTTCAATAAATATATCACAAATGATGAAACCATTCTAATAACATATAGAAATTTAGAATGGTAAATATTGGTCAAACTCAAATATGAGCAAAAACTGTTATAAATGATAAGATAACAACTACCCAAATAATAACAAACAATATAAACATAAATTTTAGGTAAATTAAAATAAAATAAGTAACCAAATATCATCTGACTACTTGGAGGAGTGATAGTTGGAGAAATGAAGGTTATTGAATTACAATTTTATTAGAGATGTGCCATTCTACGCATCTCGGTTTGATAGTTGGCTTTGATAACATTGTGAGGATTTTGCTTACCTTTGCATGTCTACATATTATTGGTCACTGAAAGAATGAATAATAATTTATCTAAACTTGTTTGGATGACTCAAATCCGTAAATCTAAGGTAGGGAAAGGTTTATTGTTATACTTGTGTGATAATGAGATTCTTTGTGTTTAGAGTATTTATGATGCATGATACTTATTTATTTTCTTTCCTTGAATGAGATTATTTTTTTGTGATGAAAAGTGATTGCAAGATTTTTGTTGAGAAAAGAAATTGGTTTTATGGAAGATGAGTATGAAGAAAATCTCTCTAGCATCAACATACAACCTGTTTGGAATCGATTGAATTTATCATACTATGTGTTAGTTTTTCTTAATACATGTTCTTAGTGAAAACAAATATAAGTGTTTATTTTGATGTTTTATGAATTTTAACTTAATGCATGATCTGCGCGCCATCATAGACTTGTGGTTAAGAAGAAAAATGTCCTTCTTAACAAGTAAGGAGTCGGGGTAGTCTAACTTCTCCAACAACTCACATTTCTGAAGCAAGTTTAACAAACGATTATGGGTTGTCAAGATACACAACAACTAGGAAAACAAAAATAGACCCTCCACTCAAATGGACTTAAATGTTGCTGAATACAGGTTATGAGATACATAATTGCACTAACTAATTTGTATTGCAGACAAGTTCACACTTCATATGCAACTGGAATTAGTGTTTAAGAAAATTCCAAAAAGTAAATCAAAAGTGCAGCCCCACAAATGTACATCAAAAACAACAAAAGGTTCTTAATAAGTGTCAACGAATACCGAAAAAATCATTTATTAAATGTTTTCAATAAATAAAACTATAAAATAGAATTTCAGAGATTCCCATATGACTCTTATTCATTCCTTAGCACGGTTTTATCTTGTATAAAACAAAACGTCAAAATTGCTTTCCTTTTTCTACTTTACATCATCCACCTCTTTTCTGGGCACATCTTCCCTTTCTTTATTTTTGGCTTTGTCTTCCGCAATAGTATTTTTTTGATTTAGTGAATTACATGGTAAAAAAGATGTTAGGGATGCTCGAAATATGTTATTTTATTAGTCCCACATTGCCTAGTATTAAAATAGAGTATAGTATTAATGTGTGTTATTATGTGCACCAGATAAAAACACTAAATAGAAACACCTCATGGGCACTTGGGCCCATTGGTGCGCTAGGGCTTGTAATATATATTCTCTAGTAATATCCTGGTAGCTTCTCAATGCTCTCGGGGATGTACTCACAATTGATTGAACCTCGTTACCAATTTCTCTTGTTTATTATCTTCTATTTATTCTATGCACTTTATTTGATTGATTGTGGCCAATGTTGCACAAAGACTGCTTTCGTTGCACCAACAATTGGTATCAAAGCCAATTGGTAGATGGCTCTTAACCTAGGCGTCAAATTAAGGCAATTGCGGGTGAATACATGTTGGCTAGATAAGGTGTGTCAAAGGTACTACGCGAGGATAAAGGAGATGAGTTGAAGGAGAAGACAACATGGCGGAGTTGTGGTGGGGATGTTACATGTGTTGATCCAGAATCCAAGAAGTCCATGTACTAGATTAGGATCAAGGTGGAGATAGGGACTCGGGTGTTGAGTTAGGCTATAAGGTAGGTGGTGACATCTCTCCCATTGTTGAGGAGGATGATCCCATTTGATATGAGAAGTGGAATACCATAATGGTGTCTCTATGATATCATAATGCAAGATATTAATTGCTATCATATCCATAAAAGCAAATAGGCGTTGACCGACTTTGATGCAGGATATAACATGGACATTGGCTTTGATACAAGGTGTAACACAAGTATTGGTAGAGATGCAAGATGTGACATGGGCATTGACTTGGATGCAATGATGTGGTACAGACATTGGTTAGCATTGATGCAATGTGTGTCATGAGTATACTTCTTATGATGAAGTATGATAATTCTTTTGAACTATGATTGTCGGACTAGACAATGGTGGTAGCGGTTGAGACTTTCTAAGGAAGCTCCAAGGTTCAATTTGATTGAGTAATGATGAGAACAGTTGTTGGTGAACTTTTCTGTAGAGGTTCCATATATCGAAAGATTTCCTAACAATAGATGGCTAGGCAACATGTTCCATTAGATGACGGTACAGAAAGCTAGACTACAAGTTTAAAGAGCTAGGTTCTTGGAATATCGTCAGGGATAATCAGAAGGTTTATGCTATAGAGGAGAAGACTCTTATGTGGAGGAGTTGTCAAAGAGAATTAGGCATTGAGCAAGGTGGAGTCATATATTCGCTAAGATGGAGATTCTTGTATAGATTTTCTAAGGAGAAAGATATTCATCTACTGCAATCAAGGTGAAAATATGTTATAGTGTCAGTCCCACATTTCCTAGTATTAAAATAGAGTAGAGTATCAATGTTATATATTGGATTCATGTCTATTGCTATTATGTGCACCAGATAGAAGCACCAAATAGAAACACCCCATGGGCACTTGGGCCGAAGGGCTAGGGCTTGTAATCCTTATTCTTTAATAATATCTTAGTAACTTCTCAATGCTCTTGGGGACGTAGGCATAATTGGTTGAACCCCATTACCAAATTCTATTCTTTATTTTCTTCTATTTATTCTATGAATTTTATTTGATTGCTTCTGGCCAACGCTACACAACGACCGCTTTCGCTGCACTAACAGAAGAAGACCTTCAATATTCACCAAGATTTTTATGAATATCATTTTGAGCCTTTTCCATCAACATGTTCCTTAGTTGTACCCATGGCAAATCCTGATTACCATTCTGTTTGTAAATTCAAGACGCATTAACCCTTCATGTATCCACATTTTCCTTTTGAGATTCGAATATATTTGGGGTGAAGATACGTGATTTAGGACTCAAAATTTTGTGTATATTGTCAGGGACTAATATGGTACGTACAAAAATATTGAGAAACTAAAATGGGTACTTTTCTTGGAGCTAGTGAGGGGGAAGAAGATTACATAGAAAGAACATCGTTTTTTGTCTTAATTTTGCTTTAAAAAATTGAAACGATGTTGTTTCACTCAGTTGGCAAAACTTTTCAATGTAGAATCACCACCTGTGGCCATGTCATCACTTAACGTGCCATATGATCAGCTTTGTTAATGTTAGCAAACAGGTGAAAATGGAAGGAGTAACATGGTTCTACCTTTCAAAAATTGGGGAGGAAATATGGTAATTTAAATTTAGACAAAATGTATGCACTAACGATGTATGAGTTTTATACACAATCATTGCATCATCTACCATTCATATTTAATTATCATTGACTCTTCATAAAATATAATCCAAATAAATGGTAGATGATGTAATAATTGTGTATAAATCTTTATGTTAGTAGTGTATATAGCTATTACAGTCTTAAATTTATTAGAAACAAAGTTGGAAACGTCAAAAACTTGAAGGTATGAAATTAGTAATTTTTCTTAATTTTAGAGAAAATTAAACTTATTAGCATATTACTTCCACATTTTGCCTTATTGTGTTTGAGTTGAAAACTAATCGCTGGAACACCACTACATAGGCTGGCCAATGCAGCAACATAGAATTCATAGTTTTTTTTAAAGGCAAGGTGCATAAGCACCACAGAATTTAATTAAGAAAGAAAGGAGCCATTACAAGTTAGTGAACCTATAGTTAGGTAATCCCAACCAATTTCTATTACAATCCAAGAAAACTATAGATGGCATTGAATCCCACCAAGTGAAAGTTCTAGATTTCAAACCATGATTTGCAAGTGAATCAGCACATGAATTTCCTTCCCTACAAATATGGGAAACCTTCCAAGACATAGTAGATAGAAGCTTTTTGCAAATACTCCACCTAGAAGTTAGACTCCAAGGAGGAAGAATAGTACCATGGAGGATTCCCACCACTAGAGTTGAATCATTTTCAATCCATAAAAAATTCCAACTTTTTGCATAGGCAAATTCAATTGCCAATAAAACCGAAAGAAACTCAGCATGAATAGCATAGTGAATACCATAGTAAGCAGAAAAACAGGCTATAAATCTGCCAAGATGATCTCTAAAAATGCCTCCTCCTCCCGCCAAACCAGGACTGCCCTGAGCAGCACCATCGGTATTAACCTTAAGCCAGCCTATGATAGGCGGGTGCCAAATTATCTCCCTTATAGATGGACTTCTATTAAAATGCAGAGAGATGTTCAGGCTCCTCAAAATGGCAAATTCAGTTGGACTGTTGTTTGCATACGATTTGCAATTAGTAGCAGCCAAAGTAATTTCCAGCTTTAGCATGTCCAAAGCTCTCACCATAGGGATAATGATGTTGTCAAACCTCGCTTTGTTTCTGCAGAACCAAATCTTAGCAATTAAAAGAGTTATGCAGATAGAAAGCACCTCTTTGGTCTGAGAACTCCAATCAGATTTGGTTGTGTTCTACAGGGCCAAGCAGGATGAAGTATCTATGTTGATGGAGAAGGTGTGGTTCAGCCAGAACCAGAACTGCTGAGAATAGGAACGCTGAAGGAAGAGATGAGTAGAGGACTCAAGATTATTTTGACACAGGCTACACATTGAAGCAAGCTTGCATCCTCTTTTCTGAAGGTTCTCATCAGTGGGAATTTTGTTATGCTTCCATCTCCAGGCTATGAAGGATTTGGAGGGAGGAATTGAATTGGACCAAATTTCCTTGAACCACTTGATTGGATTCTGATGAGCATATAAATTCAAGTAGGCTTCCTAGAGAGTTAGATTACCATTAGTTGTTCCAAGCCAAATCATCATATCCTCATTGTTTGGAATTAATGTCCTGGAAATAGCTTGGGAGACATTCGGGAAGAGCACCATCAATTGTCTAGGTATAGTCCACCTACCCTGATGGATGAAGTCAGAGACATAGGCGTGTAGATTAATCCCAAGATCAGGAGGAATGTTCAAAAGATCAACCAAGGATGAACCAAGCCAATTGTCAGTCCAGAATTTGATTTTGGTTCCATCTCCAACTAGCCAAGAGGTGTTGAGATGAACATAGTCCCAATTAGCCTTAATGCTTGGCCAGATGGAAGATTTGTAGTATCTATGAGAAATTCTGCAATCCCTACCAAACCTCTTCCTCAAGAATATTGCCCAATCTTTGTTAGAAGAAAGCATAGTCCAAGTGAGCTTAATGAGAGAGGTTTTGTTCATCTTAGCTACTGACTTGACACCCAGACCACCAAACTGAGTTGAGGAGCAGACCTGATGCCAATTGACAGTAACCAGCTTTTTAATCTCAGTATCCCCTGCCCTGATGAAATTTCTGATTTTTTTGTCCAAAGCCTTAAGAAGTTGAGCAGGCCAGGCATATATGTGGAACGAGTAAACCAGCATGCTTTGAATAACAGACTTGACTAATTCCACTCTTCCCATGATTGAGAGGCAGGAACCTTTCCAAGAGGCCAACTTCTGAGTAATTTTATCTGCAATTGGTTGGAGATGAGCCCTTTTAGGCTTCCCTTTAAAGACAGGGACACCAAGGTATGTGTAAGGAAGAGATCCAGCTTGAAAACCAAGGAAATCAGATAGTGCAGATATTTGCCTCGAGTTGGAATTTGCATAAAAGAACTGACTCTTAGAGGCATTGATGATCTGACCAGAGGCTTGAGCATAATTTGAGAGAAGGAGCTTTAGCTCTCTAAGCTCTTTTTTGACTCCTTTGCAGAAGATAAGCACATCATCAGCATAAAGCACATGGCTCAAAGTTTGAATAGAATTAGGCCCCCTGATTGTGCTTAATTTACCCAGAGCCATTAAGTTTAGGATGCCCCTGCTAAGGACCTCCTCTGCCAGGCAAAACAACAGAGGGGATAGGGGATCCCCGTGCCTCACCCCTCTTTTGCAGCTAAAATAACCCACATTATGACCATTAACACTTATTGATAGTGTAGCAGAGTTTAGAATAGCATTAGTCCAAATGATGAATTCCTGGCTAAAGCCAAAAGCCCTGAGAGTATCCATAAAGAAATTCCAATCTATGGTGTCAAAAGCTTTAGATATGTCAAGTTTTAAAATTAAGTTGCCACCAAAGGTTTTATGATCCAGCAGATTTGTTGCTTCAGATGCTAGACAAATACAATCTTGAATGTTTCTATCTCTAATGAAGCCCTTTTGGTTAGGAGAGATAATTCTGGAAGCAATAGAGGCTAGCCTATCAGCCAGAACTTTAGTGATTATTTTGAACTGAAAGTTTGCCAATGCAATGGGCCTGAAATCATTGACTCTGTCTGCACCAGTGAATTTAGGAATTAGGACAATGGTGCTAGCAGTCATGTTTGGAAGAATCCAACCCTGAGAGAAAAATTGGGACATAGAAAGGCAAACATCATGGCCAACTATGTCCTAGAAAGTTTGGAAAAAAACCCCCCCAAAGCCATCTGGCCCTAGTGCCCCTTCACCATTCATAGCAAACACTGCATTCCTGATTTCCTCCTCAGAAGGCCTCAGGGTAAGCATGGCATTTTCATCCTGAGTAACCATAGAAGGAATCACCTCCTGGATGAGAGAATTTTGGCTGGTGGAGTTTTCTGAAGCAAATAGATTCTGAAAATAGTCAAGAACATGATTCTCTATATCAGTCTGGTTAGTGAGAATTCTGGTCCCTTCCTTTAGCAGATTCAAGGACTAGTGGCCTGCCTGACTTTTATGACTCTATGAAAGAAAGCAGTGTTTCTGTCCCCATCTGTCTGCCAATTTATTCTAGCTTTTTATTTCCAAAAAGATTCCTCAACTTCAAGAGCAAATAAGAGGTCTTTCTGAGCCAAGTTTTCCTGATCTCTCAACTCTTGACTAGGCATAAGATCCCTGGAGTTCTGGATGATTTCCAAAGTAGCCATAGCATTTTTAACATTCGTATGAATATTCCCAAAGACATTAATGTTCCAATGCTTTAGCTCCTTCTTAAGAGTTTTGAGCTTATGAGATAAAATATACATAGAGCAGCCATAGCAAGACACGTTCTAGACTGTCTCTACCACCCTTTTGCAATCCTCATGTTTAGTCCACATTTTATGAAACCTAAAGGAAGAAGCTCTCCTTATTGTAGAGGTTGAAGAGAGCATAATAGGATGGTGATCCGATGAAATTCTGGGCAGGGTAGTACAAGATGTTTGACTCCAAGCATTGAGCCATTCCTTATTACATAAACTTTTGTCCAACCTTTTTTCAGTTAGAGCAACCCCTGATCTCCTATTAGACCATGTGAACAGGCTGCCTTTTGTGCTGAGATGAATCAAATTAGATTAATCAGAGAAGGTTTTGAATTCATTTGTAGCAAGTTTTGTCTTCTATAGCCATGGATATAGTGATTTGCTAGTCTGTGTTGTACAAGACAGTAGGAGAGTGATCATAGCTGCTTAAACCCTAAAGATTGGGCAAATTATTTTCTCTGGTATTGGTCACAAAGAGATTCATCCTGATATCATTCCAATAGGATCTCTGTATGGCTTTTTTAGAAATCATAGGTTCAGCAATAAAAAAAAAGTCAGGTTTATAAGTAAGGCAAAGGTTTTTCAGGACCAACCTTGTGTTGAGGTTACCAAGACCTCTGCAATTCCAATATAGGACTATCATTGAGCAGTGTTAGAATTTCCACCCCTTCGGGTATAATGAGTTCTTTCAGAGATTCCTTTCTTTCTCATCTTTTTCTTTTGGGATTTTGACAGAATAGGAGTGAATTGTTCCTCTTCTTCTTCCTCTTCCATGGTGTCATCAGCCCAGAGCCTTCCAACTATCTGCATATCCTTGACTGCATTAGGATTTTCCAATTCCTGTGTTTCCAACACTGTGAAGTTATCATCAATGTTATGTGGCACCAATGGATCATAAGGATCCTCCAGAATTGCATTATCTGGGTGATGTTGCTCTGTCTCCTTTTCTGGAGAGTCCTCAACTCTTTCCACCCCTTCCAAACTGGCATCTTGTCCATTATCAAACTCCAAGGACAAGATGCCATCCTGATGTTAGAGACCTCATCTTCTTTGGTTGGCTTTGCTTTGGGATTTGATTCCTCTGCATTCTTCCTAGGAGCATCCTCTTCCACCCTCTTTTTGGTCAATCTACGATAGTTGCTCTGCACATGACCAATACTATTGCAACTAGTGCAATAAGGGGGCACATTTTCATACTCGATCCCAACGAAAAATGCAAATCCCTCTCTCTCCACCAGGATTTGATCATGTAAATCCTCTCGAATATTTACCTCTACCAACACTCGAGCATAATGCCCAAAAGATCTCTTGGATGTTACATCATCCAGTGATATGGGGGTGCCTAAGCCACCGGCAATGGAGAATAATATCCTCGGGCTCCAATATTCTTGTGGAAGCCCGAATATTTTCACCCAACACTGTGAGTGAGAGTGTTTTTGTTGGCTTGGGTTGAAGTCAGGTGTCCGTAGAGACATCCTTAGAAAACCAGGTTTCAGGGACCAAGCCCCCACTACACATATGCTTCTCATATCCTCCACCGAAGAGAAGGAGAAGTCATAATAACCTTTCCCCAGGGACACCATGCTCCATGGTCCTATCATCGCCCACATCCTACTGAGTTTAGATTTCAGATCTGCATACTTCAAAGGGGTGTCTCCCTTTGCTAAGATAATCCTCCCATGAAGATGGTTTTTGCACCTTTGCAGCCCTGCTTGGTAATTTTCTTCTGGGATTTTTATGGCAATAGCATCACCTTTGATGCAAGGTTGTGGCAGTTGAGAGATGGCAATGTCACATGAATTTTGAAGAACTTGTGCAAAAGATTTTTTTAGAGGTGGAGAAGTAATGATTTTTGGAGAAGAATTTGTTTCAGCTAGGAAGCTCCAAGGAATAACCATTGGAGGAGAAGTTGCCATTATGGATGCTTTCCCAGAAAGTTGGAGATAGATTCCCAGAATGTTGGAATTAGATTCCCAGGAACTTGCCCTAACAGAGCTCATTCTGCTATTGTATCTCCAATACCTAGTAAAAGAAATATATTCCATTACTTCCACTTTCTTGAATAATATAGATAAAATGGAGTATATATAAACCAATAATCTAAGTGGATCTATACTTTCTTCAGTACAGAATAATACTCCACTGAACTATTAAAATGAACTTATACAAGTTACTATCATTTTTTATTATTTGGTATTTTGTTGTAAATTTAATAATGTTAAAATATGTTAATATATAATATTGATAATTTTTTAATAAATATTTTAAAGTAATTAAATTTTTACTTTTTTTTATACACTGGATATTAAGTTACACTCTTTTTAATGTGATTCTATACTATAAATTTTTGAACAATAATAATTTTTGAAAACATGAATCATATTATTATGGGATTTCACTCTAATTATTCTATAAGGAATGACTTCATTTTAGTTGTTATAAAAATTGGCTTAAAATATCAGTATCATATTGCTAAATAGTTTTTTATGTACCAAAATAGAAACAATTAGAAACATTTAAAAAATTGTAACCTATAAAATAAATAAATTTAGGTAAAATTTAAATTCACAAAAAAATATAGAAAATAAAGTAAATACATCATAATATAATAAATAATTTAAATAAAGAAATGTTAGAAATAAGAAGAAGTGGTAAAATATAGTTACCTCCTTTGTTGTTGTACTTGAATCTTCTTCTTTACAACATAAAGCACTAGTAGCAACCACAAAGAGGACCAAATAAAGAGTTAAACTACGAAAAATTTGGCCCAAAACAAGTGATTGGTGGAAATATAGGATAGTTCCATGATTCATTAGAAGTCTTTTCCTTTTATACGAATAAAATGAGCTTACCTTTTAAAACTAACCTATGCAGGACTATTATTCACAAACATGTGCATAGTATACAAGAAAACTAAGCAAATCAAACTTGGCAAGTTCAATGTTTCATCACCGAAAGTGGGAGGTTATTAATATGTTGACTCTTGAGAATCAGAATCCAAAGTTTAATGCGTTTCCGTTATATAGTATAAAGAAAAATTCTTTAATATTGGTTTATAATAGTTTCATCAAATATTGTATGAAATCAAAAGTGCAATTTGGTATTCATAGGATATAAGAATAACAATCTTAGTCTTGAGTTGATAAAATTTTGATAGATTCAAAAACCTGAAAAATTCTTCACGTCAATGGATTCTTTTTTAGGATGGTAATATTATAGACTATCCTATGGTACAAAATACATGAGTACATTTTAATGCACATGAGAGTAGGAGTTGATCATTTGATGGTAACTTCAAAATGTTTCAATATGAATCTAAGTAAGATTCACCATTTGTTTATATGAGATGTGATGGGACATACATGAATTTGATGCACACATTGCACGACCTAATAGTCCTAAGATATTTCTTTATGCAAGAAGAAAAAGTAAATTAGGGATCATGGTGTGGACCAACCTTGCTTGATCAACTACACTAAGGAACATGTGTCTGAACGAATGGGACGAGTGAGGAAATATAGGGCGAAGGGATTGGATGGATTGTGTAAAAATATTTAGTTTCATAAAACCTACATGCATTAAGTTTTAAAAAGGCTTTGGAAATTCTCAATTCAATTTAAACGTCAATTCAGAGATCCAAATACTATATAATAGTTAAACTTTATCCAAATATTATATATACACATACATATATACATATACATACATACATATACATACATATATATACATATATATATATATATGATCATGTAATTGAAAATATGCATGTCCAATTTAGGAATAGTTCTACCTTCAGATTTCTCTTTCTATAATGTTGAAGAAGTATAAAAGTAAGTACTCCGAATATCCCTTAAAATGTAATAGAAAAAATACATCAATCCTTTGCACCTTCATATCACTTTTACATTTTTGCAACGCATTGGTGTTGAACTTTCATGAGACCCCATCTCATTATATATATTATTACTATAAAATATCTACCTTGACATGACGATGCACTATCCACCATAATACAAACTTTCAAACTGTCATGACATCATGGTTCATCTCATGGCAGCATGGTATGCCCCATCCACGACGTCTTCCACTTAAGCGAGTTTAAACAACTATTTGAGAGACATGAAATATAACTGAACTTTTTAACTCAATTTAACCGAGCCCAATGCGAGTTTGTCTAAACCTGTCGGGTAACCTATTTTGACACTCATGTTGAAATTATAGGTTTTAGATATAGAATGAGACAAATGAATTATTCTCAAAATATTAAATTGTATTCATAATATTGTGAATAATGATATTGTGATACAAAATATATAATATTAATCCCTTTTTACTAATTCTTGATTTCTAATTAGATGATGAAACAAATTATAAAAGCTATGTTCGAAAGATCTTAGAGAGATTTGATATGAGCAATACTAAAGTAGTGAGCACTCAATTAGTAAATCATTTCAAGCTTTCCCTAGATTAGTGTCCAAAGACAAGTAAAGAGAAGAAATACATGTAAATGGTTCCATGTGCCAGTATAGTGGGTTGCTTGATGTATGTTATGGTTTGTACTAGACCAAACTTGGCACAAGCTATTAATCAAGTGTGCAGTACATGTTGTATCCAAGGAAGAAACATTGGAAGCATCAAATATTTGAAGGAGGCTACAAGTCTTAGTATCATGTTTGGGAACCAATAAAGTAAGCCTTCAGTTGTTGGTTATGTTGATTTGGACTATGTAGGAGACATATATGATTGAAGGTCCATAACAGGATTTGTCTTCACCCTTGCAGGTTGACCAACTATGTGGAGAACATCAGTTCGATCTATTTTTCTATGTACACAACTGAAATATAGTAGATGGCAATTGGCGAAGCTTCTAAGGAAGCATTATGACTTATGGGGCTTGTAAATGAATTAGGAATTGCGCAAGGTGGAGTTCCGCTACAATGTGACATTTAGAGTGTTATCTTCTTGACAAAGAACTAGGTGCATCATGCTAGGACCAAACATGTTGATGTGAGATTTCACAACATCAGAGAGTTGATAGCTTGTGGGCAGATACTATTGCAGAAGGTTTACACTTCAGAAAATACAGTTGATATGTTAACCAAGCCGGTTACCGTAGAAAAATTTAGACATTGCCTGAGCTTGCTGAACATTCATTGATGCTGGACTATGGAGCATCCCAACCCAGTGGCGGAAGATGGAGATTGATGATATTCGCTCATGCGAAGACTATTGTGCAATAACTCATTAAATGGACTGAGGCTTTTCTCATCATAACAACAATACAAGTTATGGGTTTGAGCGGATGTAAAGGGGTTGGGGTAGATGACTATATTTATGTTATGTAAACCTAACGTAATAAGGATAAAAATAGATACATACAAATCCTTATTCTCTAATACATAGTGGTAGCCTCTTAATGCTCCCGGGTTGTTGAAAGAGTTTTCTTGCTGTTTATTAAGGCAAGTTTCTGCTTAACTTATTTAATGACAACTCGATTCTTTGCTCGCCATCTCGGCTTTGTTGGAATAAATTTAAACACTTGTATAATGGTTTCATGAATGTTCCTTTAATCAAAAACTTAGATTTTTAGAATTATTAACAATTTCATATCATCTCGGCTTTGTTTGATTAATTCCAATGTCGGTATAATGGTATGAATTTAGCAAATTAATACAAGTGATAATGAGTGATATGTATATTCGTTTTCCTTTATTAACCGAACTACTTCCTTATGGAAGGTTGGTAAAGAATAAATAAATAAATAAATAGGTAAACGTTAGTTGCAGAATTTAAATGACAGAAAATGAAAGTTAGTTACGGAAAATAAATGGCAGAAAGTAAAAGTTAGAGTTAGATCACTCATTATGACTGTGTATTTTTCCTTTTCACAAAGATACAATTTATGCATTAAATTCCATTTTGATTCAAGGGTTCTTTCTTTGTCAACAAGTAAAATTTATAAGTTAACTCTTTACGATTTTACATTTGCATCTCTTTCAAGATTCGATTGTAGTATAGTATAGGGTTATGTCGAACCACAAGGAATTGCCTATTAGAAATGTACTCATACTTTGTATATTTTATCAAAAGTAAGAAAGTAACACTTAAAGTTGTTTTTGTGATTTTATGAACTAAGAAACATGAAAAAGTAAAGAACTAACTATTTACAAATTCAAGAGGGTAAAATTGATTTGAAAGATGGAATTGTTTATTGACTCAAATGATTTTGAAAACATTATAAGTTATGTGTTATACTTTCGGATAATACCAAACATCAGTTCATAAAATTTTCCCTAGTCCCCCAGCGAGAAAAAGTGATTTTCAAACCTTGCAAAATACACTAATCAATAGAAAACTACCACTCGGCGAAATAACTTGTCACGCCTTATTTCAGACTCCGTAAACGTTGGTTAGCCTTGATGGAAAGTTGCTTAAAATAGATGCTTTGATTTGGAAAATGAACTAAGGTGTATTCCTACTTTTTAGTTCATTTGTCAAGAATTTAAAAATAAGCAGTTTGGATCTTGAAATCAAGTTTTAGGTGATCAAGCTAAAACTGCATTAAGCACTTTCTAAAAATTGAAACTTAACCCATAGTAATAACTTGAATGTATTGAAATCAAAATATGATACAAATGAAGAAAAGAAATAACCTTACACCATAATCCAAGTCAATATGTAGGAGCATGAGCCATATATCCAAGGATGAGAGGCTTTTGATTCCAAATGAGGTTACAAAATCATGTTTTTGCATCTCATTTTCCAAATCCATTCCCTTTGAATTTATATGAACTAAAAGCCTAAGAACAACCTAAGAACACTCTAAAAAGAGAGAAACCTGAAATGGGAAGAAGAAGGAGAATTTACAACATATGTAGAATGTGTTAAAGTTATGAGGTGGGTGTGCCTTTTATATGCAAAGTCACGAGAGCTTAGCTACCCTGTTTGGCCGCCCAACGCCTGGCCAGGCTCACCCAAGCTGGTGAGTCAGCAGCTTATCCCATCTTGGGCAGCTAGCTTGGACAGCCTATTGTGGGCTAGGTTACATGCATGGTGTCACCTCCTACTTGGCTATTCAGAACATATGTCAGGCATGAGGTCATATGTGTGGCCTTAAAGTAAAGAATATACAAGTTTCTTGACGAGTCGACCAAGCTTTATTCATGGTTAAGTCTGCCCTTGGAGGGTTCACTTTCATAGTTTAGAGGTACGGTTGGCAAAAGCTTACCCAAACCAATAAGATGTTATCATTGGATGTGCTGAAACAACTTTATGCCAATTCCATTGTTTAAAGTGAGGCAAGGATGAATTGGTATACATGGGTGAATACATGATAAATGACTACTTGGGCAACCCATGGAACCCATCATGAACAAATGATCATGACTTTTTCACCTATCAATTGAAGTTAAGTGCTGCCTATTCAGGGGAAGGCGAAGGACATGATGAAGCTTATGTCAGAAAATGCTTATGTTTGGAAGGTTTGGAGCTCAATCAAAGTGGGCCGGTGTTCAGGTTTTGTATGACCCAAATTTCACAAATTTGGGCCATTTTTGTGTTGTCCAACATTTGGCCTTCCTCACATGTCTCTGATTTTCCAATCTCTAAGGAAAAGCTCATCAGTTCTATATATGATGAAGACTCCATCGACATTGTTGCAGTCATCTCTAATGATATTCATTATTGCATCATGAGAGGTGCTCTTTCAATGATTTTACCTTCATTTATCACTAACTTTTGAAAGTATCAACAAGTACCTAGACCTTACAAGGAGGTCACGACCTTCAAAACAGAAATCAATGCATCATATATAAGTAGTCACTACAAGGAGATAAGCGTTTCACAAGTTCGGGTTGAGGTTAGAAAAAAATGTGGAGATTTGAGCCAAAATGAACAAACTACTCATGGGAAGACAATGAATTCCAAGATAGATGCCATAATACAAGAACAACAAATGCAAAAACTACAACAAAAGGCATGCCGTCGAGGAATCAAAGGGATTTACAAGAGCTTGCATAACATCTTTGGAAAGAAATCCTACTTTGAAGGAGGATCCTATGAGGAATTTGTGGCAAGCACTAAGTGGCCCGAAAGAAGATCACAAGACTCAAGTGATGAGGAAGAGGAGGAGGAAGAAGAGGATTAAGAAAGCTCTTTCCAGTTTTCTCTTTTTCCTTACATGAATTTCTAAGTTATTTATCTTCATTTTTCATTTCTAATATTTGTTATGTTGTTGCTACTATGTTTTGTTATTTTAATTTAAGTTGTTTTAAGTTGCTACTATATTTGGTATGTCCTTTTTAATTTATGTTTATAAATTTTTGTGTTTAAAAATAATATGTCATTCTTTAAAAAAATTCATATGCATCAAACATCTCCATTGGCTTGAGGACAAACCAACATTTAAAGAGGGGGAACATGATTTAATGCATATGTGAAGAAAGTTAGTATTGTTTATAAGATTATATAGCTATTTAAAAAGTAAATTGGTTGTCCATAAACTATAAAAAAATTCAAAACCGAAATCCAGTGGCTAAATGAACAATTTTGGCATGATTTTATGATTAGAAATTCCTAAGCATAATTTGCCTTAAACTTTTATTGAGAAAAATGAGATATATTCCAAACTTTTTGTGAAAACATCACATAATGTCGTAACTTGAAATTTTTTGCCAATGAAATTTAAATTTGTGTAACATGAACTTTGCAAACATTTTTTAAATCAAGAAGTGTAAATCTAAGCCAAGTGACGAAGTGAGCCAAACACATGAGGATCAAAGTTAAATCACCATTCTATTTGTCTAATTAAAATTGTTTGAGTCTTTAAATCTCCTAATGGCATAAGTGATAGGAAGTGATCAAGACATGTTATTTCTTTAGTTGAACCAAATGGCCAAAAAGTCTAACAAAAAATTAGGATTATCCTTTGACAAGCCCTTTGAGCCAAACAAAATAAAACATTTTTTCAAATTATCCTACAAACCGAATTTGAAAACAATGTTCTAAAAAGAGATAATTAATTTTTTTAAAAAGGATGTTTGAAAGAATCAAGTTCGGGGGAAATTGGTGACATAGCTTCTTAAAAAGAAAAGGAATTTTTTTTCTCAATCTCTTTAAAAAACAAAAAAAAGTTGTAAAAGATAGTGAAAAACAAAAGGAGATTAAGAAATACAAAGAAAAGCCAAAAAAGAGCCAAAGTTCAAAAGTTGAGAGGTTGGAGAAGAAAATTATGGAAAAAGTAGACTAAAGTGGTTCATTGAGAAAATTTTACAAAATTCTCTCTTTTTTTTACTTGAAAATAACTTGATTATCTAGAAAAACCATGATTATCCAAACCTAGCCTCATTACAACCGAAAACAAGACCTTAGTGATCCTTGATTAATTATGCAATTTAAAAGAGTAAGTGAGACAAAGAACAAGTTCAAATTACCTCAATCAAATGGTTGAAAAATTGAGTGAAATACTTACCCCTTTGAAAAAGTTTTAACTTTGAACTTGTGTGCAAAAACACTTTTTGATTGAAAAGTATTTGCTTAGGTAAATTGTTACGCACTTTTGATGAACAAAAGCATACAATATTTTGTTTGAAGCATTATGTGTAAAAATTTCACAAATCATACAAAATCTCATTGAAAACAATTTTTTCATGCTTAAGAAAATTTGAAATCATGTCAATCATATCTTACAAAAAATTAGCCAAATCTTGAATTCATATGTGCTTTACCGTTTTTTTGAGGACAAAGGTAGTCTTAAGTTGGGAGGAGTTGATAATTGCCAAAAATGCCTAACTTTCATACACTTTTTATGACACTTATCGTTGGCAAATTTGAGAAAACCAACTTAATTCAACACTTTTTGGATAAAATATAACAATCTTGTATATATGCTTTGTGTATTTCTTTTTTTAATTTATTTTGTAGGATTTAGGAAGAAAAGAGATGACAATGTCACATTTTGATTTTATATTTTGTCCACCTCTTTTTCCAAATCTTTGTGTGAAGTTTCTAGGAAAAACGAAGAGAAGAAAAAGAATCAAGAAAAAATAGTCAAGCAAGGAGGAGTCCACATAAGCCACTTTTGATGCACACATGGCAAACTAAGTGCTTGACCACAAGCATGGACAAAAAACATGAATTTCCTCACTAAGCAGCTTGGCGTGGACATTCAACATTGCCCAACTGACCTAGCACCAACTTGGCTCGGTCCGGCACAAGCTTTACACGGCTAGACTCAGGCCTAGCACAAGCCAACCTGTTGAAACAAACAGCTCCGGGTGCACCTTGGGACCGCCTAACTTGAACCACAAACCTAGCTAGAGCACGACAAGGTGCTATAGCAGGCAGCTCAGTGTGGACATAAGCAGCTACGCGGGCTGGACCCAACAAGGGGTAAATTGGACTTAGCCACCAAGAAACCTTCACATCATGCATGACCTCACTTGACAAGGCTCCTGAGCATTTTTTAGAGTAGCTCACTATAGCCTGGTCAAGTAGCTCACAACTAGCCTTGGTGAGTCAAAACGAAGCAGCTGACTCAGCTCCTTGGTCATGGACAAAACCCATGCACGAGGGTTTGGTGCGCCTAGCATGGGCAAGCAGGTGAGCCAGGATGTGCCCTGGTTGTCGATAAATATGGCCCCCATTCAACACTTCAAAAATGCAGTTGAAGACATTCTTCCACTTACATTTTCACATTCATTCTTCATTCTTCTTCTTCACTTCTTCTCTCTAGAAATTCTAGTCTCGGTTCTAAGCTTGTTCTAGGTAATTTCTTGTAATTTTTACTTAGAATTCAATAGGAGAAAGGAGATGGAAAATATGATACAAAAACATAATTTTGTAATCTCATTTGGGTCCATAAGCAACTCATCCTTGGATAGATGGCTCATGCTCCTACATATTGATTTGGATTATGGTGTAATGTTATTTCTTTTCTTCGTTTGTATCATCTTTTAAAATCAACACATTCAAGTTATTACTTTTTGTTAATTTTGGTTCTTTATGAAGTTCTTAATGCAATTTTAGTTTGATCACCTAAAACTTGGTTTAAAGATCCAAAAATGCTTCTTCTCAAAGTATTGACAAGTGAACTAAAAAGTATAACCTACACCTTAGTTCACTTGCCACATCAAGCATCTATTTTAACAAACTTATGTTCATGACAAAATGATGTTAAAGGAGCCTGAAGTAGGATTTGACAACCTACTCCGACGAGTGACACTTAACTATTATTTAGTGTATTACATAAGATTTGAAAATCATCTTAGCATTTTAGAAATGGTGTGTGGAATCTACCGAAAGTATAACACATAACTTGTAATGTTTTTCAAAATAATTTGAGTCTAGAAATAATTCCATATTTCAAACCAATTTTGTCCTCAAGAAATTGTGAATATTAGTTTATGTTTCCTTATTACTTTTTTATGCAACATAATACAAAATCCATCAAAAACATGTTCAATCTTTATTAGAAATATAACATGTTTATAATATTATTCTATTAGGCAATTCCTTGTGGTTCGACATATTCATATATTCTACGACAATTAAATCTTGAAAGAGATGCAAATGTAAAATAGTAAAGTGTTAATTTATAAATTTTAGTTGTTGACATAGAAAGAAACCTTGAATCAAAGTGCAATTTCATTCATAAATTGTATCTTTGTCAAAAGGAAAAATACACAATCATAATGAGTGATCTAACTACACACTTTTATTTTTCAATCATTTACTTTCTGCAACTAACATTTATTTCTTGTCATTTAAATTCTGCAATTAACCATTTATTGCTTTATTTATTTATTCTTTACCAACCTTCCATAAGGAAGTAGTTCGGTTAATTAAAGAAAACGGAAATAAATATCACTCATTATCAGTTGCGTTAATGTTCTAAATTCATAACATTATATTAGCGTTCAAATTTATTCCAGCAAAGCCGAGATGGGGAGAAAATAATAGACCTGATACTAAATAAATCAATCAGAAACTTGCCTTACCGAAGAAGAAATACTCTTTCAACAAATTGGCATTGCTGCTAGGGAATTGCTAAATAATAGAAATTATTATTTACTATGCTATATTATTAATAATCTTGTATAAAACTCTTTTTTTTGTACAAATTGAATTTTTAATGTGTATAAAAATGTAAATTAAAATTTGTTTATCTTTTCTTACTAATCTTTCTTTGGAAATACACAGATTTCCTTTTTGGTGTTTTATTTCAGGAAAATGGATCAACATATCAACATCCAAATTGAAATAGACAATTTCATAAAGGAGTTTCAACATAAGCTCAACAAAGTACACCAAAAGTTACAAAAATTACCAAAACAGTTGAAGAAGGAACAACACTTTTGGTGTCATGGTTGTGCCAATCAACAGCCAATATGTTTCATCAATAACCACTCAACATCTCATCAGTCTTAAAATAAACTGGAGGAAATACTAGAGCAATTCATGCAGACAACCATCAATCATCAACAAATCACAAAAAATGCTATTAAAGATATGGAGAATCAAATCAGACACATAGTTAAACATCATTAACTATTTTAGAGCATTGTAGGAGTATCACGACCCGAAGTGGAAAACAGTGGGAGGGGCTATTGAAAAAGAAAAAGAAAAAGAAAAAGAAAAAGAAAAAGAAAAAGAAAAAGAAAAAGAAAAAGAAAAAGAAAAAGAAAAAGAAAAAGAAAAAGAAAAAGAAAAAGAAAAAGAAAAAGAAAAAGAAAAAGAAAAAGAAAAAGAAAAAGAAAAAGAAAAAGAAAAAGAAAAAGAAAAAGAAAAAGAAAAAGAAAAAGAAAAAGAAAAAGAAAAAGAAAAAGAAAAAGAAAAAGAAAAAGAAAAAGAAAAAGAAAAAGAAAAAGAAAAAGCAAAAGAAAAAGAAAAAGGAAAAGAAAAAGAAAAAGGAAAAGAAAGAGAAGAAGAAAAATAAAATAAATAATAAGATTGTATATAAAAAAATAGATGTACCAAAAACTAGGGGGTTAAAATAGGAAGAAAAATAATACCCGTTAGTTTAGAAGAAAATAACCTATCCTACAGCTCCATCAAAAGCTAAGAAGGAAGAGCATTTTGCTAGGTTTATGGAAATATTCAAATCATTACAATTCAATATTCAATTTTCTGAAGCCTTGGACCAAATTCCTACTTATTCCAAGTTCATGAAAGAATTGCCGTCAAAGAAGAGGAACCATCAAGAAAATGAAGTTATCCAACTTAATGCAACTTGTAGCGCTATCCTTCAAACTAACATTCCTCATAAGCTAAATGACCCAGGAAGTGTGCCTATTCTAGTCACAATTGCGGAAGTTTCTATAGGCAAAGCACGATCTTGGAGCAAGTGTTAGCCTAATGCCACTTTCAATGATGAGGAAATAGGAGGGTTGCATCTAAAACCAGCCAGAACGTTCCTACAACTAGTTGATAAATCCATCAAATATCCGGAAGAGGTTGCATAAGATGTGTTGGTAAGAGTGGATAAATTCCTAATTCATGTAGATTTTGTTGTAATTGACATATCCGAAGATGTGGAAATCTCACTCATTCTACGACATCCATACATGAGAACAGCAAAAATAGGGATAGACATGGAAAATGGCAAACTGATAGTTCGAGTAGAAAATGATGAAATTCAGTTTGACATTTCCAAAACAATGCATCACCCAAGAGATAAGGGTCAATGTTTGCATATCAATATTCTTGAAGAAATATGCTCAGAACAGCTTCAACCTAATAACTCTTGGGAGATGCAAGAACTCAATCTAGAGGACGGAGAAAAGGAAAAATTGATTAGAAATTTTTCTTATAATCAAATCTCCCGAAATGAACCAAGGTGGAGATGATAAAAAAGAACAAGAATTGGAATTGAAGGAGTTACCTTCACATTTAAAGTATGTATTTTTGAAAGGCAACTCCAACAAACCAGTTATCATCAGCAGCTAACTTTCCACCTTGGTAGAAAACAAACTGATACAAGTCTTGGAGAGGCACCAACAACTGATTGGTTGGACTCTGTTAGATTTAAAAGGAATCAGTCCTTCTTACTACAAGCACAAAATCATGATGGAGGATGTTTTCAAGCCCATACCTCAACCACAAAGGAGGCTCAATCCGACAATGAAAGAAGTTATTCGAAAGGAAGTGGTAAAAATGTCAGAAGCTGGAATGATTTATCCCATTTCAGATAGAAAATGGGTTAGTCCTGTTCAAGTGGTGCCAAAGAAAGGAGGAATGACGGTAATCTGAAATGACAACAATGAGCTCATTCCAACCAAATTTGTTACTGGTTGGAGGGTATGTATCGATTACTGCAAACTCAATGCGGCCACCAGAAAATACCATTTCCCCCTGCCCTTCATGGATTAGATGTTGGAAAGATTATCACGGTGGGCCTTCTACTGTTTCTTAGATGGTTATTCAGGATACAACCAAATTGTTGTGAATCCACAAGATTAAGAAAAAAACAACATTCACTTGTCCTTTTGGTGTCTACGCATACAAAAGATGCAATTTGGATTGTTCAATGTCCCAACTACTTTTCAAAGATGCATGCTGGCTATTTTCGCCGACATGGTGGAAAATTGCATCAAGGTCTTCATGGATAATTTTTCAGTATTTGGAGACTCTTTCAATTTATGCTTGATGAATCTAAAGACAGACTTAGAAAGATGCGTTGAGACCAACCTGATACTATATTTGGAAAAATGGAATTTCATGGTCACCAAAAGCATTTTCTTGGGTCACAAGACTTTAAGAAAAGGAATAGAAGTTGATAAGGTAAAATAAGAAGACATAGAAAAGCTTCCACCACCACCAAATGTCAAAGACATCAAAAGCTTTCTAGGACATGCTGGATTCTACTGTTGCTTTATCAAAGTCCTCCAATCTGGGGGATACTACAATGGAGAAAGAACTGCTGCGAAAGTCCTCCAATCTGGTTTTTTCTAGCCTTCTATTTTTAAAGCTGCAAAACGTTTTGTTAAAAAATGTGATGCATGCCAAAGATCTGGCGGAATTGGAAAAAGAAATGAAATGCCCTTGCAAAATATTTTGGAAATAGAAATTTTTTACTGTTGAGGCATTGATTTCATGGGTCCTTTCCCATCATCATTATCAAATGAATATATCTTTGTGGCTGTTGATTATGTTTCTAGATGGATAGAAGCATTAGCAACACCAAAAGCGGATGGAAATAAAATTATAATTTTTTTGAAAAATAATATTTTTACCCGCTTCGAACACCAAGAGTACTCATAAGTGATGGAGGATCTCATTTTGTAAACTCCCAATCACGCAAGGTTTTGGAATTTTATAATGTTAGACATATGGTAGCATCACCTTATCACCTAAAAACCAATGGGTAGGCTGAAATATCCAACAAAGAATTGAAAAGAATTTGAGAAAAGACAGTCTCTTCCTCAAGGAAAGATTGGTTAGAAAAGTTGGATGATACATTATGGGCATATAGAACTGCATTTAAATCACCAATAGGCCAAACTCCATACCAACTAGTTTATGGCAAAGCTTGTCATTTACCAGTTGAATTGGAGCATAAAGCCTTTTGGAAACATAAAGTTTTAAACTTTGATTTGAATGATGCAGGAACAAAACAAAAGAATCAATTACATCAATTAGACGAAATGAGGTTCCAAGCTTATGAATCTTCAAGATTGTATAAAAAAAGGCTAAAAAGTACCATGATTCCAAAATTTGAAGAAAAGATTTTTACAAAGGTCAAAAGGCACTTTTGTTCAATTCAAGATTGAAACTGCTTCCAGGAAAATTCAATACTAGATGGTCAGGGCCATTTGTGATAAAACATGTTAAAGAATATGGAGTAGTGGAATTGGAAGATCCAAAGTCTCAAATGACTTGGACAGTGAAAGGACAAAGGTTAAAACCATACTTGGGTAATGAATCAGGCTCCATCATCAGAATTGCATCAAAATAACCTCTACAACTGAAACATGCGTTAAGCTATTGATGTTAAACGAGTGCTTACTGGGAGGCAACCTAGTGGTTGGTTAGTTATTTTCTTTCACGTTGTTAATTTTAGTTTGAACTATGTTGTGTGATTTAATTTTTTTGCAAATTTTCTTTGGTAATTTAGTTATCTTTTTAATAATTTTCCATATTCATCAAACATCTCCTTTCAAAAACATTTTTTTCATTGGCTTGAGGACAAGCCATCATTTAAAAGGGGGAACATGGTTGATGAATATGTGAAAATTATAATTTTTAGTAGAATGTACATTTGTTTATAAAGTAATTTGTTTGTCCATAAAAAACTCAAATTTTTTTCAAAAACCGAATTGAGTTGACTAAATGAAATAAATTGACAAAGGTTGTATGACTCAACAAATTTCTAAGGTGTATTTTTGAGCTTTCATTTATCAAAATGAGATATAAGGTTTAAACGTTTTTGTGAAAAATCACATAATGTCATAAAAAATGTTTGTGCAAATTGAATTTGAAATTCATGTAACATGTTTGTTGCAAACAATGTTTCAAAACAAAAGTGTAAGCCCAAACCAAGTGAGGGAGTGAGCCAAACACATGTAAAAAAGAGTGAAATCAGCATTTGTTTTGTCTAATTAAACTTGTTTTAGTCTTTAGTTCTCTTAATTGCATAAGATTGATAGGAAAGGATCAAGGCATGTTTATTCTTTAGTTGAACCAAAATGGCCAAAATGTATAACAAAAAATAGGATCATTCTTTGATAAGCCCCTATGAGCCAAACAAAGTAAATTAATCTTTTTTTCAAACAAACCCATAAACAAAGAAGTGAAACGAAATTGGTAGGCTCGGCTTCTTGAAACAAAAAAGTGAAACGAATTTTCTTCAATCTCTTTAGAAAAGCAACCAAAGTTGCCAAACATGGAAAAACAAAATGAGATTAAAAATACAATGAAAAAGTCCAAGAAAGAGCCAAGGTTCAAAATCTAAGAGGTTGGAAAATGAAATTATGGAAAAAAAAGAGGATTAAATTTGCTTATCCAAGAAAAACCATGATTTTTTCAAGCCTAGCCTCATTACAACCGAAAAATGTCCTTAGTGATCATTCATTGAATATGCTATTTAAGAGAATAGGTAAGACAAAAACCAAGTTCAAATTACTACATGCAAATGTTTGAATATTGAGTGAAACACTTACATACCTTGAAAAGTTCAATCTTTGAACTTGTGTGCACAACAAAAACACTTTTTCAATTGAAAATTATTTGCTTTGATTTTGTTACACATTTTGTGTTGAACATGAGCAAGAAATTAATGTTTGAAGCATTATGAGTGAATTTCACAAATCCTGAAAAATCTCATTGAAAATTTTGAGCATGCTTAAGCAAAATTTGAAATCATGTCAAACTAATCATGAAAATTAGCCGATGTAATTCGGATGTGCTTTACCATTTGATTGAGGACAAAATTTGAAATCATGTTAATCTAATCATGAAAATTAGCGAATGTAATTTGGTTATGTTTTACCATTTATTTGAGGACAAACAAAGTCTTAAGTTTGAGGACAATGGATTCGTTATTTTTTACTTCCACTAGAAGCCGCAAATACATTGTCAAAAATAAATATGTGTCTAATTAAGGAACAACATGAGTCTAATTTATTTGTTTCAGTAATTAATAAATAGTCCATAATGAACATTAGTATAGCTAAGGAACGATAAGTGCCAAAAATACCTAATTTTCATATACTTTTCATGGCACTTATCTTATGCAAATCTTGCCAAATCAACTTAATTCAACACTTTTTAGATAAATTGTCACATTTTTATTATATATTTTGTCCACATCTTTTTCCAAATATTTGTGTGATGTTTCTAGGAAAAATGAAGAGAAGAAAAAGAATTAGGAAAAAATAGTCAAGCAAAGAGGTGTCCACATAAGCCACTTTTGATGCACACATGGAAAGCTAAGTGCTTGACCACAAGCATGGACCAAAAACATGAAGCTTCTCACTAAGCAGTCTGACAAGGACATTCAGCATCGCCTAGCAATCCTAGAACCAATTTGGCTCGATCAGGCACAAGCTTTACGCAGTTAGACTCAAGCCTGGCGAAATCCAACCTACTAAAGTAGGCAGCTCAACGTGCACCTTGGGACCGCCCAACTAGACCCACACACCTAACCAAAGCAAGACATGTTGCTCAAGCATGCAGCTCAGTGTGGCTGGACCCAGCAAGGGGTCAACTTGACTTAGTCACCAAGCAACCTTGACATCATGCATGACCTCACTTGACAAGGCTCTTGAGCACTATTCAGAGTAGCTCACAATAGCCTGGTCAAGTAGCTCACAACTAGCCTTGGTGAGTCAACACCAAACAACTAACTACGTTGCTTGGTCATGGACCAAACCCATGCTTAGGGGTTTGGTGCGCCTAGCATGGGCAACCAGGTGAGCCAGGAGGTGCCCTGGTTGCCTATAAATATGGCCCCCATTCAACACTTCAAAAATACAGTTGAAGACATTCTTCCACTTACATTTACACATTCATTCTTCATTCTTCTTCTTCTTCACTTCTTCTCTCTAGAAATTCTAGTCTCAGTTCTAATCTTGTTCTAGGTCATTTCTTGTAATTTTTACTTAGAATTCAAGAGGAGAAAGGAGATGGCAAATATGATACAAAAACATAATTTTGTAATCTCATTTGGGTCCATAAACATCTCATCCTTGGATAGATGTCTCATGCTCCTACATATTGATTTGGATTATGTTGTAATAGTATTTCTTTTCTTCTTTTGTATCATCTTTGGAAATCAATACATTCAAGTTATTACTTTTGGTTAATTTTGATTCTTTACGAAGTTCTAAATGCAGTTTTAGCTTGATCACCTAAAACTTGATTTAAATATATAAAAATGTTTTTTCTCAAAGTATTGACAAGTGAACTAAAATGTATAACCTACACCTTTGTTCACTTGCCACATCAAGCATCTATTTTTATCAATTAATGTTCACGGCTAAATGGTGTTCATGGAGCCTGAAGTAGAGTGTGACAACCTACTCTGACGAGTGGCACCTAACTATTATATAGTGTATTACACAAGGTTTGAAAATTATCTTATCATTTTAGGACACTAGATGTAGGACTTAGATAAGGTGTGTGGATTCAACCGAAAGTATAACACATAACTTGTAATGTTTTTCAAAATCATTTGAGTCTAGAAATAATTCCATATTTCAAACCAATTTTCTCCTCAAGAAATTGTGAATATTAGTTTATGTTTCCTTATTACTTTTTTATGCAACATAATACAAAATACATCAAAAACATGTTCAATCTTTATTAGTAATATACCATGTTTATAATAATATTCTATTAGGCAATTCCTTGTGGTTCGACATAAACCTATACTATACTACAATTGAATCTTGATAGAGATGCAAATGTAAAATAGTAAAGTCTTAAAAAAATCACGTGTGTAGAATATACACAATAAATGGTTTGTCATTCCCAAAGTCTTGATATCCAAAATTGATAAAGTGAGCACTAAGATACTTTGGTTGTGTCCAACTATGCAGATGAGAGAATCTGATTCCATATAACAACAAACATGATTTCTTCATAATACATGCAAAACAAGAACATAACTAGAATAAATGTGGAAAATAAACTACTGTTAATTGCCAACTTCAAATGAGCTTAAATGTTATTGAATATCATTATTAACTCATACAAAATGCACTAACTAATTGACATTTCAAACGGTTCATACTTCACATGCAGTTGAAATTAGTCTCGAAGGAAACTCCAAACTATAAAACCAAAAGTGAATTTTATAGATGATAAAACTTCAATTTTATAGGCAATTAAACTTACGAGCATAATGCTTCCACATTTCGCCTTATTGCGCTTGAGTTGAAACCCAATTGTTGAAACACCACTACGCAGTCTAGCGAATACATCAAGATAGAATTAGAAGTTGTTGATAAAACCAGGTACAAGAAATATACTCCATCACTTCCACTTTCTTGAATAATATTGATAAAATAAAGTATATATATATATATGTATATATATGTATATGTATATATATGTATATGTATATGTATATATGTATAAACCATTATTCTAAATGGATCTATACATCTTTCTTCAGCACAAAATAATTTTTCTCTAAACTACTAGAATGAACTTATAAAAAGCAACTATCATGCTTCATTATTTGGTATTTTATTTTAAATTTAATATTGTTAACATTTGTTAATTTATACAATATTGACAATTTTTTAATTAAGATTTTAAAATGATTAAGTTTTTGCTTTACTATGATATATTTGATACTATGTCATATCCTTTTTAATGTGATTACTTGACTAATATTTGAACAATAATAATTTTTAAAAACATGAATTACAGAAGTATGGGATTTCATTCTTGCTATTCTATGAGGATGACTTCATTTTAGTTGTTATAAAAATTGATTTAAAATATCTTTTTCATATTGCAAAATATATTTCTATGTTCCAAAATAGAAACAAGTAGAAACTTATTAAAAAAATCTTACATATGAAATACACAAATTTAGATAATATTTAAATTCACAAATAAAATAGAGTAATAAAGTAAATACATCACAATATAATAAATCATTTAAAAGTAATGGAATATAGTTATCTCGATTATTATTATACTTGAATATTTTTATATACAAAATAAACCACGAGGAGCAACCCACAAAGAGGAACAAAACAAAAAAGTTAAACTACGAAAAATATGGCCCAAAACAAGTGATTGGTCGAAGTAAAGGATTGTTTTACGATTGAACCATTTAGAAGTCATTTCTTTTTACACGAAAAAAAGTGATTCCCTTTTAAAGTAAACCGATATAGGAAAATATCTTCGTATAATCTCCCCTCCAATATAAGGTCGAAATAAATGTAGTTAATATTTAATCTTGAATGGAGTATGTGATTGAGACAAAGAATGACAAAGTGATGATGACCAAATCTAAATGCAAACAACTCTAGGGCCCTACAACTACAAAAAACCTGATGAATACACTACCAGACTCCATTCATGTCACATCCTTTGATTCCTCGAAACAAAAATTGTTGTCATTACTTGCATTTTGTCTCCTCGTTGGCAGCATGTCTAGGAGTGTCTCCATGTCATCGTTTTCTTCTACCATTACAATAATAACTATACATTAAATCATTTTCCCCTTTTTGTCTCTTATGTTCTTATCATGCACATGGCACAAGACATTCAAAGGTTCTGTCTCATATCAATGTTTTTAGAAACTATGGCTTGTTCATTCATTACGTGGATCAAAGTTGCCACTTGACCCTACCTAGAGATATTCAACCTTAACCTCCAATATGACTATTCCTCTGGTGAATATCTTTTAATAATCTTCTCTCTACCTATTAGCATTTTCACTTGCATTAGACTCGTCTCATTAACATTGACCGATTCCATTTTTTTGGAACAACATTCATTAGTTTCTTTACTTTCTCTCAATATACTGTATTGTGAAATCGATTATGCGGATCACGCTATTAATACGCTTTTCTCAAGCTATCCAAATTTTAAAACAGTGCATCTCACTTTTATTATTATGGATTAGAAAACATCGAAAATTTGTGTGCCTTCTTACTTGAAGAATTTAACTTTAACGAATAGAACTTACTTCTAATCTAAGGAGCCTATAATAGGCACACCATATCTAGAGTACCTTAGTATCTCCATTGGAACTACCTGAACTAATTTTCCCATTATCAATCTAGAAAACGTGGAGGAAGTGCATATTGATCTTAGGTGAAGTAATGTTTGCACAAAGACGCCAATACTTTTTGTGCATTCAAGTTTCTTAGAGACCTGAGCATAACACAAGTTATGGAGGTTCTTGTATTCTCTTGTTTTACAATTGAAGTGATGTGATTAATTTCATTAATTAATACTAGTGTTTTTTTTAAATTGTGATTGTGATTTTGGTCACGGTTTCATTACAATTGCAGTCGTTATGCTAGCCATTGGAGTGTGAACTTCTTTGTTATTAAAATAATATTTTTGAATTTTATGAGGTCTAACGTGAGTGCACTACTTCCTGATGCAGTCACATCATTATCATTGTACATACAATCAGAAATTTTAAATGAGTTGTTCACTTACCTAGTAAAAGTTTCTTTCATATTGGGGTACTTGTTTGGATTGTTATGTTTCAATTAATCAAAATACTATATTTTTTCTTCAATCCGATTAATGACAATCAAAAGCCAATGTTGCCTAACAAAACATATGCATATGGTTAGGAAATGTTAAGCACAAACATACTAAAGACAAACATACAAATGACATGCAAGCATATCATATTTGTAAGAAATGTTCACCCGATATTAAAAGGTGCAAGAAATAAATTTGCATCTTCTCTATGTGTGATCAGCATATCAGCCACATGTTGTGGCTGCCGCCCCTCCATTCTTCTTCTTGTCATTGGGGTTACTCATCACCGAATTGGTCGATAGTGGGGACAATAATACCACCTTCTTTTTATCTTTCATAGTAAGATTGACATACAAATATCTAACATATAACACAAATGTGAGTTAATTATATCAGCAATGATTAAATACAAAAGTGAGAAGTTCAGAAAATAGAATTTACCTCGTATATACACATATAACGGTTGAAGCAAGGATGAACCGATATACATGGGTGAATGGGACCCAAGTCTATTATGACAAGTATATGATCAATGATTACTTGGGCAACCCGTGGAACCCATCACCATAAGATGATCATGACTTGTGCACCTATCAATTGAAGTTAAGTGCTGCCTATTCGGGGGAAGGTGAAGGACATGATGAAGCTTATGTAAGAAAAAGCCTATGTTTGGAAGGCTTCGAGCTCAACCAAAGTGGGCCAATCTTCAAATTTTGTATGACCCAAATGTCACAAATTTGGGCCATTTTTGTGCTATCCAACATATGGCCTTCCTCATATGTCTCAGATTTGCCAATACCCAAAGCAAAGCTCATCAGTTCCATATATGATGAAGACTCCACTGACATTGTTGTAATCATCTCGGATGCTATCCATGATGGCATCACGAGGGGAGTTCTTTCAATTATTCTACCTTCATTGATCACCGAACTTTGCCAGTATAAACTTGTACCTGGGCCATACAAGGAGGTCACGACGTTGAAAACATAAATCAATGCCTCATATATCAACACTTACTGCAAGGAGAAACGCGTCACACAAGCTCGGGCCGAACTTAAGAAAACATTTGGCAACTTGGGCCAAGAACAAACTACTCATGGGAGGACAATGACTTCCAAGATAGATGCCATCATACAAGAGCAACAAATGCAAAACCTACAACATAAGGCGTGCTATCGAGGCATCAAAGGGATCTCTACAAGAGCTTACATAGCATCTTTGGAAGAAGATCCAACTTCAAAGGAGGATCCTATGAGGAGTTTATGGCCAAAACTAAGTGGCCCGAGGGAAGATCACAAGATCCAAGTGAGGAGGAGGATGAAGATTGAGAAAGCTCTATCTGGTTTTCTCTTTTTCCTTACATGCATTTTCAAGTTCATTTCCCTTATTTTATTTTGAATATTTAGTACTATTGCTACTATGTTGCTACTATGTTCTAAGTTGCTACTATATTTTAATATTATGTTAAGTTGTTGATTAATTATATTTGTGTTTAAATATTATGTTATTCTTTAGAAAAATTTCATATGCATCAAACATCTCCTTTAAACCATTTTTTCCATTGGCTTGAGGTAATGCCATCATTTAAAGAGGGGAAACATGGTTTAATGCATATGATTTTTTTAAAGAAAGTTAGTAGTATATATAAGATTGTATAGTTATTTAAAAAGTAATTTGATTGTCCTTAAAAACTAAAAAAATAATTCAAAAACCAAATTCAAAATGGCTAAATGAACAAATTGTGGCATGATTACATGATTTAAAAATGCAAAGCATATCTTGACTTAAGCTTTTATTGAGAAAAATGAGATATATGCTAAACCTTTTGTGAAAAAAGTCACATAATGTCATAACTTGATAATTTTTTTGCAAATGAAAGTAAAAATTGTGTAACATGATCTTTGCAAACAGTTTTTAAATCAAGAAGTGTAAATCCTAGCCAAGTGAGGGAGGGAGCCAAACACGTGAGGATTAAAGTTAAATCACCATTTGATTTGTCTAATTAAACTTGTTTGAGTCTTTAAATCTCTTAATTGCATAAGATTGATAGGAAGTGATCAAGACGTGTTATTTCTTTAGTTGAACCAAATGGCCAAAAGTCTAACAAAAAATTAGGATTATCCTTTGATAAGCCCCTTTGTCCCAAAGTAAATAACACATTTTTTCAAAATATCCCATGAAACCAAATTTGAAAACAAATGTTCTAAAGAGAGC
>NC_032013.1:12117855-12123073 GCF_001865875.1 Lupinus angustifolius | reverse complement strand
GTGGACTTGCTTCCTAAAAAGAAAAATAAAAGAATTTTTCAATCTCTTTATATAAACAACAAAAAAGTTGTGAAAGAAAGTGAAAAACAAAAAGATATTGAGAAATACAAAGAAAAGCCAAAAAGAAACCAAGGTTCGAAAAAGAGAATTATGGAAAAAAGTAGAGTAAAAATATTCCGTTGAGAAAAAATTTCAAAAACAAAATGCTCTCTTTTGACTTTAACTGAACCTCATTATCTAGAAAAACCATGACTGTCCAAACCAAACCTCATTACAACCGAAAACAAGACCTTAGTGATCCTTAATTGATCATGTAATTTAAGAGAATAGGTGAGACAAAGAACAAGTTCAAATTATTACAATCAAATGGTTGAAAAATTGAGTGAAACACTTAACCCTTTGAAGTTCCAATTTTGAACTTGTGTGCAAAAACACTTTTTGATTGAAAAATATTTCCTTAGGTAAATTGTTGCACATTTTTTATAAACGAAAGCATAAAATTCATATTTGAAGAATTATGTGTTCAAAATTCACAAATCATGAAAAATCTCATTGAAAACAATTTTTTTTATCATGTTTGAGGACAAACAAAGTCTTAAGTTGGGGGATTTGATAATAGACAAAAATACCTAACTTTCAAACACTTTTCATGGCACTTATCCTTGGATAAATTGAGAAAACCAACTTAATTCAACACTTTTTGGATAAAATCTCAAAATCTTCTATATATGTTTTGTGTATGTATTTTGTAATATATTTTGGTGGAAAAGAGAAGAATTAATCAAACACAAACAAAGTGCTCAAAATAGGCCGATAATGATCATCAAATGACATGCTTAAGCTTGACGTGGCAAGTTATGTGCTTAAGCATGAGTCAATAAGACTTGGCTTATGTGGAAAATATGGAGTCAACTTGAAGCTGATCACTAAGCAGCTTAGCTTCGACCAAGTCCACGCCTAGCTGACCTGAACACCAGTCTGGCACGGTCAAACCCAACCTGACACGGTTAGAACAAGAATGGCACGGTCAGTCCACAAGTCTAGCACAAGCAAACCTGCTCAAGCAGACAACGTAGCAGAGCACCTGGACCGCCCAACTTGGAACCACATACCTGACCAGAACAACAAGCACCAGGCCACATCACCATCAGCACGATAAAAGCTGCTCAAGCAGGCAGCTGAGCGATGCCACATAAGCGCCTGGTGGTGTGCACCCAACAACTTGGTCAAGTTGACTTAGCCACCAAGCAACCTTCACATCATTCATCACCTCACTCCAAGTAGCAACATAGGCTTTTCAGAGGTAGCTCACAATAGTTGGGCCAATAGCTCACAACAAGCTTGGGTGAGTCAGCCTCAAGCAGGTGAGTAAGCTGCTTGGCAATGATCAAACCCATGTTGAAGGTTAACTAGTAACTTTATTCTTTTATCATTATTATTCTTTGATACCAACCTTTCATAAGAAATGATATGGTTAATTTAATAAAATGAGACCGACCTTTATGGTGTGGTTAAAAGGAACCCGAAAAGGAAGTAAATAAATAAAGTCACTAACTAATGAAATATCACTCATTATCACTTGTATTAATCTGCTAAATTCATACCATTATGTCGGCGTTGGAATTTATTCCAACAAAGCCGAGATGGTATGAAGTTGTTAATAATTGAATAAAGCCAAGTTTTTTATTAAAGGAATATTCTTGAAACCATTATACCTGCGTTGGAATTTATTCCAACAAATCCGATATGGTAAGCAAAGAATCGACCTGTCATTAAATAAAATAAATCAAAAATTTGCTGCCTCAATAAAGAAAGGAAGCAGAAAAACTCTTCCAGGCATCATTGGGTTTTCGTTGCCATCAATCGGGTCAATCAAGAAATATACTACTTTGACTCCTTGGCACATGGTAATATAAACAACTACCCCGCTATGAAGGAAATGTTTTCTAGTGCAGTGAGAGTTTACAGAAGCTGTAATCGTGCTAGAAACAAGATACCAAATACCAAAATCAGGTGGACTTGTATAAAGGTATTGGCACAAATCATCTTAAACAATTATATGTGTAATGGCCAACTAATGTTATACTTATATGTTTACTTCATTTTAATTGTAGACCCCTTGCCAAACAAACCAGGTAGATTGCGGCTATTATGTGCTGAAATTCATGAAGGAGATCATTCAACAATGGCCAACTAATGCAATCAAGATTGATGGCAAATCATATACAGATGACGAAGTCAACCAGATTAGAGAACAATGGTCAAACATTGTACTTATTTCTCTTCACAAATCATAGCTAAATGTATAGTAGATTAGTATTGCACAGATTGTAGCTTAGGGAATTCAATGTAATGTATATGATTTGGTATATGTAATTAATGTAGCACAATTTGTAGCTTAGGGAATTCAATTAAATTTAAACATTATAGTTTATTTAATGTTCAATATATAAATTCAGTTGTGTTCATATACTCATTTTGTTGTTATGTTATGTTTCTGTATGTATTTAGGTTATTTTCTATTGTGTGTGTAACTGTGTAGAATTAGGAATAATGGTCTTCAACAGCGCTTTTTTGTGAATATGTTGTCGTTATAACCATACAACATCGTTTTTTTAACAATACATTGTTGATCATGTTGCATTCAACAATGCATTCACCAAAAAGTGTTGTTGATTACGTTGCATTCAACAGCGCATACACCAAAAAGAGTTGTTGAATACTTATCTCTCATTTATTCTCTTTTAGCTATACAACAATGCATTCAGTAAGAAGCATTGTCGATATGATCATCAAAACTATTTCCTCTACACTTAATCGCTTAACACAATGCTTAATTGATTAATTGTTTGAATGTTATTTATTGCCATTATTAATTGTTCTATATATTTAATTAATTGTCATTAATCGAATGTCATAATGTAATTACTAATTTGAATTTCATTAAAAAAATGAATTAGTAAAAAAATTATTATATCTTCCACAACATTTCCTTTATATTGCGATGTGGAACACTTACCTTCTTTATATTTGAATGGGGAGTTCTTCCATAGCGTTTCCTTAAGGTTGCATTGTTGATTAGGTATCATTGACAACACCATCTTCACTATGAGTTGTTGATTTTGTATCATTGACATTGACATCAAAATTATGCGCTGTTGAAGATACTATCAGACCCTAAAAAATTAAAATGTTCCCGCCTTCGCACACATTCATCAGCAATCCCAACACTAATTTACTCAGCTGCAAAACACATTTACTCTCAAAATCAACCTCGAAAATTAGTCAACCTCAAAATCATTCACTCATTCAACACCGAAAATTACTCACTCATTTTATACGAAAATCATTCAACACCGATTTTGAAAATCCTTCACTCGTTTAACCTCAAAATCATCATTTACGCATTCAACACCGAATTGAAAGTGAGTTTTCCTTATAATGATTTCCCTTTTTAATTACATTATATTTAGCTTGTATTGAGTTATAAATATTTTCCTTATAAATGAGTGAAAATTATTTCACTCATTTAGCTTGTATTGAGTTGGGGTTTCCGAGTTCCGACTCATTTAGCTTACATTATGAGTTAGGTTTCCCCCATTTTTAATTACATAATAATGCATTTGCTCTGCTTGGTGAGCTTAACTCTAAGTTGTAGCTATTTATGCTCATTATATATTTTTCTGAATAGAAAATGGATCGAAAATGGATGAGTGTCAATCGATTGACGAATGAGTATGATGAAGGAGTGAAATCATTTGTTAGGTTTGCAATTGAGCATGCTGAAAACCCTAATAGAATTGTATATCCTTTGTTAAGATGTTGTTACTCCAAATGAGTTAAATGTTCATTTAGTGCGTCACGGTATTGATCAAAGTTACACATGTTGGACAAGACATGGTGAGACGAGAAATGTTATGGATTGTGATGATGAGATGCATATGAAAGACAACTACACAAATGCATATGAAGACGATCGTTTCGAGGAAATGGAAAACATTGTCGAAGAGAATCTTCAGGATTCTCCTGAGATGTTTCAGCGGTGGATAAGTGATGTTGAGAAACCATTATATGACGGTTGTACTAAATTCACAAGATTGGCAGCGGTGTCAAGGTTGTAGAAGTTGTAAAAAAATTATTGTATCTTCCATAGCGTTTCCTTAAGATTGCATTGTGGAACACTTACCTTCATATTTGAATTGGGAGCTTTTCAACAGCGTTTCCTTTAGGTTGCGTTGTTGATTAGGTATCATTGATAGCGACGTCTTCATTATGCGCTGTTGAAGATACTATCGAACCTTAAAAAATTAAAATGTTCCCGCATTCTCACACATTCATCAACAATCCCAACACTCATTTACTCTATAGCGAAACACATTTACTCTCAAAATCGACGTCGAAAGTCATTCAACCTCAAAATCAGTCACTCATTCAACACCGAAAATCATTCACTCATTCAACATGAAAATCATTCAACATCGATTTCGAATATCCTTCAACATTGATTTCGAAAATCCTTCGCTCGTTTAACCTCAAAATCATCATTCATATATTCAACACCGAATTGAAAGTGAGTTTTTCTTATAGTTATTTGCCTTTTTAAGTATATTATATTTAGCTTGTATTGAATTATAAATATTTTCCTTATAAATGAGTGAAAGTGATTTCACTCATGTAGCTTGTATTGAGTTGGGGTTTCTGATTCATTTAGGTCACATTATGAGTTAGGGTTCCGATCATAATAATGCATTTGCTCTGCTTGGTGAGCTTAACTCTAAGCCCTAGGGATTTATGCTCATTATATATTTTTGTTGATAGAAAATGGATGAGTGCCAATTGATTGATGAAGGAGTATGAAGAAGGAGTGAAATTATTTGTTAGGTTTGCAATTGAGAATGCTGAAAACGCTAATAGAATTGTATGTCCTTGCTTTAGATGTTGTTACTCAAACCGAATTACTCCAAATGAGTTAAAAGGTCATTTACTGCGTCATGGTATTGATCAAAGTTACACATGTTGGACAAGACACGGTGAGATGAGAGACATTATGGATTGTGATGATGAGATGCATATGAAAGACAACTGCACAAATGCATATGAAGACGGTCATTTCGAGGAAATGGAAAACGTTGTTGAAGAGGATCTTTAGGATTGTCCTGAGATGTTTCAGCGGTTGATAAGTGATGTTGAGAAACCATTATATGATGGTTGTACTAAA
>NC_032013.1:12115687-12117755 GCF_001865875.1 Lupinus angustifolius | reverse complement strand
GATTAAAGATGGCAAGCTTCAGCATCCTGCAGATTCTCCTCAATTGAGAAATATTGATCACGACTATCCTAGTTTTGGTCAAGAATCAAGAAATCTACGCCTTGCATTCTCAACGGATGGAATTAACCCACATAGTGTTCAAAGTTGCTCCCATAGTACATGGCCAGTGATGTTGGTGATATACAACATACCTCCTTCTCTATGCATGAAGCACAAATATGTGATGTTATCTATGTTAATTTCTGGACCTAAACAACCAGGAAATGACATAGACATATATTTGGCTCTATTAATTGAAGACTTGAAGAAAATGTGGGAGACATGCACAAATGTATATGATGCGTATAGGGAAGAAAACTTCAACTTGAGGGCTTTGTTGTTTGGCACAATCAGTGATTTCCCTACATGTGGTAATCTGTCTAGATATAGTATAAAAGGACATTTTGCATGTCCTGTATGTGAAGACAATACTCATTCAATGAGGTTGGAACACTATAAGAAAAATGTCTTCCTTGGCCATCGTAGATTTTTGCCTTCAGATCATCACTATCGACGATAAGAAAAACATTTGATGGAAACAATGCAGAAGGTCGTGCTCCTTTGTCGTTGACAGGTGACCAATTATTTCAAAAGCTAAAGGGTTTGAATACTAACTTTGGTAAACCTTTTTCAAAATAAATTGTCACAAGTGGGTGCAAGAAAAGGTCAATCTTCTTTGAATTGTCATATTGGAGTTCATTATATGTAAGACACTTCCTCGATTTTATGCATATTGAAAAAAATGTGTTTGAAAATCTCCTTGGTACCTTACTCAATATCCTTGGTAAGAGCAAAGATGGCTTGAATGCAAGGTTGGACTTGGTTAGTATGGGAATAAGAAAGGAATCGGGGTCGATAGTGAAGGGAAAACGTACATTTCTACCTCCTACAGCTTATTCTTTGTTGAGGAACGAGAAAATGGAATTTTGTAAATTTATTCATGGTGCGAAAGTTCCAGAATGGTACTCTTCCAACATTCAAAACCTCGTATCAATAAAAGACCTCAGATTAAAAGGTCTTAAGTCTCATGATTGTCATGTACTTATGGAATATTTCTTGCCTATTGGAATACATTCAATTCTACCTAAAAACGTTCGAGGAACCATAACTAGGTTTTGCTTCTTCTTCAAGGCAATTTGTAGCAAAGTGATTGATCCTGAGAAATTACCTGCATTGCAAAGACAAATTATTCTGACTTTGTGTGAGCTTGAAATGTATTTCCCAAATTCATTTTTTGACATAATGGTTCATCTAAGCGTTCATCTTGTTCAAAAGAGACAACTATGTGGCCCTTCCTATATGAGATTCTACCCTTTGAGCATTATATGAAGACATTAAAAGGGTATGTGAAGAACCGGTCAAGACCAGAGGGTTATATTATCGAGCGATATGTTATTGAAGAGGGTTATATTATCGAGTGATATGTTGTAGAAACACACATGGAGATGCTAAGGAAGTGTTACCCAAGTAAGAATGAAAATTGAATTTCCAAAGCGCATAATCGGTGTTTCATAAAGTGGCTAAATCATCACATTTATGAGGAGTTGAATATAAATGCACATTCGGTTTCCGAAAGATTGAAATGGTTAGTCAATGGTCCAAGCCTTCATGTCTTATCCTACACTGGTTACCTAATTAATGGGTTCACATTTTATACGAAAAAACAAGATGATCAAATTAAAATGCAAAACAGTGGTGTGACTCTTGTTGCTCAAACTTTACACATGTCAAGTGCAAAAGATAAAAACCCAATATATGCGAACATGTCATACTTTGGAGTGATTGAACACATATGGGAATTGGATTACATAATGTTTCGGATGCCGGTTTTTTATTGTATGTGGGTTGATAACAAAAATGGCTTCCGAGTTGATGAGTAAGGGTTCATGCAAATGGATCTTAATTGGCCAGGATATAAAGATGAGTCATTTATTATAGCATCACAAGCTCAACAAGTATTCTATGTTAGTGATCCAGCTGATATGAAATGATCCATTATTCTTTTAACTAACAAAATAATCGTCAATAA
>NC_032013.1:12100468-12115587 GCF_001865875.1 Lupinus angustifolius | reverse complement strand
TATGATCAAAGTAAAATGCAAAATAGTGGTGTGACTCTTGTTGCTCGAACTTTACACATGTCAAGTGCAAAAGATAGAAACCCAATATATGCGAACATGTCATACTTTGGAGTGATTGAACACATATGGGAATTGGATTACATAATGTTTCGGATGCCGGTTTTTTATTGTATGTGGGTTGATAACAAAAATGGCTTCCGAGTTGATGAGTAAGGGTTCATGCAAATGGATCTTAATTGGCCAGGATATAAAGATGAGTCATTTAATTTATTCTAGCATCACAAGCTCAACAAGTATTCTATGTTAGTGATCCAGCTGATATGAAATGATCCATTATTCTTTTAACTAACAAAATAATCGTCAATAATATTGATGACCAAGAATATGAAGATATTGATGAAGATGATCCTTTTTTTGGGACATATCATTCGCGTGAGAGCGGACCAACTACAGATGATGATTCATATACAAGAGATGATCACGATGAAGGGCATTGGGTAAATCCATATGCTCCTCCAAACAAGGATGACCCTACAAGACAAAAACAATCAAAGAAAAGGAAAACGTAGATGCAAGTAGTCTTTGTATAATTAGAGCTTAATTTTGATTGTTGGTAATTTGATTAATATTTTTTCATTGTAATTTTTGTAACTATTTTATTTGTAATTATGTATTCTGTCAAAACATAATTGGCATGATATTCATTGTTTGTGTTTTGTATTGTATTGATATTTAATAAAACAAACTTTTGGCCTGTATTAATGTGTATGTGTTGTTCAGAATGTATAAATGTTTGTGCTATTGAGAATGTCTGTTCTGCGAATAAATGTATATTCAGGTATTAATTTATACAAATCAACAACAAATTCTAGGGAAAGCCTTGACATGCGATGTTGTAAAAGATAACTATAACAACTCTTTTTATAGAAAGCGATGTTGTACATTATTAATACAACAACGCTATGTGTGTGATTCAGTGTTATATTAAGGTCTTGTTTGAGAAAATTTATGAATAATACAACAACGCTTTTCTGTTATTGCATTGTTAAATATATGAACTTCAACAACACAACAATAGGCGCTGTTAAAGTAGAGCCATAAAATGCGTTATTTATGTAAAACCTATATGACATCGCTTTGTGGATGATGCATTGTTGTATTGATGCACTATATGATAGCGGTTTTTGTATGTTGCGTTGTGGTATATATCATTACAACAGCGTTTGTGAAACACTATTAATGATGACCATATACTACTGCGGTCAAATAGAAAGCGCATGAAAGCGCTCTTATACATCTAAAATAAGCGTTGTTAAACGGCAACTCTGGCGTAGTGATTTATTATTATTTATTTTAAATCTTCAATGCTGAAGGTAGTGAAGGTTGGAGCAGTTTTAAAACTCTCCATTTTATGTTTAATTCAATATGTAACGTGTTTTTACTTGGAGAAGAGAAAATAATTGTTTATTTTTGGCAAATGGTAATAGTGAGAATATGAGGAAAGGAATGAATGGTATTATCCTAAAAACTAATGAAAAGAGAATTCACTCACTTATATCTTAAATAACTTTCAAGTTCTTTGGAAGGGAAAACCATATGTTACAAAAGTATAATCAAGTACATTGCTTGATAAGTGTCAAACATACCTAAATTTCATACACTTTTATGACACTTATCTTAAGCATAATTGGAAAAAACCAACTCAAAACAAAACTTTTTGTATAAAATATCACAATCTTGTATATTTGTATGTCTATTTCTTTTTTATGTATTTTGTAGGATTTAGAATGAAGAAAATAAGAGAGAAAAAAAGACTCATGGTCAAAAAGCAAAAAAGTCAAAAAATCAAGATGCTCAACCAGGCAGCTAAGCATGGACCAAGCCCCGCTAAGCTGACCTGGACACCAGCCTGACCTGGACACCAGCATACATGGACCAAGCTGCTCAAGCAAGCAGCTGAGTGGACCTGCTTGGCCACTCAGCCTAGGACCAGACTAGTCCTCGCACGGTCAGACCTCAGCATGACACGGTCAGACACAAGCTTGGCACATGCCCAAGCTCATGAACAAGAAGCTCAACGGTCCAACCAAGCAGCTTAGCGCTGAACCAAACTCCTGGCCAGATCAGCAAGCAGCAGGCCACGTCCCAGTCAGCACGGTCAAAGTTGTTGAACAAGCAACTTAGCGGTGCAACAAGTGTGTTGAGCGGTATGTACCCAGACTTGACTTAATCATCAAGCAAACAATGAAGTCATCCATTGACCTCACCTCTAGTAGCCCACTGTAGGCTTTTTAGAAGTAGCTCACAATAGTTGGTTTCATAGCCCACAAGTAGTTTTGATGAGTCAAGCATAAGGAGGTGACAAAGCTACTTGATCAAGGGACCAAACCCATGCTGAAGGGTTTGGCCAGCTGCTTAGTGATCTAGCCAAGCAGCTCAGCGGTCCAGAAAGGAATTCTATAAATAGGGACCAATTCATTCGAGCAAAAAAGGCCAACAACACTTGAAATTAACAAGTCTCTCACTAGAAATTCTTTTCTGAAGTTCTTTCTTCATTTCTTAGTTTTTAAGAGCTTTATTTCAAGTAAGTTTGTAATTTTAGTTTAGAATTCAAGAGGAGAAAAGGAGAAGGCAAATGAGATGCAAAAATCAATTTTGTACTCTCATTTGGAACTCAAAAGCATCCAATCTTTGAATGGATGGTTCATGCTCCTAACAATTTATTTTGAATATGGTTATGTAATTTCTAGTTCTTCTTATATTTTAAAAGTTTGAATTTTAATCATTCAAGTTGGTGCTTTGATTAATTTTACTTGTTTGAGAAGTACTTAATGTTCTTTTTAGATTGATCACCTAAAAAATGATTTCAAGTCAATAAAATTACTTGTCTCAAACACTTAACAAATAAACTAAGAAGTAGTTGTACTACTTAGTTTATTTGCCAAGTTAAGCATACTTTTCTTAAGATCTTATATTCATTACTACTTCAATATTAGAGTAGCCAAAATTAGGGTGTGACAACCTAGTATCTTGTGGACGTAATATTGTTTAGTAATAAATATAAGTGATTATCATTCTACCATTTAAGGACATACACTAAAAGGAGGATTTTAGAACTTGGTGTTTGGAGTTAATCAAAGTAAAACATAAGAACTTGTCTAAGTAGTTCAAATTCATAAGAAGTTGAGAAATATTTTCTTTATTCAAAATGATCTTGTCTCCTTAAGAATTTGTGAATAATTAGTTTATTTTTCTTGTTAAATTATTTATGTGCAAATCAAACAACAAAACCATCAAAATATGTTTAAACCATTATTTGTGCATTGACATGCTTATATGATTCATTCTATTAGGAAATTCCTTGTGGTTCGACATAACCCTATACTATACTACAATTGAATTTTGAAAGAGGTGTAAATTGTAAAATAGTAAAGTGTTATCAATAAATTTATTTGTTGAAAACACCTTCTAATATACAAAATTGATGAAACTAACTTACTAACTTTTATTTACTGTCGTTTACTTTCCATAATTTATTTATTCTTTAATACCAACCTTCCTTAAGGAAGAATTTTGGTTTGTTAATAAAATGAACCCGAAAGGGAGTAAATAAATAACAGTCACTTAAATTTATTATTCTTTTATTCTTTTTATTTATTTATTTGTATCTAACAACTAACTATTCATCACTTCTATACATCATAATACCATTAAACTAGTGTTGGAATTTATTCCACAAAACCGATATGGTATTCAAAGGTTCTTAATAATTAAGTAATAAGGGATTGCTTCGATACCATTGTATCTATTCTAACAAAGCCGAGATGGGGCAAAGAAGGAATAACTCATTCACATGATTATTAAAAGTAAGTTGTAACTGGAATATTCTTGAAACCATTATACCGGCGTTGGAATTTATTTCAACAAAGCCGAGATGGCGAACAAAGAATAAAACCGAGTTCTCTTATGAAGAAGGATATGTATAAAGTCAATATAATTAAGATGACTTTATGAAGAAGGACTCATTTTGTGTGTGTGCAGTGACATAAGCCTTCCAATGTTTCTCTTCAATGAGATTTGCATATTTGGTTGGAGGTTTGATGTTGACATTGACATCATCATATTTGACCCACTTGCTGATATCGGTTCTGAATTGTCGAAGAGCCTTGCCGTCAGATTTAAGGATGTAATCCTTGTGTTCCTCACCAACATCAAAACTTTACTGAAAACACATAAATACAACAAGTAAATACATTACATAGAAACACCAAATACATTTACATTGCATGAAAACACATATACATTGCATGAGTACACAAAAAATATATACATTGCATGAAAACATAAACATACATATACATTGCATGAGTACACAAAAATATATATAGATTGCATGAAAATACAAATATACATATACATTGAATTAAAACACACATACATTGCTTGAAAACACATAAACACAAACACATAAATAGAACCTTACGGTTATATCATTACAAATACGCTCCTTCACGGGATTCAACATCCTACCATTCCAAGAGCTAAATATTATTGGCACATTTTGTCTAGCCCAACTCCAATGTAGCATCCTAACACTACGCCAGAGTTGCAGTTCAACAATGCGCATTTTAGGGATTTAACGATGCTTTCGGGTGTTGCCTATGTGAGAGCAATAGAATATTGGCATGATTTAACAGATCCCTTCCAATGAGCATTTGTATATATTTGATATATATGACAGCGCTGGCTACATGGAGCGTTATTGTATTAATCACATATAATAGTGCATGCTATAAAGAGCGATGTTAAAGTTTATACATACAATAATGTTAACCTAAAACGAGCGATGTTGTATGTAATACATACAACAGCGTTGTCTATAATGAGCGTTATTGAATTGTATCCATACAATAGTGATACCTACAATGAGCATTGTTGTCTGCAATACACACAATCGTGTCGTCTATAATGAGCGTTATCTAATTGTATCCATACAATAGCGTTCGCTACAACGAGTGTTATTGTATGTATTACATACAATAGGCTGTATATAATGAGTGTTGTAGAATTGTATCCATACAATATCATTCCCTACAACGAGCGATGTTGTATGTAATTATATAAAACAATGCTTGTTAGAGCTCCCCTAGAAACCATTGTTGATTATTTTACACATTAATACATGCATATACACTTATCAACAACACAGACATATATTCTTAATAGAACATACACATTTATAACTACATTTATATCTAAAAGTTTGTATTATAACATCAATAAAATAAAAACCACAAACAAATAATATCCTGCCAATTACAAACAAAGAGACTGTAAGTAAAAAAATTACAAACAAGTAATACGCGTACAATATATGCAAATTATAAACAAACATCATTATGTTATAATTATATAAACACGTGCATCTACTTTTGTAAGTTTAAGAAGCCAACTAAGAGGGGGGTGAATTAGTTGTTGGGAGAATATGGTTGATTTTTCTGCTATGTTATCAAAGTGTATATGCAAAAGATTATTTGTGCAGATTTCAACCAAGTAAAGTAAAAGTAAATGACGAGAATGAGTAGAAGAAGAGTACACAGAGAGTTTTTATACTAGTTGACCTTCTTGTCCACCAAATGTTACATCCAGCACTCATGCCACAGAAGAGACTTATTCACTAGATAATTTGAGTTGTAATTACAATTTATCTTCCCGATATTTTTGTATCTTCACACTCACAACTTATCTACCCTTGAAAATTCCATTTTCAAGTGAACTCTTTCCCCTTCTCAACACACCCTTCTTTTTAAAGTCTTGACAAATGAACTAAAAAGTAGGAGAACACCTTAGTTTATTTTCCAAATCAAAACATCTATTTTAGCAACTTGTAATCAATGCTAATCAATGTTTATGGAGCCTGAAATAAGGTGTGACAAATTATTTCATTGAGTGGTAGTTTTCTATGGATTAGTATATTTCGTAAGGTTTGAAAATCACTTTTTCTCGCCGGGGGACTGGGGGAAATTTTATGAATTGATGTTTTGAATAACCAAAGTATAGTACATAACATTTATAAACATTTTTCCATAGAAACATGTTAAGAAATATTTCCATCATTCAAACTAAATTTTCTACTCAAGGATTTGAGCATATTAGTTGTTCATGCTTACTTGTTAAAATGTTAAAATTTCATAAACAAAACCAACCAAAAATATGTTTAAACATTTTTAGTAATATATATAATAAATATTCTATTAGACAATTCCTTGTGGTTAGACATAACCCTATACTATACTACAATTTAATCTTCAAAGAGATACAAATGTAAAATAGTAAAGTGTTATCAAATAAATTTTATTTCTTGGCAAAGAAAGAAACCTTGAATCAAAGTGCAATTCAATTAATAAATTGTATTTTTGTGAAAATGAAAAATACACAGTCATAATGAGTGATCTAACTTCTAACTTTTATTTTCAGTCATTGAAATTTCCGCAACTAACATTTAATTTCTGTCATTTAAATTTTGCAACTAACAATTTATTGCTTTATTCATTTATTCTTTACCGATCTTCCATAAGGAAGTAGATATGTTAATAAACGTAATTGGAATTAAGAATCACTCATTATCACTTGTGATAATTTGATAAACTCATACTAGTAAACTGGTGTTGGAATTTATTCCACAAAACCGAGATGGTATGAAGTTGTTAATAATTCAATAAAGTTAAGTTTTTAATCAAATGGAATATTCTTGAAACCATTATGTCGGCGTTGGAATTTTTCCAAGAAAGCTGAGATGGCGAGCAAAGAATAAACATGTAACTAAATAAATCGATCGAAAACTTGTCTTTAAACAAGTATCAATAATAATCTTTCAACACACTTTATCAAGCAACTTTAGAAAATATGAAACTTTTGAAACAAAGTTGCTTAAGAAAAATGTGCAGAAATTTGTTTACTAATTGTTTGAAAGTTTTGTGTGATTGTAAGCAATTGTGAATTTCGTGTGTTATGAATTTGGATGTATCAATGCCTTAAATAAGCTTCCAATCATCCATGATAACCTTCCATGAGGAGGAGACACAATTGAAATGAAACCTATTCACTCTGGATTAAAGTTGTACATTTGAATTTGAAATTTTGGTTTCAACAACTATGTGTAATCGATTGTCACGGGGTGGTAATCGATTAATCAAAATTTCTATTCAAGGTGATAATCGATTAATGCATCCAATTAATCTATTACATCAACCAGTTTTTCCTTTTTAACTGTTTTCTCAGTCAGTTAACCTATTACGTTGTTCTAGTAATCTATTACCAAGTGTCACACAGTTCATGTAACCTGTTACGTAGTTCTGGTAACCTATTACTCAGGTCAAGGAACTCATTACTTAGAAATTTGACATTGAATTTTAGACATATACAATTATTTACAATTGTTTTTCACTCTTTGAGCATTAGAACTAAATATTAATGTGAGTGTAAGGATATTAGATGAAGACTTAATCTATAATTCTCTTGAAGCTTTAGTCTTCTATTATTCATGGTCGTCTTACTTTTCTTCTTTTTGTGATCTTAGTGTCTTCATCAAAACCATGTCAAGATTAGGAGCAAGATCTTCATCACAATCTCCCCATTTTTTATGATGACAAACCAATACCTTTTGAAAATTTGAGATCTGAGTTTTTCTGAGGTTTAGCATATGTACATGATATAACTTCATCACAATACACCCCCTTTTTTTTATTGTATGTGCCTGAAAAGTTTTGACAGAAAATACAACTCCAAGTTTTCTCCCCCTTTTGACTTCATCAAAAAGAAGAAAAGCTAGTTTTTTCCAACACAATATACATATATGTATTGAAAAGGGTAACAAGATATGTTGACTTATAAACAAGCCAAGCTTATAACTTTTGCATAATAGTATGAATTCTGAGTGATATGTAATGCTAGGTAGTGATACATCAAGTCAAATGATAGCATTAAAACACCAGTTATGAAATATAATTCATACATCACAAATATTTAGATAGAAAAAAGAAAGATATTCGGAAACAATATCAAAAGAACAAGTAAAACAACAATCGTAACATTAGTTCTGAAATTGCAACAACAACATCAACATCAAAAGCAAAATCCTAGACTGCTAGATCACTACTCCTAGTGATCTGGATCAGCTTGTTAAGAATTCAAATCCATGTAGTCCAATTGATTAGATATGTGGTTAAGCTCTTCTTGGACTTCTAGATTCGTTGTGTCAAGAGCATCCATCCGAGTGGAAATTTAGGCTTTAAGCAAGTACAACTCATCCATGATCATTTGATTGGTAGGAGTGGAGTCAGACAAAGATGATTTAGGATGAAATGTAGGATGAATCGGAGGGTCAGCAGAAAGAATTTCTGGATTTGCAGCTTGGTGATCATCACAATGCTTGTAAATCATGTCATTGGTATCGCGAAAAAATCGATTTTGTGGATGACATCCACATCAATTTTGTAATGAGCATCAAGCGAGATCTTAAACTCTCCAGCAATCTAAACACTAGCATACTCAAGTATAATAGTTATGAGAATAACATAAGGTAGTGGTCCGAACTCTCCTCTAACGACCAAAATTTATCTCATTACCATGTTGAAAGATTTTTCCTTGCTTGGTAAGGCATGTTTTCAATCGATTTATTTAGTGGCAGGTCTATTCTTTGCTCGCCATCTCGGCTTTGTTGGAATAAATTCCAATGCCGATATAATGGTTTCAAGAATATACCATTTGAACAAAAACTTAGTTTTATTAAATTATTAACAACTTCATACCATCTCAGCTTTGTTGGAATAATTTCCAATGCAGGTATAATGGTATGAATTTAGCAAATTAACCCAAGTGGTAATGGGTGATATTTATTTTCGTTTCCCTTTTTTAACCGAACTACTTGCTTATGGAATGTTGGTAAAGAATAAATAAATAAATAAAGCAATAAATGGTTAGTTGTAGAATTTAAATGATATAAAATACATGTTGGGAGATATGATTTTGGTCAATAAGGTCTACCAACATTTAGTTGTCTATTGAGTTTTTTAAGGGTTTTTTAGATAGATGTCAAATAAAAGGTGAGAAGTAATTGAGAAATAGAAATAATGTAAATTATTCTAAGAGAAGTTGTAAAATTGCAGTTTATCTTATTAGTATTTTAAATTACAATTGTAGTTTTGTTACATTTGGTAAAAAAATATGAGGAAATGAGGACCATCCATTGATAATTCCATTGCAGAGTGAAATTTAAATCACATTTTTTTTTTAGTATATAATTTTTGTTACAAATTAAACAATACAATTGAAAGGAGTTAGGCTATTTTGAATTAGATCCTTTATTTGCATATGAGATTTTGTATTGACATTGGTGATGGAAAATTCAATACAATAATAATGACAACTCTAACAAAATATATGCACGAAATACTAATTTCTCCAACTTACAAGAATGTATGAGGAATTATAATAAATAATTGCTATAACTAGAGATCACACTAGGGACACCAATATTTTAACATGGAAAACCCTCCAATGTGGGAAGTAAAAACCACGTGCAAAAGCCAGTTAATAGAGCTCCACCATTTTCATAATAGGAGTATAAGAGAGACTCAAATTAACAACACAAATTTGCTTAAGAATAAGGCAAACAATATAACAACAAGCTTGAAATATAGAACATATAGTAATAGACAAAACCAGAAAATTAGCTATCATAATTGCACGATGTCTCCCACCTCAAACAACAAGCTTGAATGATGATTTTGAAAGTAAATGAGTTTCGTTGTTGAGTAAATGAGTGTTGGTATTGTTGAATGTGTGAGAATGCGAAAACATTTTAATTTCTTAGGATCTGATAGTATCTTCAACAACACTTAATTAAGATAGCGCCATCAATTATATATAATCAACAGTGCCACCTATAAAAAGCGATGTGGAAGAACTTCACATTCAAATATAATGAAGGTAAATATTGCACAACACAACCTAAAAGAAACACTATAGAAGATATATTATTTTTTCAATAATTAATTTTTTAATAAATTCAAATTAATAATGGCATTAAGACATTCAATTAATGACAATTAATTAAAAATATAGAAAAATTAATAATGACAATAAATAACATTCAAACAATCTAACAATTAATAATAAAGGAAATAATGACAATTAATTAAAACCGGATAGTGTATCTTGTGCACATGCATAATTGTTGATCATATGGACTGTGCTTCTTCAAAAATGCATTATTGTATATGTAAAAGAAAATAATGAGAGGTAAGTATTCAACAATGCATTGGTAAAAAAACGTTGTTGAATACCATGATTCCTAATTCTACACAGTTAAAGCACACAACATAAAATAACCTGACTACGTATTCAACAACAAGAAACATGATAGAAAAACAACCTGGATGAATATAGAAACACTGAATCACAACTATATGAATACAACTGAATTTATATATTGAACATTAATTACACTATACTATTACAGAAACATATATTATATACACCAAAACATATACATTATATTGAACAGTAATTGAATTTCCTAAGCTACAATCTATGCAAAAATCTACAATACCTATGCTATACATTGATTTCCCTAAAAAAAACTAAGTACATATTGTGACCAATCTTCCCTAATCTGGTTGACTTGGTCATCTGTATATGATTTTCCAACAAACTTGATTTCATTAGTTGGCCATTGTTGAATGATCTCCTTCATGAATTTCAGCATGTAATAGTCGTAATCTACCTCGTTTGTTTGGAAAATGCATTGATGCATATGAAGCTGGAAAATGCATTGCTATATCAAAGTATCGAGGTATTATTGGTTCCCTACTTTATTTAACTACCAATAGACCTGATATAATGTTTAGTGTCTGTTTGTGTTCTCGATGTCAATCAAAACCAAAAGAATCATGTTTTGTTGCTGTCAAAAGAATCATAAAATATCTAAAAGGCAAAAGTGACATTGGATTATAGTATCCAAACGGAAGTATATGTGATTTGGTTGGATATTTAGATTCAAATTTTGATGGATGCAAAATTGAGAGAAAAAGTACAAGTGGTACTTGTCATATATTAGGAAATGCACTTGTCTCATGGTCATTCAAGAAACAAGCTTGTGTTTCCCTAAGTACTATTGAAGTAGAGTACATAGCGACGGGTAGTTGTTGTGCCCAAGTGTTGTGGCTTAAACAACAATTACGAGATTATGGCTTAGACTTAGGCTGCATTCTCCTAAAATGTGATGATACTAGTGCTATAAATATCACAAAGAATCCAGTAATGCACTCTAGAAACAAAGACATAGATATAAGACATCACTTCCTTAGGGACCATGTCCAAAAGAAAGATGTGTTTGTAGAATTTGTTGATACTTATGACCAACTAGCATATATATTCACTAAACCCTTGGGAAAGGAACCTTTTTATAAAATTAGACAAGAATTAGGCATTCTTGATGAAGCTTATTTGTCTTAAATGCTTATATATGAATATATGTTTGCTTCATTATGTTAATTTTATACCTACTTGCACTTAAAATTGCTTGTTTTTGTTCAAAATTTTCATTTCTGGGTATCTAATCGATTATTTTGAGTAAATAATCGATTATCAAGCATCATTTATCCTAAAAATTTGAAATTATGGGGTCAGTAATTGATTACTCTAGAGAGTAACCAATTACGGCATTGAGTAGGAACTTCTAGTAACCGATTACCCATATGCATAATCGATTACTTAAGGCTGCTGTTTGAAATCTGGGATTTTCTCTATATTGAGTAACTGATTACTCTGAGTAACTGACTACTCTAACCAGTATTTAAGTTTTCCTCCTCATTTTTCAAACACTTCTTCTTCTTCTTCTTCAAACCCCTCATTTCGTTTTCACCCTAGCTTTCTTCTAAAATCTTCATTTTTGATCCGATTTGCGTGATTTTTGAGTCATTTCATATCACTTTTCAATTCTAAACACTTATATTCCACAGATTTAGTGTTTAGTGACCTAAATCAAAAATCCCCAAATCTCTCAAACCTCAAAAACCTAACTTTTCAAAAACCTCAATCAATGGCTACATCATCAAGGGCTAAGAAGCAACGTACCAATGTGTCTCAAAAGAAGCAAGGTACTTCATCTTTTGAAGCTAACCCAATGGATTTGGCACGTCTTTTCGTCAATGATGAACACCACAAAGTTTTCTCAAAACATTTCCTTGGATGCTCCATATTTTCTCCTAAGTATGGCAATGTAAGTAACTTTGAGTTTAAATATTTCCATTTCCCTATTCTACTTAGGCAACATGATCTTTTTTATTTTTGTGAAAAATCAAATGCCTACTATCGTGAAGTTGTTAAAGTATTTTACTGCAATTTGAACTTTCAGAGAAATTTTTTAACATCCTCCGTGAAGGGAAAAGAAATTGTTTTAGATGTTAAAACTTTCAGTTCAATATGTTGTGATATACCTTCTCAAGCTAGGATAAAAGATATTGGTCTTGCATGTGAATGGGATAACTATAATAGAAAAGACTTCTAATACTCTATGTGTAGATTCTGTAAACGGGAAATAGAAATACGTAAGCAACTGGCATTAGGTGAAACTGTAAAGAGTAGAGATATCCTTGCTGTAGAAAATCTCAATCTCGAAGATCGCTTGCATCATTACTTTCTGAGCTATGTCATTATTCCAAAATATTCAAATCATTCTCAAACCAATGAATGGAACTACAATTGATGTATGCTCTTAAGCATAACCTTTCAATCAATTGGACTTTGACAGTAATGAGACATATGTGGTATGTGTGAAATACTCACTGCCCCTTGCCTTATCCAACCTTCATAACCAACATACTTGAGCATTTTGGTGTATCCACTACTTGTGAATCTAAACTAACAGTTAATTCACACTATTGTAAAATCGATGTGGGCGTGATCCGCAAAATGGGCTTCTTTCGAGATCATATTGACAGAATCTATAAGCTTCAAAGTGATTGAAAAGCTGCACCTGCTGATATAAATGTCTCTGCTAATCCTCCTAAATATCAACCTTTTGAGTTTCATGCTGAATCTTCTTCATTTGTTTCCATGCCTTAAAATCAGATGATCATGGATGAGTTCTTCTATCTTCGAGGCTACATCTCTAACCAGATGCATGCTCTTGACACTCAAAAACAACAAGTCCAATTTGAGCTTCAACGTCTTTCTTATAAGATAAATAGCTTGGATCTTGATGACGATAACATTGAGCCTGATTCTTAGAAAATTTATGTCTAGGGTTTCTATTTTGTAATGTTTGTGATTGTGGACAAATTGTTGTTTTCTTGTTTTCCTGATTACTTATGTATGAACATCATTTATGTTTTCTGGTATGCTATGTTACTCTTTTATGTGCTATATATATTGTTTATGTGATGGACTCTTGGCTTTTCTTCTTTAAGATGAAGTCAAAAGGGGGAGAAAAGTTGGGAAAAGTGTATTGTCTGTTTAAAAATCTTTCAGGCACATAACTCCAGATCAAAGGGGGAATATACAAAATAGCGGGAGCATACTCAAGTCAAGACAAAATATCACAAAGTATGTTGTTCTCAGGAAATTACACTGTCAAGAAGATATTGGTTTGTCATCATCAAAAGTGGGAGATTGTGAAGAAGATCTTGCTCCTGACCTTGGCACGATTTTGATGAAGACACCAACATCATATAAAGAAGAAAAGGAAGAATACTTATGAAGACAATGAAGATAAAATCTTCGAGGATTTAGAATCTAAGTCTATAGGTACTTTTATCCTTATACTCTATTATAAACAAAAAGTACTAATGCTCAAAAGTATTTTAAGAGAAAAATGAAAACTAAACGTATAAATGAAAATTATTTTCAAAATACTGTGTAATAGGTTACTAGATCTAAGTAACAAGTTACTTTGGCTAAGTATAGGTTACGAGAACTAAGTAACAGGTTACGTCAGTGAGAAACGAGTTACCCAACAAAAATTGAATAGGGTGATCGATTACACCCATTTGAGTAATCGATTACACATTGTTATAATCAGGTATTAAGTTGAACAAAATACTTGGGTAATCGATTACATCATTGATAAGTGCCAAACATATCTAAATTTCCTACATTTTTATGGCACGTATCTTAAGCATAATTAAGAAAAACCAACTTAAAACAATACTTTTTGTATAAAATAACACAATCTTGTATGTTTGTGTTTTTATTTCTCTTTTTTATGTGTTTTGTAGGATTTAGAAAGAAGAAGAAAAGAAAAAAAGACTCATGGTCAAAAAGAAAAAGAAGTCAAAATCAAGGTGCTCAAGCAGGCATCTAAGCGTGGACCAAGCCACGCTAAGCTAACCTAGACACCAGCCTGACCTGGACCAAGCTGCTCAAGCAAGCAGCTGAGCAAACCTGCTTGGCCGCTCATCCTAGCACCAAACAAATCCTGACATGGTCAGAACTCAAGCTTGGCACGGTCAGACACGAGTCTGGCACACGCCCAAGCTACTCAACAAGCAGCTCAGCGGTGCAACCAAGCAGCTCGACAGTAAACCAGACTCCTGCATGAGTCCGCAAGCACCAGGCCATGTCCTAGTCAGCACGGTCAAAGCTGCTAAACAAGCAGCTTAGCGGTGCTATGGGTGGGCTAAGCGGTGTCCACCCAGACTTGACTTAGCGATCAAGCAAACCATGAAGTCACCAATGACATCACTTCAAGTAGCCCACCATAGGCTTTTCAGAGTAGCTCACCATAGCTGGTCCCATAGCTCACAACTAGGTTTGATGAGTCAAGCTTAAGGAGGTGACAAAGCTGCTTGATCAAGTGACCAAAACCCATGCTGAAGGGTTTGGTCAGCTTCTGCGCGGTGCTAACAAGCAGCTCAGCGGCTCCAGGGAAAATTCTATAAATAGAGGCACCATTCATTCGAACAGATATCATATATCACACAGATCATTCACCATTTTGCCTAGAAATTCTTCCCTGAAGTTCTCTCTTCTTGTTCTTAGTTCTTAGGAACTTTATTTAAGTAAGTTTTGTAATTTTAGTTTATAATTCAAGAGGAGAAAAGGAGAAGGCAAATGAG
>NC_032013.1:12099674-12100368 GCF_001865875.1 Lupinus angustifolius | reverse complement strand
ATCCTTGGATGGATGGCTCATGCTCCTAACAATTTCTTTTGAATATGGTTATGTATTTCTACTTCTTCTTTAATTCTAAAGTTTGAATTTTAATCCTTCAAGTCGGTACTTTGGTTAATTTTATTTGTTTGAGAAATTCTTAATGCTCTTTTTAGATTGATCACCTAAAAACTGATTTCAAGTCATAAAAATTACTAAGAAGTGGTTGTACTACTTAGTTTATTTGCCAAGTTAAACATACTTTTCTTAAGATCTTATATTCATTACTACTTCAATATTAGAGTAGCCAAGATTAGGGTGTGACAACCTAGTCTCTTACGGACGTAATATTGTTTAGTGATAAATATAAGTGATTATCATTCTACCATTTTCGGACATACACTAAAAGGAGGATTTTAGAACTTGGTGTTTAGAGCTAATCAAAGTAAAACATAAGAACTTGTCTAAGTAGTTCAAATTCATAAGAAGTTGAGAAATATTTTCCTTATTCAAAATGATCTTGTCTCCTCAAGAATTTGTTAATATTTAGTTTATGTTTATTGTTAATTGTTTATATGAAATTCAATTCAAATCAAAACCAAAATTTGTTTAACTCATTATTTCGGCATTGACATGTTCATATGATTCATCCTATTAGACAATTCATTGTGGTTCTACATAACCCTATACTATACTACAATTGAATCTTGAAAGA
>NC_032013.1:12064276-12099574 GCF_001865875.1 Lupinus angustifolius | reverse complement strand
AAAACACCTTTTTAATATACAAAAGTGACGAAGCTAACTTACTAACTTTTATTTATTGTTATTTACATTCCGCAATTCATTTATTCTTTAACACCAACCTTCCTTAAAGAATAAGTTTGGTTTGTTAATAAAAGGAACCCGAAAGGAAGTAAATAAATAAAGGTCACTTAACTTTATTATTCTTTTGTTCTTTATTTATTTATTTGTTTCTAACAACTAACTATTCATCACTTTTGTACATTAGAATACCATTAAACTGGTGTTGGAATTTATTCCACAAAACCGAGATGGTATTCAAAGGTACTTAATAATTATGTAATAGGGGATTGCTTCGATAGCATTATACCGACGTTAGAATTTATTCTAACAAAGCCGAGATGGGGCAAAGAAGGAATAACTTATTCACATGATTATTAAAAGTAAGTTGTAACTGGAATATTCTTGAAACTATTATATCGGGTCATGTACCTCGATGAACATTCACAATCAAACTTTTCAGGTCATGTGCCTCGATGAGCATTCACAATCAAGCTTTATGGGTCCTATACATCAATGAGCATTCACAATCAAACTTTATGGGTTCTGTACCTCGATGAGCATTTTACAATCAAGTTTTTCGGGTCTTGTACCTCGATGGGCATTCATAATCAAGATTTTCGGGTCCTGTACCTCGATGAGAATTTAAAATCAAGTTTTTCGGGTTTTGTACCTCGATGGGAATTCACAATCAAGCTTACCAGGTCCTATACCTCGATGAGCAATTAAAACCAATCTTTACGGGTTCTGTACCTTGACTTGAAATTCAAGCATTTCGAGTCCTGTACCTCGGTGGTTCTTTAAGAAAAAATGCGAGAACTGCCTCAACCAATCCCTGATTCATTATAGAATAACATAAGAACTGCCACATCAAATCTCTGGTTTATTATGGCAAAATGCAGGAACTGCCTCAACAAATCCCTAGTTCTTTATGGCAAAACATGGGAATTGTCTCAACAAATCCCTGATTCATCATGGCAAGCGCGGGAACTAACTCGACAAATCCATGGTTCATCAGGGAAAACACGAGAACTACCTCAACATATCCCTAGTTCATCATGGCCAAACGCGGGAATTGCCTCAACAACTCACTGGTTCCTTACGGCAACCGCGGGAAGTGCCTCAACAAATCCCTGGTCCACCAGGAGATCATCGATCTGTTTCATCAAAATTTTGTACTTTCTCAAAAGGCTTTTTCTTAGCCTTGACAAAATATAGTTCATTTCAATACTAGTTAATTACCATGATACCTCTCAAACCTCAGTTTGCTTGCTACCAGGTAAGCAACAAGTAAAGATGGGCAGCTGTGAACACTCACTTTTGTCCGGACTAGAAATAGCCCAAAACTTCTTTAAATAAAAATAATTGAATTATCAAAAATAGAAAAAATGAACAAAATATTTTCTAAAAAATAATAATAATGAATAAAGAAAAATAAAATATGAATGAGATAAAGATTTGCTATCATCAAGGTTTGACTATCAAACAAGTTAAAGATTTGAAAACATGTAAACTAGATCAAATTGTATCAATTTCATTAGGTTGTATGAATTACCTTAATAAGAGTTAAATTTTTAAAGATTCAACAAAAAAATAAAACAAATCAAAGATTGAATTATGAAACTATAAATCATATCAAATCAATTAGGTTGGGTTGGGTTTTTATAATTACGATGTGAATAAGGTGAAGATTTCCTTTTTATATAAATTTAATTTTTAAGAAGATTAGTGATCCTTCAAATATTCCATAACAAAAACATATCCAAAAAGAATAATTTTGAGATTGTGCATTAAGTATTTGTCATATTTATAAGATTTATAAACATCAATTTTACTTGATGCAATAACCATAAGATGGTGTAAAATCACTAAAAATGGGATTCCAACTAATTTTATTTTTGGTGAGCCAAACATTTATTTTTTACTCATTGGGGAATTACAATAGTTTTTGGAATTTATAAAAATTATTAATAACTAAAGGGTATATTCTTGAATGTCATAGAACTTAAATAACACCCAATTTGAATTTTTAATTTTTAAATAATTTTAAACTCGATTTTTTGTGTTAATGAGAATTTATTACATAATTAGAAATTACAATCTCTTTTTAAGCATGTGTTGAAATTCATAAAAAAAATACAATCTCTAAACACTCCTTATTTCCTAAAATAAAACAAAGAAAAACTGCACCAGGATAAATGAGATTATATGCAATAATATAGGAGAATTCCTCTCCTATTTCAAATTAGGAAAAAAATATTTCTTTGTTAAATTAAAGATACATGTGTGACGCCATAAATAGTGCACCTTCCCTAGAAAAAGAAGACAAAAATTCCATACAAGACTTCTAAACAAGAATTCCATACAAAAATTACACACAACAATTTCCACACAAAAGAATCACTCAGAATAAACTCGGCGTGTGAGAGAGAGAGAAAATCGTCCAGAATATAAATAGTTGTTTTTCAATTGTGTTTTGATCGCGTGCGGTTGATTGCATCAGAAGCATCATGATCTCGCACTTCTCAATGTTCAATCAGTCATCATTATTGGGATCAACGTTGACCCTTACTTCTGCCAATAAGATGACATCACACATTCTCGTTTTGGTGTGGCCTTTCACACTAGATCCGAGTCTTTGTGGCAGCAAAGAACTCCTTGCGTGTTAGTACATAACTACGCAGCATGCACCCTCCTTCCAGCCAGCCCTGCTCCAACATGTGTCCCAAGTTGACACTTCCTTTTCTCAAGCCAATAAAGATCTGAAACGTGGACGGTCTATTGTGCACCAAATCTACAAAGCCAGATTTATCCTTTTTTTTTCTCATTCCGATTATTTGCATATCTCACAACCGTAATTATGTAACAAACAAAAATAAATAAATTATATTTATAATATAAAAAATTGCTCTTATAACAGTAATAAAAAAGTAAATAAATAATATTTTTATGAAATAAATAACCAATAAAAAGATCATTTTAACGTAACTAACAACCAACATAATTTTTTTGTAAATTAATTAAATTTCCTTATTTATCATAATTATTTAAAATTATCAATGACAAAAATAATTGAAGTATTTTACTACAAATAATTGGATTATTAATAAAACTATATGAAAAAGCTTTATTAAATATACAAATTTTAGGGATTAATCAAATATTGAGAAACTATCGCATTTGATGGCTTCTTTTCTTTAATTCATCTTCGAAGGGTTGTGCTATGATGTTTCTTTTCAATCGATTAAATGCTAAAATCGATAAAAAACATTTTTTCAATTAAATTAATTAAACAACCATTTTTCATAAATAAATATATAAAATACAAGTATTTTCAGTAAGAAATAAAATTTGCCATCATATAAAGCATTGAGGAAAGACCGCCTTTGAGGGCTTCTTTTTCTCAACTCATCCTTCGGATGGTCGCGCTACGCCGCTTCTTTCCTTAATTAAAACACTCAACCAACAATCACACTCCAACAAATAACTATGTAGCCTTGATTCTCTATCTAAAATATGGATATGTAGGAGCTAGGTCACCTTTTCAGGCACAATAATAAATAAATAAGTTTTTTCCCTTTAAAAATTAGTTAAATAGCCAAATAATTCCAAAGTATAGAGTAAGATATATAATTTAGTGAGGGGTACCGCTTAAGGCGGGCAGATAGGGTGCTAATACCTTTCCTGCTCCGTAAGTGACTTCTGAAAATGGACATAAAAAATCCAAAGCCCGATGTGATGAGGCTATTATGATTTTTCTACATTTTTTACAATAAAATGTAATGGTGACACCAAGAAGGTCGCGCAGCCAAAAGTTTGGGCGACAGTTATGATGTTAATTACAATGTGTGAAGAATTTAACTCTTAGGGAATTTTCATAAAATGTAAACTTGTGGTTGAATTGGATAGCAGGATTTAGAATGTAATGGATCGATGCAAAGTCAACCACTAATACATATAGATTCATTTAAATCATATTCTAAATTATCTTATTCATCCATATTCAAACTTAATAGATTGCTTCCAAATCCATCAATTTATTTTAATGGATTGGATTAATCCATTTGATTTTTTTTAATTAGAAATGAAAAAGCTTTTCAAGAAGATCACTCTTTTGAAAACCACTATTTCAATAAGGCATATTTTAAAATCATATTGTTAAAAAAATCACTTTTAAAAATATTAAAATACTTTTTTTTTAAAATGTTATTAAGAAACAATTTTTTAAAAAGGTGACTTTTTGATGTTTTTAAAAAATAGTTTTTTAAATATTCAACAAGCATACGATGTTTAAGGTTTTACTTGGAAATTTTTAATATATATTTATATATACTATGTATTTAAAAATTAACTTTTAATATTAATCATATCTACATGTCTTATAATTGATCTTAATTTAATAAAAAATCAAAATGAGAATAAAAAACACCATAGAAGGAAATTGAAAAACGATTTAAAACACCATTTGTGAATGTTTGTTATCTTGGATGGATTGGATATTCATACAAATGAAAATATTCATGTATATTCATTAGATATAAGAATGTTTTCAAATTCATCTATTACTAAAATTATTCATTGAATTATATCTATTTAAATTCATTAAGCCTAATGGATGGAATTAATTTGTAGAGATTTGGATGGATTATGAATTATTTGACACCTCTAATGATACCTAAGATAACCAAATTTGATCAAAAATATTATTTTGTTAAGTAAAGGTACCAACATTTAGTTGTTTATTGAATTTTTTTAAAGGTTTTTTTAAATAGATGTAAAATAAAAGGTCAAAAGTAAGTGATAAATAGAGATAATAAAATTTATTCTAAGAGAAGTTCTAGAATTCTAGTTTGTCTAATTCGTATTTTAAATTGCGATTGTATTACATTAGCAGAAAAATATTTGGAAATCAGAACCACGCAATGACAATTTTGATAACACTATCTTTGTAGAGATTCTGAAAAGCATAATATTGCCACCACAATTCGATTGCAAAGTGCAATTTAAATCACAGATTCAAGTGGTACATGCTTGATTCTCCTTAAGCAAGAACCCGGGTTCGAGTCTTGTGGATGGAAAAAATTCCCGTTGGGAGAGTTAGCCCCACTTACTTGTGGATGTGCCCGGCTCGGACAGGATTGCCTCCAGTGCGAGGATACCTATGGGAAACCAAAAAAAAAATCACAGATTTTTGAGTATATAATCTTTGTTAGAAATTAAACAATATAATTGAAAGGAGATAGGTTATTTTGAATTAGAGCCTTTATTTCCATGTGAGATTTTTATTGACATTGGTGAAGGAAAATTCAATACACTAATAATGAGAACACTAATAATTTCTCCAAATTACGAGAAACTATGAGGAACAATAATAAATAATTGCATAAACTAGAGAGATCACACTAGGGACATCAAGATTTTAACATGGAAAATTTTTCAAATGTGGAAAGTAAAAGTGCACAAACCAACCAATAGAGCTCCATTATTTTCATAGTATGAGTATAAGAGAGACTAAAATTACAGCACAAATCCTGCTTAATAATAAGGCAAACAACATAAAAATAAGCATGAAATAGAGAACAAGGAATAACAGACAAAACCAGAAAATCAACTATTATAATTGCTCGATTTCTCCCACCTCAAATGATTTCTCACCAATGAAACCGTTCATAATAAACTACCCAAAGTTTGAATAAATTTCTCTCAAATCCAACAGTGAACCAAGACTAAATGATGAATCGAGTACCGCTGCTCTGACTTCCATCGGGGTCAATTTCTCATATCATCTCTCCGACTTTTCTATTGCATGTCTTGTGAAAAATTAACACTCACACTGCCTCTAATATCACCCATCTCTACTAGGTTAAATGATACAAATGAACTTTCAACAAATGAGTATATCTCCTCATAGGGAGGGAGCTTAAGAGGTTGATTTGAAATTATTGCTTGCTATAGGGGATTAATTATTCAACAAGTATAAATAAATAGTTAAAGAAGGATGAGGGTTCAGTACTCACCCACTATACTTGTGAAATTTGTATTGACATTGGGAACATAAGAATGTTGACATTGTTCAATAAATAGAAACATTTACACTTCCTGAAACAAAAATTTCTTTAATCTCTTGATTCTAAATTTATGAGAAAGATTAAACCTTTTAGAACTCAATAGTCCTTCTCATATCACAACCTTATTTTCTTGAAAACTCCTTTCATCATCTATAATATCATTATCATGAAAATAAAAAGTTCTAGTATAGCTAGTAGTTATGTAAGATGTCCTGAAACTCACATGATATCTCATCTCATGAAAAAACTAATTCTTATGTATCTACTTATTCATGAGAAATTCAACACAATAAAAACGCCAATAAAATATATACAGCAGATAATAATTTTCTCAACTTCCAAGAATTTGTGAGTAGTAACAACAAATAATGACAACAACTAAGATCACATAAGAGATACAAAAATTTTAGCGTGGACAACCTTTACAATGTGAGAAGTAAAAACCACAGGTACATGTCAGTAAACCAAACTCAACTATGAACAAAATAGGAGTGTAAGAGTGTCTAAAATTACAACTAATCATGCTTAACAATAAGCAAAGAACAAAGCAATAAACTTAAAAAATTTGTCCTGCCCATAAAAGTCCAAAAACGAATTTTACCAAAAAAATCATTTGATCAAAAAATATTTATTAAAATTCGGAAAATATAAAGTAAATGTTAAAGCTTCTAGATTTAATTTGAATCCTAAATCAAGAGGAAAAACTAGTAATTATCCCTTTATTTTTTCAACACAAATCTGACAAGATAAACACTCATTAAAGGTGTTTATTAATTTCTTACACATTTTAAAATTAGTTAGTTAATAAATTTCAAAATTAACAAAATAACAAAAAAAATGAGGTTGTTAGGATTTAGGTTTCATAATTATAGGTGTAATATCGTTTTTATAATAAAAAAACCAAGACAATATTCCCTAAGATAGAGTATCTGCTAGTTACATATATCACTTTAAAATTTAAAAAAATTAAAATTAAGATTAAGATTAAAATTGGTTGATGCTCATCCCTAAAGAAATAGGTAACAAAGTTTAGAATAAATAAAACGAGTTAACATACTAATCCGTAGCCAAATGAAAATTGTTACCAGTTTTTGATAAATAAGACCCTTGGATCATCAGGTTAGTAACAAAAAAAAACTAGAGAAAGACTATCATATTTAACGCACAACAAAGGGGACCAGAAAAAAGAGAGAAATAAAGACAACACACATGTAACCTAATCTATACCTTGGTTTCCGTGTTGTTCACTGCAACCATACCGCTGCCCAGAAACCTACCATATGGTAAACTCCAATTTGCGAGCCGCCATTGCAAATCACAGAAAAAGATAGCCATCACTACAATAAAAAATTTGGTAGGTATTTCTACTTTACCTTTTTCTTATTTAGGAAGAATTAATAAATTATGATAATATTATTCTCTCAACTATTTTATGTAGTACATAATAATCAGAATTATTATTTATTTAATTACTACTACAATATTAAGTTATAGAATCTATTTATACTAAATAAAAGTATTACTTTTTAAATAAGATTATATTTTAAATAAAAGTATTATATTCTAATTATTTTCAAATATCTTTTTAAGATTATGGGAGGAACGTGGTGCAGACATTATTTTCTCTTACTTTACCCCTCTTAACTCATATTTATCAATTTTTTCGTTAATAGAATTAGTTTCTATCAGTAGTTCTATTTTAGTGTCACCTAACCAATATTGTCAGTGAAAAAACACTTGAAGTATTAGTTAGTTAGAAGTAAAATTTTTGAAAAAGGGTAACTTTGACAAATTATTGTGACAATAAAATATACATTTCCACAAACCTATGCCAAAATAAATTATATATTGGAATTAAAAATGGTTGGGTTTGTGTAGAAGTTAAGGATGATAAAGATTGATTAAATTTAAATATGAATCAATCTACACAATTTATTATATAGGCAAACTCATTACAAATAATAATATAATAAAGACCCAAATAATAACTAACAAGGTAAACATAAATAGATAAATTAAAATATAACGAAACCAACTAAAGCTCTATCAATCCAAATATTATCTAATACATCCCTCAAGCTAAAGTTTAGTAAGCTTGAAGTTTATTACAAATAATTTATTTAAAGTGAAAATAACTAAATAATCATATGGATTCCAAAAAATTTGTTGAAAGCTATTGTGAAATTCAAATTTTCAAATATAATGAGCATGAGAATGATTGTCAGTCCGGAAAGAAATCGGTGGTAATATAATTCATTATAATTAACTACTAGGATAAAAGGGACCAACGAAGTAATCGTTAGTAGGAAAATAAATCATTTGTATAATCATCATTGGAATGATCGTCAATGATGAAAGAATTTATTACTAACATAACTTGTCAATGGGAGAAAAGAAACCACCGAAATGAATACTGGTGGGAAGAGAACAAAGTGGTTTAATCACCATTGGAATGATCGTCACGAGAAAATAAGGTTCTTTTTGTTTAGAGTATTTATGATGCATGTTACTTATTTATTTGCTTTCCTTGAATGGGATTAGTTGTTTGTGATGAAAATTGATTGCAAGATTTTTGTTGAGAAAAGAAATTGGTTTTATGGAAGATGTGTATGATGAAAATCTCTCTAGCTTCAACATACAACATGTTTGGAATTGATTGAACTTATCATACTATGTGTTAGTTTATTTTCATGCTTTGTGAATTTTAAAATTTTCTTAGAAATATGTTATGCATTTTTGCAATTTATGATACTTCGTTCATTTTTTTTGCTTAGATGAGAATCCGTAAATAAATTGTCAAAAATAAACACGAGTCGAATTAACAAACAACATGAGTCTATTTTTTGTTGTCTTCAATAAGAATATTAATAAATTGTTTATACTAATCATGAGTCTTTTTTTTTTGTCTTCAATAATCATATTAATAAATTGTTAATATTAAACATGAGTCTAGTTAAGGAATAACATGAGTCAATTGTTTGTTGTTTTCAATAAGATTATTAATTAAGTAAAAACATGTCATATTTAAAAACAAGAAAAGTATCTATTGTTTTGGTAAGTAGAATTTATTTTTAAAACAAGAGGGAGTAATTCTATGAGAAGTTGAGTTTTTACAATCTTAAAAAAATCACGTTTATAGTATATACACATTATATGCCTCTCATTCGCGAACCCTTGATATTCAAAATTGACTAAGTGAGCACTTAGATACTTGGGTTGTGTCCAACTATGGAGAGAAACCGATTCCATTTAATAACAATCATGATTTCTTCATAAAACATGCCAAGCAAGAACATATCTAGAAAAAACAATGCCAACAAAACTAACAAACCTCATTACTTCTCAACTTCAAAATTTTAAGTTAAGATTCAATCCAGTATTGGACAGGGAAATGTTGTGACAAAATAAAATACAATGACTATCTTTTTTATAGTAGGATGACACTTTCACCCTTAAAACTAAAAGCAAAAAGACCAATTACATCTTCAGTATTGGAGAGGATTCTAACTCCCACAATAATCAACAATGTAGCAATGTAAAGCTTTAAAGTTTAGAACAAACTCTAGAGGTCATCTCAAATGCAAGGAACCTAGCACACCACAAGCATCTTCATAAGACCATTTCTCAGCCACAACTTTATTAAGTTTGGATTCAACATCAACAAGTGGGGACTTGGTAGTTTTGAGCCTTTAGATTAGAAGTATGGTACAAATGCGCACCATCAGAGACTTGTGTTGCAAAAAATACAACCATTCAGTGTGGTTATGAAGGGTGTTGATGCGGAAGACATATGGAGAAAATATAATAGAGAAAATGACACCGAGAAATTAACGTGGTTCAGCAATTTGCCTACGTCCACGGTTGAAGAGCAACAATGATATTATCACTATGATAAAAGAGAATTACAAGTTCACTCAAGTGTTTCACTCACTTCCCAAAACCCAAGTACACCCAATATCACTCTCACTCACTTATATCTTAAACACTAAAATATTCCTCACAATATTAGAACAAGAGAAGAAGAGAGAATATGCACTAAGGCTAGAATATTGGTGTGTCTTACAATGGCTTGGAGCATTCCTATTTATAGCCAAAGCCTTGAGGATCCTATGGCCAAAAACAAAGATGCTTCACCACAACCTCTTCTTCTCATTGGCTACAAAAGAGGTTACACTATAGCCACTCATTTTACTTGGCCACAAGAATGTTTCATCATAGCCACTTCTTTTGCCACATCATTCTCTTTTTCTTTTAAGCCAATATTTAATAAATCTCCACCTTGGCTAAAAGACTATCATAACTATTTTCATGTTGCTCTTCTTCATGCCCACTAGAGATTCTGGACATCAATCAAGTCCAGACAATGCCTGAACTTCGTTGTTGGAACTGGTTTCGTCATCATGTCAGCAGGATTATTTGCACTGGGTATTTTCTCCACTTTAACAATTCCTTTCTCAATGATATCTCTGATAAAGTGCATCCGAACATCAATATGTTTTGTTCTTTCATGATACATTGGATTTTTTGTGAGATGTATAGCACTTTGACTATCACAGTAGATGGTTGTTTCTTCTAGTTGTATACCCAACTCTTCAATTAGACCTTTCTCCCAAATGGCTTCCTTTACAGCTTCTGTTACTGCGATGTACTCCGCTTCAGTTGTAGATAAAGCAACAATTGATTGTAGTGTTGCTTTCCAACTAACAGTACAACCACACAGTGTAAAAACATATCCAGTGAGTGATCTTCGCTTATCCAAATCTCCGGCATAATCTGAGTCAACATATCCGATGACCTTACTTCCAACACCTTTGACTTTTCCATACAATAAGCCAATATCCATGGTACCCTTTAGGTAGCGCATAATCCACTTCACAGCCTTCCAGTGAACTTTACCAGGACTTGCCATATACCTACTTACCACACTTACTGCTTGTGCAATATCTGGTCTAGTGCATATCATGGCATACATAAGACTGCCAACTGCACTAGCATAAGGTACACTTGACATCTCCTCATTTTCGCTCTCAGTTTGTGGACACAAGGCCATCGAAAGTTTGAAATGAGACGCTCATGGAGTAGTGACTGGTTTAGCATTTTGCATGCCAAATCGTTCCAACACTTTCTCAATATACTTCTTTTGTGATAGAAAGAGCGTCCCTTCTTTTCTATCTCTCTGAATCTCCATTCCTAGAATTTTCCTTCCAGCTCCTAAGTCCTTCATTTCAAACTCTGAGCTCAATTGAGCTTTTAAGCTTTTTATTTCTGACATGTTCTTACATGCGATCAACATGTCATCAACATAAAGAAGGAGATAGATAAATGACTTATTTGCCAGCTTCTTGTAGTAGACACAACTATCATGCTCACTTCTACAATAGCCATTTTCGAGCATGAAGGTGTCAAACCGTCGATACCACTGTCTAGAAGATTGTTTTAAGCCATATAAGGATTTCTTCAGTAAGCAAACATGATCTTCCTTCCCTTGAACTTCAAATCCTTCAGGTTGTTTCATATAGATTTGTTCCTCCAACTCACCATGCAAGAATGCTGTTTTGACATCTAGTTGCTCAAGTTCCATATCAAATTGAGCTACAATGGCAAGTAGGATGCGAATAGAGCTATGTTTTACCACAGGGGAGAAAACTTCATTGAAATCAATTCCTTCTCTTTGTGTAAAACCTTTGGCCACTAATCGCGCTTTGAATCTTGCATCTTCAACTCCAGGAATTCCTTCCTTCTTCTTGAAGACCCATTTGCATCCAACAACCTTTTGAGACTTTGGTCGTTTCTCAAGAACCCAAGTATGATTCTTATGAAGAGACTCAATTTCCTCTCTCATGGCAGAAATCCATTTGGAAGCTTCTTTATTGTTGATAGCTTCTTCATATGATTGTGGCTCACAATTGCTGATATCATCAGCAACATTTAGAGCATAAGACACCAGATCAGCATAACCATATTTCTCAGGAGGTTTTATATGTCTCCTTTGCCTATCCCTAGCCAACTGATAATGTTGCAATTGGGATACATCACTACTAGTAGATGCATCATGAACTTCTTCTTCTTGATTAAATGTATTTTCCTTCGTTGGCTCCACCTCAAACTCCACCTTCTCCGAGATACTAGGGTCTTTGTTTTCACTTGAAGACTCTTTATGAGGCTTTAGCATTTCAGCTTCATTAAAAGTAACATCCCTACTGATAGTACATTTTCTTTTCTCTGGCCACCACAACTTATATCCTTTTACACCATCAGGATATCCAAGAAAAATGCATTTCAATGCTCTTGCATCAAGTTTTCCTTCTTTGTTATGAGCATATGCAGGGCAACCAAATATCCTCAAATTATCATAATTTGCAGGAACACCCGACCACATCTCTTCTGGAGTTTTAAAGTCAATAGCCGTTGATGGACATCTGTTGATCAAGTAACAAGCTGTATTGACAGCTTCCGCCCAGAATTGTTTTGGCAATCCAGCATTTGACAACATACACCTTGTCCTTTCAAGTAAGGTTCTGTTCATCCGTTCTGCAAGTCCATTTTGTTGAGGAGTGTGCCTCACAGTATAATGTCTGACAATACCATGATCCTTGCAAAAGTTTCCGAATTCTCTGCTACAAAACTCTAGGCCATTGTCAGTTCTCAGTCGCTTGATCTTCCTCCCAGTTTGCTTTTCGATCAAGGTTTTCCACTGCTTGAACTTCACAAATGCTTCACTTTTGTGTTTCAAAATGAAGATCCAAACCTTCCTTGAATAATCATCAATGAAAGTTAGCATATATCTCCTACCACCATGAGAAGGTACTTGGGAAGGACCCCACAAGTCAGAATGTACATAATCCAACGTGCCTTTTGTTCGATGAACTGCATTGTTGAATTTTATTCGACATTGCTTCCCAAAAATGCAATGTTCACAGAAGTCTACCTTCCCGACTTGTTGACCACATAGCAATCCTTGCTTGGCCAACTCGGCTAGACCTCTTTCACTAACATGACCCATTCTTAGATGCCACAATTTGGTGACATCATAATCACTTGTTGATGAGACAGCAGCAACACCCGTGATTGTGTTTCCTTGTAGCATGTAGAGACTATTCTCTTTCTTTCCTTTCATTACAACCATAGCGCCTTTAGATATTCTTATAGCTCCACCTTCACCTTTGTAGCTATAACCTTTTGAATCTAGTGTTCCCAAGGAAATCAGATTTTTCTTCAATTCTGGAACATGCCTTACATCTGTCAACGTCCTTACGATTCCATCGAACATCTTGATTCTAATTGAGCCGATGCCAATGACCTTGCAGGGAGCATTATTTCCCAAAAGGACCTTGCCCCCATCTAAGGGTTGGTAAGTTGAAAACCAATCCTTAATGGGACACATGTGATATGAGCATCCAGAATCAAGTACCCATTCATCTTTTGAATCGTGCTCTGAGACTATTAGTGCATCTGCACTATCATAGTCATTTGCTACAGCTGCATCTCCATATTCACAAATCTTTTCCTTGCCTTTGCGCTCTGGACAATTCTTTCTTATATGACCTTCCTTATGACAATGAAAACATTTATACTTTCTAGGTTTCGCTTTAGACTTGGACCTAGATTTCCCTCTTTCACCAAATTGATTTCGCCTCTCTGTTCTTCCTCTGGCAAAAAGACTATCACCTGAGCCTTCAGATCTCGAATCTGATACTCTTTTCTTCAGTTCTTTTGAGTGCAACGCCGCCTTTACTTCGTCTAAGGTCAGATCTTCTCGACCATACATCATGGTGTCGATGAAGTGCTCATAAGAACTTGGAAGGGAACATAGTAGAAGAATTGCTTGGTCTTCATCTTCAATTTTAACATCAATATTCTTTAGATCAAGAATAATTTTGTTAAATTCATCCAGATGATCTTTTATGGGTTTTCCTTCCTGCATTTGAAGGGTATATATTCTTTTCTTCAAATACAGCCTGTTGGTGAGTGACTTCGTCATATACAGGCTTTCCAGCTTCAACCATAATGAAGCAGCTGTAGTTTCATCTGACACTTCTCGTAGAACTTCATCTCCCAAGCACAACAAAATTGCACTATGTGCTTTTTCCAGGTTTTCATCCTTCTCGTCCTCGGTCAGACTCTGTGGTAACTTGTTTCTACCTTCCAAGGCTTTTCCCAAGCCTTGATGAACTAGTAGAGCCTTCATCTTCAATCGCCATAGGTTGAAATCATTTTCTCCATTAAATTTCTCCAAATCAAATTTAGCACTCGCCATGATAACCGTATACCAGAACAGTATCGTAGTCCGTGAACATACACCAGGAAAGCTCCCAGGAAAGAGAGGTGGGTCTTAACAGACACGCTTAAATACCAGGTCTTTCCTAAGACAGAACTTTCCTAGACATGCACTTTCACACTATTATACCTTTCTAGTAACAAGAACAATTCTTTTCTGGTGTGTAAGATCAGACAATGCTGCAAACACAGAGCATACTAAGAATTTTCTTTTAGATCGTACGGCTTAGCATGCAAGAGCTCTACGAGCTCTGATACCAGTTTGTTGATGCGGAAGACATATGGAGAAAATATAATAGAGAAAATGACACCGAGAAATTAACGTGGTTCAGCAATTTGCCTACGTCCACGGTTGAAGAGCAACAATGATATTATCACTATGATAAAAGAGAATTACAAGTTCACTCAAGTGTTTCACTCACTTCCCAAAACCCAAGTACACCCAATATCACTCTCACTCACTTATATCTTAAACACTAAAATATTCCTCACAATATTAGAACAAGAGAAGAAGAGAGAATATGCACTAAGGCTAGAATATTGGTGTGTCTTACAATGGCTTGGAGCATTCCTATTTATAGCCAAAGCCTTGAGGATCCTATGGCCAAAAACAAAGATGCTTCACCACAACCTCTTCTTCTCATTGGCTACAAAAGAGGTTACACTATAGCCACTCATTTTACTTGGCCACAAGAATGTTTCATCATAGCCACTTCTTTTGCCACATCATTCTCTTTTTCTTTTAAGCCAATATTTAATAAAGGGAAATGTCCTCATTAACATTATGTTTAGTTTGCGAGAGAAAATAAGAGGAAAAAAACTTAAGGAATGAAAATTGAAGGAAAGAAAAATAGTAGAAAGTAGAATGATTTTTTAGTTGTTTGGTATGACAGAAAAAGAGAGGATAGAAAATATGTGATCAGACAAAATGACATAAATACTCATAATTAAAGAGATATAAAATTAACATACAAATATTCATATTTATTTTAGAATTAAATATTTCTATATGTAATGATGTATAAAAAATATATTTATATTAAAATTAATTAATTAAAACATTGTTAACACAAATTTCAAGGCATCTCAATCTATTATATTTGTGTATCTACACCATAGTACCTCATCCATCATGTTTTATGGATAAGATTGTAATTTTACTTTGATGGTTGGTTTCTTACCATTTTCTATCTAAAGTGGGGTGGAAACCTTTTTTGTGGGACCCACCCATAATTTTCTTTACATCCTATTTTTCGTCACTAAACAAGGCCTGAAAGTAAGGAGTTGGGGCAGTCGAACTTCTCCAACAACTCACATTTTTCAAGCAATTTTAACAAACAATTATTGGTTGTGAGATACATAACAAACAAAAAACAAAAATAGACCCTTTGACAAAAAACAAAAATAGACCCTTCCACAATAGTATTCTTTCACTTTAGTGATTTCGTTGGTAAAGAAGAAGTCTTCCATTCACCAAGCTTTTTATGAATATCATTTCAAGCTTTTTCTATCAACATGTTCCTTAGTTGTGCCCATGGCAATTCTCGGTTACCATTCTGTTTGTAAATTCAAGATACATTAATCCTTCATGTATCCAAATTTTCCTTCTAAGACCTTAATTTATTTGGGGTCAAGATCTAAGGTGAAGATACCTGATTTAGGATTTAAATTTTTGTGTATATCATTATGGACTAATACGGTACTTACAGAAATCTTGAGGGACTAAAATGGGTAATTTTCTTGGAGTTGGCAAAATTTTCCAGTATAGAATCGCCATGTGTGGTCACGTCAACACTAAGCGTGCCATGTGGTCAACTTTGTTAACATTATCAGATAGGTGAAGATGGAAGGACTAACGTGGTTCTACGTTTCAAAATTTGGGGACCAAAAGATTAATTTAAATTTAAACAAAAAATGTATACACTCATGGTATATGAGTTTTATATACATTCACTGCATCATCTACCATTCATATTTAATTATCATTGACTCTTCATAAAAAGTAATCCAAATAAATGATGGATGATGTAATAATTATGTATAAACCTTTACAATAATAGTGTATATAGCTATTACAGTCTTAAATTTATGAGAAACTAAGTTGGTAATGTTAAAAACATGAAAGAATGAAATTAGTAATTACTCTTAATTTCAGAGAGAATTAAACTTAAATTTATAGATAATTAAACTTACCATTATATTACTTCCACATTTTGCCTTTCTGCGTTTGAGTTGAAAACACCACTACATAGGTTGGCCAATGCATCAAGATAGAACTTGTAGTAGATGATAATACCTAGTACAAGAAATATAGTCCATCTTCACTTCCACTTTCTTGAATAATATAGATAAATGGAGGATATATAAACCAATAAACTAAATGGAACTTTTACAAACTACTATCATTTCTTATTATTTTGTATTTGTTGTAAATTTAATAATGTTAAAAGATGTTAATTTATATAATATTGACAAATTTTTAATTAAGATTTTAAAGTAATTAAGTTTTTACTTTATTTTGATATACTCAATATTAAGTCACACTCTTTTTAATGTGATTACAATGAATATTTGAACAATAATAATTTTTGAAAACATAAATCAAATTATTAATGAATTTCACTCTTACTGTTCTATAGAGATGACTTCATTTTAGCTGTTGTAAAAATTGGCTTAAAATATCTTTATCATATTGCCAAATAGTTTTTTATGTACCAAAACAGAAACAATTAGAAACTTTTTAAAAATTGTAACCTATGAAATAAATAAATTTAGGTAAAATTTAAATTCACAAATAAAATAGAATAATAAAGTAAATACATCATAATAGAATAAATAATTTAAATAAAGAAATGCTAGAAATAAGAAGAAGTGGTGAAATATAGTTACCTCCTTTGTTGTTGTACTTGAATCTTTTTCTGTACAAATAAAGCACTAGGAGCGGCCCACAAAGAGAAACCAAATTAAAAGTTAAACTGCAAAATATTTGGCCCAAAACAAGTGATTGGTGGAAGTATAGGATAGTTTGATGATTCAATCCCTTACAAGTAATTTATTTTATAGGAATAAAATGAGCTTACCTTTTAAAACTAATCTATGTTGGACTATTATTCACAACATACCTGCATAGTATACAAAAACCTAATCAAATTAAACTTGACAAGTTCAAAGTTTCATCACCTCTAAGTATAGGAGCTTATTAATATGTTGACTCTTGAGAATGATTATCCAAAGTTTAATGTGTTTCCGTTATATAGTAGGAGGAATAAATGTAGAAAATTAGTCAATAATAGCTTTGTCTAATATTGTATAAAATCAAAACTGAAATTTACTACTCATGGGATAGAAGAATAACTTAGTCTTGAGAAATTTTGGAAGATTCAAAAATCTGAAAACTTTCTTCAAGTGAATGGATTTTTTTTAGGAGGGTGATATTATACAATTGGTATGGAGTATTCTTTGGTACAAAATACATGGCTACATTTTAATGCACATGAGCATAGGAGTTGATCATTTGATGGTAACTTCAAAATGTTTCAAGATGAATCTAATTAAGATACACTATTTGTTTATGAGATGTGGAGAGATAGACATGAATTTGATGCATACATTTCATGGCCTAATAGTCCTAAGATATTTCTTTAGGCTAGAAGAAAAAGTACATTGGGGGCCATGGTGTGGACCAACCTTGCATGATCAACTACACTGGGGAACATGTGTCTGAACAAAAGGGACGAGTGAGGAAATATAGGGGGAGTGATTGGTTGTTTTGTGGAAAATATATAGTTTGCTAAGACCTACATGCACTAAATTTTAGGAAAGACTTCGGAAATTCTCAGTTCAATTTAAAACAGAGGCGTCAATTCATAGATCTAAATATTATGTAATAGTTAAAATTTATTGAGGGCAAAAGAATTGGTCGATGTAATTGTAGAGTTATAAGGGACTCTTGATCTCATGGCATAAAATCCATGAGTAGAACTTGAAATTTTGATATTAGAGAAATGATTTTTTTTATGAATGAGTAATCTAATTGTCTAAATGTAATTTATATTTTTCTTGTTTGGATGTATTTTTATATATTGACTATATATATGGAGTTACTCAAGTGAGAATAGTTCTCATATAAAAATTGAGAAAAATAGATCTGGGCCTTACAAACTATCATGGATCGTTAGGATTAAAAATTAGTTATTGGTCACATGATAGTCATGTGCATATATCTTTTAATCTTAACCATTCAATCAAGATCTAATGGTCCATACTAAGTATTCTCATTTCTCACAACAAGGATTAAAAGTTAGTTATTGTTCATATGATAGTCATATGCATATATCTTTTAATATTAACCATTCAATCAAGATCTAATAGTCCATATTAAGTGTTCTCATTTCTCACAACATCACATTGTTCTCATGTGATTATATATATATATATATATATGATCATGTAATTAAAAATATGAATGTCCAATTCTGGAATAATTCTACCTTAATATTTCTCATCCTATAATGATGAAAAAGTATAAAATACTTATATATAATTAGGAGGAGGTGAATGTGCTTAAACATAAAAGTAAATACTCTAAACATCCCCTAAAATGTAATAGAAAAAACACATCAATACTTTGCACCTTCATATCACTTTCACATTTTACTAATGCATTGTTGTTGAAATTTAATGAGACCTCATCTCATTATATATATTATTACGATAAAGCATCTACGTCGATATGAGGACACACTATCCACAAAAAATACGAATTGTCAAACTGTTATGACATTGTGGTTTGTCTCATAGCTGCATGGTACGTTTTCGTCCATGGCGTCTTTCACTTAACTAAGCGGGTTGAAACAACTATTTGAGAGACATGAAATATGACTAAATTTTTTAGTCCAATTTAACTGAGCTCAATGCGAGTTTGTCTGAACCTGTCGGGTAACCTATTTTGACAATCATGTTGAAGTTATAGGGTTTAGATATATATAAGACAAATTAATTCCCAAAATAGTAAATTGTATTCATAATATTGTGAATAATGATATTATCATACAAAATACATAATAGTAATCCCTATTTACTAATTCTTGACTTCTAATTAGATGATGAAACACATTATAAAATATAAGATATAAAGATAAAGTGATTTCAATCCTATGAGATATTCTTGAATACTCTATACAAATTGAAGATTTAATTGAGGAGGCTATAATAGACAACCTTATCTTGAGATCTTAGCATCTTCGTGGGACCTATGAGCACTACTTTTTCATGTATCAACTTGCAAAAGATGGAGGAAGCGCATGTTAATGTGAGACAAAGTAATGTGCACGAAGATGACCATATTGTTTTTGTACTCAAGTTTCTTAGAGCCCTCAACACAACACAAGTTCTGGTCTTGTTTTCTTTTACAAATGAGGTGATGTAATTATTTTCATCAATTAATCTTAATATTTTTTAAATTGCGGTTGTCATTACAGTCATTGTTTCTCTATTGCAATCATTAGGCCAACAATTGGGGTGTGAACTTATTTGTGATTAAAAAAATATTTTTAAATTTGATATGGTTTAACACAATTGTATTACAGCCTGATGCAATCACATTATTGTGGTTTGATGTCACTCGCAATTGAAGTGTTATGCAATTTTGGTGATCACTACAACCGCAATATTACAGCTAGTGATACAGCCATCTTTTTAAAAGCATATAATCTATATTTCTCGATGTAATATTGGTGGTAACAAATTAATTAATTACATATTCTCTTTACTTTTAAAACAGTACTTACTAACAGCTCCACCAGTTCAAGATTTTCCTAAATTTCAGTATTTGATTCATCTTCAGCTTAGCCTTCTATATGTCAAGTCTATATTTCTAGTATACTTGCTTGACAAATGTGGCATGCTTCAGGTTCTTAGAGTTCACAGTTTCCAGGTTTGTTGAGTCCTAAATTTTAAGTTTTGATGTGTTTTTTTGTTGCCATTTTTTGATCAATCTTAAAGTAAGCAATGTTTCCCGATGTATTAGACCACACCTGATAACTGTTGAATTTCAAGGATATCATAACTTTATAAATGAGTAGAGATTTATCAAATTATGAGAAGAAATGTCATATTCTCAGAGACTTGTCTATTATACCAAGCGGCTCCAATATGTGTGTGCTTAATTTTGACTGAGGTGTCTGTGTTTTCCTAAGGTATTAACTCTAACCAAATCTATCTTCTTTGGCTTAGTGGAATTTATTATCAAAGCTCTCTAAGTTGTGTTTGCTTTTTGACACGTAGTTGTTGCATATTCTTAAATGTATGTCACCAGATTTAACCATTGTACTGTGATGGAATTACACCATCCCGTAGTAAAAAAGTTTCTAAGATATCTTTGAGCTTGGTACTTTCTCATGATACTGTAAAATTGGATTGTCTTCCTTCAAAATTTAAGTTATGGTTGTCATTACAACTTTTTAATTAATACGATAAGGCTCGGAAGAGTTGACAATTGCAAGAGTGTTTTTGCAAACTTTAACAATAAAAGAGTAAATTATAACATGCCTTGATGTTTCTGGTTATGATTTTCTTATATATGTCTATATATATATATAAGCCACCAATTATCCAAAGTGTCTTAGATCACACCTATCTGACAATTATTGAATATGGAGGATATAAGAGCAACCCAGTGGAGACGGCTTAATCTCTTTTGTATTAGGTGGGCACACTTTGTGCTCGTTTTAATACAATTTTTCTTTATTAAAAAAAAAAAAACCCAATGGAGAATATTATATTCATTTTTATTTAGATTTCACACAATTTTTAGAATTTATTATAACTCCTCATTAAATAAGAATAACATCTAGCTTTTTTCTCACAATAGAAAACATCATTATTATTTTTATTTGGGTCTCACAACCTACTCCACAGTTTTATATTTACAACTGTGCGCCCAATTTTTGGCCAAGAATTGTTTTTCTTTTTAAACAAAATTCACAAGATAAGAATAAGATAGTGAAGAATACATTAGGAATGTTCTTATTCTGGTAAACATAACATTAAGAACAACTATGATTACTCTAAAGACTTTGTAGCTGAGTAGACATTTATGCATGCATTCTTCATAAATGACTTATTTTGAAGACAATAACAATACATTAATATTCCTTCTTCTTGGTTAAGTTTAGAGGATAAATGTTATATTCCCATAGTTCATATATATCAGAAGATGAACAAGAATCATCTCCAGTACTGAACTCTCCGATATTGAAAATGTGAGATGAGACATTTTTTAAAAATTATTAATTTATAAAAAAGTAAAAATATGAACCATTGGATCTTTGTTATTGTCATATGTCATAATCATACATATGCACCGCTCTCTCCATTAATGGAGAGTAGCCACACTCCTCCAATATGTGTCAACTTATCTAATATATATCTAATATATAATATATTTGAGAGCATTGGTGTTTTCTTTGATAATGAGTCTGCATTTTTTTTGGTGGTATAAAACTGTCACTTTGTATTCATTAATCTGATCTTCTAGGAAATGAAAAATTCATAAAGGATACTATCTCATTTTACAAATATTTTTCTGGAGCCTATGGAAAAGAGAATGGCTGATGTGTATGTCACTATGGCATTTGCATTCAATTATTAATTTATATTTTGATAGTCTACTTTTTTTTGTAACTGACTTTCTTTATAGGAAAATGGGCTAGAAATCTCTTTCGTCAAGCAAACTGAAAGCAAGAACAACATACTTCAGACTTCTCTCCCATTATGTGTTAAGCAAAACATATTAACTACTATATGGAACAATCTTCATATATGCACTACTAGCTAATCTTCATAGTTCATTCATTCTAGTTAAGGAATGTAGCCTTAACTTATGTTGTCAAGTGTCAAATGCTCCTCAAGTGTATACTACTTGCCTTTGTTTTAAATTGTGATTGTGGTTACGATTTTGGCTATTTTGATTGTAGTCATTGTAACCTTTGGAATGCGGATAGTGGTGTAGACTTTAGTATGATTAAAACAATAATTTTGAATTCGATGTGGTCCATATGCGGTCTAATGCAACGCATATATGGTCCCATGTAACCCAAATATGGTCCAATGCGGTTGCGCTGTAGCCTAATGTGATCGCACCATTGTGATTAGATGTGACATCACAATTGCAATGTGATATGGTTGTGGCAGTCCATAATTTTTAATATTTTTATTGTGATTCGGTCACATTGTGAATAACTTTTAATACTAAATCTCTCAAAAAAGTAGGCTCAACAAAAAAAAATATAGACTATAAAATAGAGTAAAAGTAAAAAAACTAGTAAGGTAAGAGTCAATTGGGACTGATCTATGGTCCTTACTTTTCCCAGTTTCAATTAAACAAAGTTGTCAATCTCGCGATTTGGTAAAGCTTAGGTAAAATTTTGTATGAGTTTACTTATTTTAATAATAATAGGGTGACCTAGTATACTAGGATCTCACCTAGTGGAGTCTTAAGATGGTATATTCATCTAACTTTATCCTACAAGCGAAGAAAGACTAGGCCCATGATTTTTCAACCAATAACCTCTTGATCATTATGAAACAACCTTACACTGGGCAAAGAGGCTCACCTCTTACACTAATAATAAAATTTCAACCTTAATATTTTCACATCAAAATAGTGGGAAACAAGGTTTTAAATCGTGGTTGTAGTAGTGGTTTCAGAACTGCGAAAAACATTAACAGTTCAGACAATTATGAATAAATGCGGCAGTAGTGGTCATGATATGGTTTTGATGACTCCTGAAAGCTTCTTATATAAGCAATATGGATAACCATCACAAACCCAATTTTAAAACCTTGGTGTGCACATGCCTGAGACACCAAAATTTAGAAAACAGTGGCTATAGAATAATATCAAAGCATTTCTAACTTTATCAATACAAATAACTAAAAAACAATGACTCAACTTGTTTTATGGAGGACTTCACAAGCAACTAAAGTAGATGAAAACATACAGAAACCTTAATTCAATCCGGTCAATAGTGAACAAAAAATTCAGAACTCAAAGCATGCATTCAAATAAGTTCACCAAAACACCATTGTAGACAACTAACTATTTCTATCAAATTCCTTTGAGATGAAATGAAGAAAGCATGAAAATTGAATTTCATTAGTAATTTAATTATTAATAATAAATATTTAATAGGGTAATTTGTATTCCTTATATGTAACTTACGTATGATTCTTGATCTCATGATACAAATTTCATGAGTAGCCATCCCATAAGATGAAAATTTGATATCAAACATTAGATGTATCCTTTTATAATATTGGTTCAAAAGAATATATATGTATATATATATATATATTTTTATATATATATATATGATCAATTGATCATGTAATTGAAGATGTGAATATCTAATTTTAGAATAGAATGCTTCGTCAAGCATAGTTCTTCATCAACCACCTCTTTTTTAGGCACATCTTCCCTTTGTTTATTTATCTCCATGTCTTCAGAAATAGTATAATTTGGCATTTCTAACTTCCTTGATAAAGAAGAAGACCTCCATTCATCAAGCTTTTCATGAATATCATTTTGAGTCTTTTCCATCATCATCTTCCTCATTTGTACCTTGATAGTTCCAATTTACTATTTTGTTTTTAAATTGGAGAAACATTAGCCCTTCCTTTGTCCAAATTATCCTTTTGAGACATAAATTTATTTGGGGGAGGTGAAGATCTGAGGTGAAAATACATGGTTTAGAGTTCAAAATTTTGCAGTAATCAGTAGGGATTAATATGGTACTTACAAAATCTCAAGAGACTAAAATGAGTGTTTTTTATTGGAGTTAGTGAGAGGGAAGATGATGACATAAAATAAAGTTGTTTTGTGTTGTAATATTTTTTAAAAAGTTCAAAGCGGTGTCATTTCTGTGAGTTGGCGACATTTTCCACTGTGGAATCGCCATGTGAGGCCACATCAGTTGTTAAGGTGCCACATTATCAAATGTGTTAATGTTAACATATGGGTGAAGATGGAACAATTAACGTAGTTCTACATTGTAAAAATTGGGACCACAATGGTAGTTTAGATTTATGATGGGCTACGTTAGTGATACTTAAAACTTGAGGGACTAAAATGAGTAATTACTCTCAACTTTATACATAATTAAATTTAAATTTTATAGATATATAAACTTACGAGAATATTGGTTCCACATTTTGCATTATTGCGCCTGAGTTGAAAACCAATAGTAGGAACACCACTGTATAGTCTAGGGAATGCATCAAAGATAGAATTCATAATTGATGATGAAATCTAGTACAAGAAATATACTCCATTACTTCCACTTTCTTGAATAATATAGATAAAGTGATGTGTATATATAAACCAATAATATAAATAGTTCTATACATCTTTCTTAAGTACGATATATTACTACTTCGAACTAATTAAATAAAATTATACAAGCTCCTATTATTCTTTATTATTTGATATTTTATTGTAAATTTAATAATGTTAAAATTGTAAATTTATACAATATTCAAAAAACAATTAATGAAGATTTTTAAAGAATTAATTTTTACTTAATTTTGGATATACTCCATATTATGTGACGCCCTTTTTAATATGATTACTTACTTGATGAATATTTGAACATTAATAATTTTTTTTCTATAGGGATGAATTCATTTTAGTTGTTGCATAATAGATTTTTATCTACCAAAATAGAAACAATTAGAAGGATGATATCTTGTTTAGGAGGATGATATTATACATATTTTTATGGACTATCCAATGGTATAAATGGTTTACTATATTTTAACACACATGACCATAAGTGTCAATCATTTGATGGTAACTTCAAAATATTTCTTGATGAATTTAATTAAGATGGTATATGAGACTAGGATGCATATACATGAATTTGATGGATACAATTTTGCACAATCAAATAGTCCTGAGATATTTATTTAAGCTAGAAGAAAAAATAAATTAGGGATCATGGAGTGGAACAACCTTGCTTGACGAACTACAATATAGGGGGTGGGATTTGTGGGATTTATTCACTTGTGAAGTCCCACATTATATATGATAAGAGGAGGGAAAGAGTTTCTCAGAAGAAAAGACCCATGAAACTAATGTCTTAAGGTTTTTGTTCAAGATGTGGTATCTCACTTGGGGCTCTCCATTCTTCCCAAACTCCAGTAAAAATGTAACTCCCCAATGGTTGGATGCTCTCTGGTCACAGTCTAGTCCAACAAGATTAATTGGTTGAATTATCCAAAATATCCAATTTTCTAAGACATACATGCACTATTGTTGAAAGAGTTTATTCGCTTGCTTTAATGAGGCAAATTTCTGATTTATTTATTTAATGACAAGTCGATTCTTTGCTCACTATCTCGGCTTTGTTGGGATAAATCCCAACGTCTGTATAATGGTTTCAAGAATGTTCCTTTAATAAAAAAAACATAGCTTTTATTGAATTATTAACAACTTCATGTCATCTCAGCTTTGTTGGATTAAATTTCAATGCCGATTTAATAGTATGAATTTAGCAAATTAATACAAGTGATAATGAGTGATATTTGTTTTCCGTTTTCTATTATTAATAGAACTTCTTCCTTATGGAAGGTTGGTAAAGAATGAATAAATAAAGCAATAAATAGTTAGTTGCAGAATTTAAATGAGAGAAAGTAAATGTTAGTTGCGGAAATGTAAATGACTGAAAGTAAAAGTTAGTTTTAGATCACTCATTATGACTGCGTATTTTTCCTTTTCACAAAGATACAATTAATGAATTAAATTGCACTTTGATTCAAGGTTTCTTTCTTTGTCAACAACTAAAATTTATAAGTTAACACTTTACTATTTTACATTTGCATCTCTTTCAAGATTCAATTTTAGTATAGTATAGGGTTATGTCGATCCAAAGGCAATTGCTTAGTAGAAGAAAATCATATAGATCTATTATAGCAAAAATAATTATTAAACACTTTTTTGATGATTTTGTTTTGTGTTGCATAAAAATTTACAAGGAAAACATAAACTAATATTCACAAATTCTAGAGGAGAAAATTGGTTTGAAATATGGAATTATTTCTAAACTTCAAATGGTTTTGAAAAACATTAACAAGTTATGTGTTATACGTTTGGTTAATTCCACGCATCATTTCTAAATCCTTCATCTAGTGTCCTAGAATGATAAGATGATTTTCAAACCTTATGAAATATACTAAATGATAGTTAAATGCCACTCGTCGGAGTAGGTTGTCACACCCTACTTCAGGCTCCATTAACAACATTTAGCCTTGAACATAAGATGCTTAAAATAGATGCTTGATGTGGCAGGTGAACTAAGGTGTACGTTATACTTTTTAGTTCACTTGTCAACACTTTAAGAAGAAGCATTTTTGGATCTTCAAATCCAGTTTTAGGTGATCAAGCTAAAACCGCATTAAGAACTTCATAAAGAATCAAAGCTTAACCGAAAAGTAATAACTTGCATGTATTGATTCCAAAAGATAATACAAAAGAAGAGAAGAAATAAAATTACACCATAATCCAAATCAACGTTTAGGAGCTTGAGCCATCTCTTCCATGGAAGAGATGCTTTTGGAATCAAATGAGATTACAAAATTATATTTTTGTATCACATTTGCAATCTCCTTTCTCCTCTTGAATTCTAAGAAACATTTACAAGAACTTACCTAGAACAAACTTAGAACCGATGCTACAATATCTAGAGAGAATAAGTGAAGAAGAAGAATGAAGAATGGAGTGATTTTCAAGTGTGTGTGATGTTTTTTCAAATGGATTGAGAGGGCCCTTATTTATAGGAAAACCAGGGCACCACCTGACTCACCTGCTTGCCCACGCCAGGCGCACCTAACCCTTCAGCATGGGTTTGGTCTATGACCAAGCAACTTAGTCAGCTACTTGGTGTTGACTTACCAAGGCTAGTTGTGAGCTACTTGACTAGGCTATTGTGAGCTACTCTGAAAAATTCTCAAGAGCCTAGTCAAGTGAGGTCATGCATGATGTCAAGGTTTCTTGGTGGCTAAGTCAAGTTTGACCCCTGCTGGGTCCAGCCCGCCTGACTGCTTATGTGGCCACGTTGAGCTGCCTGCTTGAGCAGCTTGTCCTGCTCTAGCTAGGTGTGTGGTTCTAGCTAGGCGGTCCCAAGGTGCACGCTGAGCTTCCTGCTTCAGTAGGTTGGCTTGTGCCAGGCTTGAGTCTGACCATGTACGCTTGTGCATGACCGAGCCAAGTTGGTGTCAGCTCAGTTAGGCGATGCAACATGTCCATACCAGACTGCTCAGTGAGCAGCTTCATGTGTGCATCAAATTGGCCTATGTGGACACATCCTTGCTTGACTATATTTTTGTGGATTATTTTTCTTCTTCTTCATTTTTACTAGAAACTTTGCACAAAGATTTGGAAATGAGGTGATAAAAAATATAAGATCAAAATGTGACAATTTATCTAAAAAGTATTGAATTAAGTTGGTTTTGAATGATTTGCATAGGATAAGTGGCATGAAAAGTGTATGAAAATTAGTTACTTTTGGCACTTATCAACTGTGTTTTATGAAAGACTTCCGAAATTCTCTCGCCGATTTAAGAGATGGGATATAATGATTTGTTCCAAATATGTGTTCAATAAATAGATCCAAATATTGTAATGATTAAAATTTATTTAGGGCAGATGAATAGGTCGATGTAATTGTAGAATTCTAGTGTAAAGGACTCTTGATCTCATGGCACAAATTTTATGAGTAACCATCCCTTAAATATGAAAATTTGATATCGGACAAATGAATTTGTTTTATTAATGTATAAATCTAATTGTTTAAATGTAACTTACATTTTTTTGTTTGGATGTATCCTTATTTATTGACTATATATATATATATATATTAATTGATCATGTAATTGAAGATATGAAAGTCTAATTTCAGAAAAGATTGCTTCCCCGAGCATAGTTCTACCTTCGTATCTCTTATTATATAACAGTGAAAAATTATAAGATACCATATTTAATTAGTTGGAGGTGGGTGAATGGGCTTAAACGTAAAAGTAATTACTTCAAACAATCCATAAAAATGTAATAGGAAAAACACATCAACACTTTACACTTTCATATCACTTTTCCACATTTGCAACCCATTCCTGTTAAATTTTAATGAGGCACCATCTCATTATCTATCTTATTACGATAAAATATCTAGATCAAAGTTGTCTTTTAAAACACAAAATTGTAAGTTTAAAACTCTGTTGTTGATTCTCTCTCATCTTATTAGTCTTTTCGGCATAATGACACATTGTGTCCACAACAACATGGTCTATCACACTATCACGGTAGCATGTTTTGTCTAAGGCATTGATGTCCTTGTTCATGGCTTCTCCCTCACTGTCCACGTACAGTCTCTCTAGCACACACTCTCTATCCAGCTCCACTAATCCAGAGTGGAATCCTCTATTGGGCCTAGATTATGACATGTGATACTTAACAAATTCAAGGGTCAAAGTTTGTGATTATTTTTAAATTACAAAAAATAATAAATGTATTCCTCTCCTTACATTTCAATACTAGAGGATTCACTACTCGAGAGGAGCTCATTTCCCTCAACCCACTTAGGGCAAGTTTAAACAGCTATTTGAGAGAGATGAAATATAACTGAACTTTTTTAGCCCTATGTAATCGACCCCAATGGAAGTTTGTCTAAACGTGTTCGAGTAACATGTTTTGACACCCATGTTGAAATCATATGGTTTAGATATTGAAAGAGAAAAATGAATTCTTAAATTGTATTGTTAATATTGTGAATGATAATATAATAATATTGTGATACAAAGTAGATAATATTAACTCCTATTTATACTAACACTAGACTTCTAATTACAAGATGAAACAAATCATAAAATATAAAATACAAAGACAAATTCATTTCAATCCTTGGAGATATACTTGGATACAATATACAAAAAAAGTTATAGTAATTCGTGAATATCTTCTCTGTAGAATAAAATAAGATATTATAATGGAAATATCTTTTAATAATCTCAAGGTCCTATATAAGTTCAAAATAAACGAATGGGGATCTTATGTCTTGAAATGAGTGTGTCCCATGTCCTTAGCCAATGAGCTTTCTCCAAATAATATAAATATGGCATTTTATGTAATTGGATCGAGGTATGAAATGAGACAAAATAGGTACAGATGATCTCTATCCAAAATAAACACATAACAACAATGGAATGATAACCAACTTCAAACACAATCAACTTTAGAGTGCGAGAACAACTTAGACCTGATCAACACTCTACCAGACTCCATTCTATTTAAGAAAACTTTAATCTTAGTATTGTGTTTGTGTATCTCTAATCAGACACCACATTCCAATTGAAAGATTTTCTGCGAAGGAAATAAAATTTTAAGCATGGATGCTCCCATGAGTGAGAACTTTGTGTTCATGGCTTCCACTCTTACAAACAAGACTAAACCTCCGGATAAACCACCCGACAAGGGTGATAATTTCACTCCTGCGGATATGAAGATGTCTTTTAGAGATAAGATGTTAGCGGATAGTCAACCGACTCCAGTTCGAAAAGAAATTGATTTCTTGGCTGAAGGGTTGGCAAGTGTGGAACTAGTTGGTGGAAATCGTCTGCTCCCCACTGTTTCCTTTTCAGACAGCGTGATCAAAGAGTATAGTAGAGAATGGCAAGATGCTCTGATAGTTACTATCATTGGAAAAAAATTGGGTTTCAAGGTGATGCGAGAAAGACTAAAGTATGCATGGAAACTTGCTGGTGACTTTGATCTCATGGATATTGAAAATGGATATTTCATGGTTAAGTTCAGCCAAGCTCCAGATAGAGAAAAAGTTCTTCAAGGGGGACCTTGGATGATATTTGACCATTATGTTGCTATTACAGCATGGACACCTGAGTTTGATTCCACGACTGCCTCAGTCTCTAAGACGTTGGTATGGGTACGTCTTACTGGACTGAATATGCTCTATTATGATAAAAATTTCCTCATCCCAATTGCTAAGCAATTGGTCGACCTTATTGATCTCAATACCTTAAGCTTTGCAAGAGGTAGATTTGCGAGAATTTGTGTGGAAATCGACCTCAACCAACCTGTAGTGGGCAAGGTTTGTGTTCAGGGCAACTGACACAAGGTGGAATATGAAGGACTCCATGTCATTTGTAGTCGTTGTGGCTGTTATGGTCATGTGGCCCGCAATTGTAAGATTCAACCACAACTTCACTCGTCCATGGTAGGCACGGATATGGCCACCGGCAAGACAGGTGAAGGGGAGAACCCTAGTTTGAGTGAAAGAGATATGCCGCCTTCAGGCGAGTTGGACAATAATGATGCATTAATTGCTGAAACGGCTACAACTGAAGTGCATGGGGAATGGTTGGTAGTCTCCCGAAAGAAGAGAAATGGAAAAACGGGCAAGGGCCCTATTGTGAAGGCGGGTTTCAAGCCAGGAATTAATGCGAATAGATTTAATGCACTTCATGAGGAAGGAACGAATTCTGTGGCAATGAGGCAAACTAAGGGGCTGCATTCAGTAAAGGCTACAGAAAAGGAGGGTGTGCTCTTAAATAAAAAACGGTTAAGATTGGAAAACAAGGAAAGGAATGAAGGGGGCACAAATTCTCATCGAGTTCAAACGTTCCCCCCAATCGATGGAGCTTTCAATGGACATAGTAATTATCACTTGGGACGGTTTTGGAATTAGAAAGAAACAATAAGGAAGATATTGGCAAGGCTACAAACGTGGAGAAGAATAAAGGAATTCATGCAAGTTTTGATTCTGGAAAGAGCAATCAGTGTGTGGGCACGTTAAATGTAAAAGATTCTCTTTCTTCTATGAATGAGTCCATAGCATGAATTCATTCTGATTTAACACGTCATGGTGGCAATAAATCTCTCACTTAACAGACTTGGCAAGAGATGGAAATAATTTCCACGTGCCCATTAGTGTCATGCAAGCTTATTAGGGTGAATCCAATTTTGCTTCTCAAAATCCTAGACCCACGTGCCTTCAATTACCACACTTAGGTGCATGCAAATCAACTTTGTCTTGTGATGATGGTGGGGGACAACATAGAGGTGGACATATTTTAATGGAGAAAATGAAGATGCAAGACTTGGAATTCAATGATCCAAACATGGCCCTTGCTAGAGAAGAGAATGTGGTTTCTATTCAGAACCAGGATGTTGGGGATACCACTATGGAATTCAATTAGTGTTGGTTGAGATGGTTCTCTTTATTTATATTTATATTTTAATGATTGAATTCAAAGATTTTCACATTCTATCTTGGAATATTCGGGGCGCTGTTAGTAAAAATGGTCGTCGTCATGCTAAAGAGTTGGTCAGAAAATATAAACCTTCAATGATCATCCTCATGGAAACGCATTGTCAATTTAGTACTTCCAAAAATTTCTGGAATTCTCTAGGTTATGTGGAATGTGGTATTATTGAGGTTGCAGGTCATTCCGGTGGTATTTGGGTTCTCACAATCAAGGATGGTAATTTCAGTACTACTGTCATCACTACTTCTTCTCAATCTATCTCTCTGAAGATCTGTTGTGGTCCAAGTGAGTGGATTTGTACTGCTGTTTATGCTAGTCCATCTTGTCGGGAATGAGATTTATTGTGGGATCACATTATGTCCTTGAGGAATATGGTGACGCTACCGTGGTTTCTATTAGGTGATTTTAATGAAGTTTTGCTACCGTTAGAGACTCGAGGTGGCCATTTTAACCATTCTAGGGCGAATAGGTTTGCTCATGTTCTTGAGGTTTGTGGCCTGATGGATATTGGTGCTGTTGGTAGCCGATTCACCTGGTCCAGAAGGGAGCATTCAGGTCGGAGTATTTCAAAGAAAGTGGATAGAGGTTTATCTAATAGCTCTTGGCGCACTGCCTTCCCTGAGGGCTATGTGGAGAATCTCACGAAGTTACATTCTGATCATAGCCCTTTGTTGGTAAGATGTGGTGGCAAGCCTGAGTATACATGTAATAGACCATTTAGGTTCCAAGTTGCGTGGACTACTCATCTGGATTTTGATAATGTGGGCCAAGTGGCTTGGCAACATGGTGGCAGAGGTGTGGTTGAGGGGTTAGACAGAATTCTTCAGGATTCTATTGCTTTCAATAAGTCGGTGTTTGGTAATATTTTTCGGAGGAAAAGAAGAGTTGAGGCGAGAATCCAGGGTATTCAGAGAAAACTGGAGGTGATTGAAGCTCATGATCTGGCAAGACTTGAGGTTCAACTAAGGCGGGAATATAATAACATCTTGCATCAAGAGGAGTGTTTGTGGTATCATAAATCAAGAGAGCAATGGGTTAAGTTTGGTGATAAGAACACTAAGTTTTTTCACACTCAAACGATTGTCCGAAGGAAGAGGAACAAGATTCATGGCCTTTTCCTTGATGATGGGAGTTGGTGCACTAATACTGATTTGATGAGGGGTGAAGCTCATAAGTATTTTCATGCTTTGTTTTGTGAGACTGCTCAGGTTCTTCTTGATCAGTGTCTGACTGTGACCCCAGTTTTGTCTAATATTGGGGTTATGGCTTTGACTGCTCCAGTTACGAAAAAAGAGGTGACTCTTGCAATTATGAGTATGCAGTCTTTTATGAAAATGGGTCCGGATGGCTTTCAACCCATTTTCTTCAAGAAATATTGGCATTTGGTGGGCGATGGCATATGGCAACTTGTATCAGATGCGTTCAAGAATGGCTTCTCTGATGCTCGCATTGTCGAGATTCTTATTGTTCTTATTCCCAAGGTAAAGACTCCAACTACTTTAAAAGATTTCAGACCTATTAGTCTTTGCAATGTTGTGTATAAAATCATTACTAAAGTTCTGGTAAAGAGATTGCGACCTTTTTTGGATGAGTTAGTAGGTCCTTTGCAGAGTAGTTTCATTCCAGGGAGAGGCACTTCAGACAATATTGTTTTGGCTCAAGAAGTTATGCATCATTTACACAAGTCTAAGGCTAAGAAGGGTGTTATGGCCTTTAAGGTGGATCTAGAGAAAGCGTATGATAGGGTCAATTGGGACTTTCTGAAACATACTCTTCTTCAATTTGGTTTTCCTACTATTACGGTGAATCTTATTATGTGGTGTATCCGATCAGGGCAGGTATCTTTACTTTGGAACGGTTCTAGACTTGATGGCTTTCATCCTAAAAGAGGTCTTTGTCAGGGAGATCCTATGTCTCCTTATTTATTTGTTCTCTGCATGGAGAAGTTGGCTTTAAGCATTCATCAAAAAATTGAGAATGGTATGTGGCTGCCGATTCAACTGTCACGAGGTGGTCCTTCAATTTCTCATCTTTTATTGGCCGATGATATTCTCTTCTTTTGCAAGCAACTAATTCTCAGGTCAGGATGGTGTCTGAGACTCTAAAGGATTTTTGCAAAGCTTCAGGGCTGAAGGTTAATGAGGCGAAATCTAAGTTTATGTGCTCAAATACAATGACAAGTACAAGGAAGAATAATTTCATGAATATTTGTTCCATGCGCGTGGTTAGTAATCTTGGAAATTATTTGGGGATACCTCTTGTTCAAGGTAAGGTGGGCAGGGCTGTGTTCAACCCTATAATGGAAAAGATTCAGAGGCGTATGTCTACTTAGAAAGCTCATCTTCTTAATAAAGCTGGTCATTTGTGCTTAGCGAAATCAATTATCTCCTCTATCCCTAGTTACTCTATGCAGGTGATGTGGCTACCTCAAAGTGTCTGTAGCGATATAAATAAGATGACAAGAAACTTTATGTGGGGTGGTGATGCTAACAAGAGAAGTCTTAATTTGGTTAGTTGGGATGTTCTCACTAAGCATAAGCGAGATGGTGGTCTTGGTTTGAGGGATGCGAGATCTACGAATATTTCTCTACTGGGTAAGATGAGTTGGCAGATGATTAATAACTCAGATAAATTATGGTGTAGAGTCTTGAAAGAAAAATATCTTGGTGGCAAGTCTATTTTTTTTCTCCTACTAAAGCGGGAACATCCTACACTTGGCGAAGTATTATGAAGGCTACTCATATTCTCAAGGATGGTTTTAACCTTCAGTTGGGAGAAGGAAATAAGTCCTTGTGGTATGATAATTGGACAAGATTTGGTACTTTATGTAACTTTGTCCCTTTTGTTAACATTTATGATACTCAACTTCAGCTGAAGGACATCTGGACTGAGGGAACATGGGATTTTAGTGCTCTTTATACTATGGTTCCTTCTGAACTAAAAGAGTCGATTAGTAACCATTTCACTCCGGGCTTACCAACTGAGGAGGAGGGATGGATTTGGGAGGGACATGTAACAGGAAACTATTCGGCCAATTCAGGTTATTGGTGGATTAACAAACCTGAGGAAGATGTTGAACATTTGTCAAGTGATTGGAAGTTGGTGTGGCGTTTGAGGGTTCCCGAAAAAATAAAAATGTTGTGTTGGTTGGGTTTTCATGAGGCTTTGCCCTCAAATGATCTTCGTTTCAGAAGGAACTTGATGGCAAATCCTATGTGTATGAGATGTAATGGAGGTGTAGAGGATCTTATGCATGTCTTTCGGGATTGTCCTGCTTCTTCTAATTTATGGAAGAGAATTGGTTGGGATAATTCTTTGTTTTGGGTTACCCAGTCTTTTTGATCTTGGGTGCTGAAGAATTGCAAGCAAAGGAATGGTCTGCTTTTTCTGGCTGGCATGTGGTGGGTGTGGAGGGGGCGAAACAACACTGTTCTAGGTACTTCTACTTGGGATATTGATTGGATTGCTCGTAATGTACATCAGGATTTTTGGGATTGGAACCAAACGATGCATGCTATTTGTGAGAGGGATATTTGTTGGCAGCGTCCAGATATTGGTACGATTAAAATCAATGTTGATGGGA
>NC_032013.1:12045597-12064176 GCF_001865875.1 Lupinus angustifolius | reverse complement strand
AAATATTGAAGGTTGTCTCAGTTGTCCGTTCTTGATTATCTCGGGACTGGATAGTGGAGGTTGATTTTGTTGTTCGTGAGGCTAATCAAGTGGCTGATTTCATGGCAAGGATTGGATCGCACTCTTCAGATAAACTCAGGATTTGGAGCACTGTCCCTATCGACTGTCAGATGTATATGGTTCAGGACCAGCATCCCCTTAGCTAAGTTCTTCTTTTGTTTTTTTTTGTTTCTCTTAATTCCATTGTACCAAAAAAAAAAAAAAAAGACTCCATTCTATTTCACATCCTCTCATCCCACCTAACACAAATTGTTTTCATTGCTTGCATTTTGTCTCCTTGGTGGGACCACCTCTACGAGTATCTCAAGTGTTCCATTTATTGTAAAATCACAACAGCACCAATAATGATTCATTAAAATGCTTCTCAATTTTTCTCTCTTCAGTTCTCATCTCATCATGCGCAGGGCGCGAGACATTTGAAGGTTTTTGTCTCACATCAATGTTCTCAGAAACTATGGATGGTTCCATGATTACATGGGTCAAATTTGCCAGTGAACCATACATAGAGATATTCAACCTTAACCTCCAATATGATTATTCCTCTAGTGAAGATCTTTTAACATTGTTCTCTCTACCTCTTATGTTTTAATTGCTCTGGACTGGTCTCATTGACATTGATCGGTTCATTTTTTTAAAAACATAAATTAGTTTCTTTACCTTCTCTTAAGATTCTGTATTTGGAAATATATTAGGTGGATCAAACCATCGAAAATTCATGTGCCTTATTTGTTGAAGAATTTAACCTTAACGAATAGAACGTACTCCGAAACTGAGGAGATTATAATAGACATCCCTTATCTTGAGTATCTTAGTGTCTCAATGGGAACTACCTGCATCAATTTTCCTCTTACTAATTTGTAGAAGCTGGAGGAAACACATGTTCTCAGCCGAAGTAATATACATTGAGATGATGATATTGTTTTTACACTCAAGTTTCTGAGAGCCCTTAGCACAACTCAAGTTCTGGAAGTTTTGGTTTTGTAATTTTTTACAACTAAGAAGATGTGATTATTTTCTTGATAAATTAATCCCTAGGTGTTTTTAAAATTGTAGTTGCAATTGCGATTGCATGGTTCTATTGTGATTATTGTCATTGTGCGTGAACATTTTCTGTGACGTTACAGTCTGATTTGGTAATATCATTATGATTCAATATCACATTAGAGTCGCAGTGTGAACCGGTTGTACTGCAACCACTATATTACATTCGATCATGGCCCGTAAATTAGAAGCCCATAATATGTATATCTCGATGAAATGTTGGTTGCAACAGATTAATTAATTAATTACATTAGGATGTATTCATATAATTAATTGAGTACTTGTGTTGTTATTTTGCATACATTTTTTTTTGTCCATTCTTTACTTGTAAAAACAATGCTTACTAAGGTCTCCAATTCAAGATTTTCCTAAATTCTAGTGTTTAATTCATGTAGAGCTATGTGTTTCGTATGTCAAGTCTAAATTACTAGTAAACATGCCTGATAAATGCGGTATGCTTCAAATTCTTATAATTCATAGTTTCTAGGTTTGTTGAGTCCTAAATTAAGTTTTAATCTATATATGTTTTCTATGCATTTTCTTGAGCAATCTTGTCCTTTGTTGGCCGAACAATTCGCTATATGTAGAAAGTAAGATATGACCAAGCAATGATTCCCTATGTCTTAGATTACACCTGATAACTATTGATTTTTGAGGATATCATCAATTTACAAATGAGTAGAGATTTTTGAGGATATCATGAATTTACAAATGAGTAGAGAACAAATATTATATTCGCATAGACTTGTCTATCATAAGAAGGGGCTCCAATAAGTGTGTGCTTAATTGTGACTGAGGTTTTTATGTTTCATTAAGGTATAACTATAATAACCAAATCTATTTTGTTTGGCTCGGTGGAGTTTATTATCAAAGCTCTCTTAGTTGTGTTTGCTTTGTGCAAGTAGTTGTTGCAATTCTTAAATGTATGTCACCAACATTTAACCATTGTAGTGAGATGGAATTACACGATTCCATAGTCAAAAGGTTTCTTTGATTTAGGTACTTTATCATGATACTATAAAATTGGATGGTTATCCTTGAAGTTTTTAATTATGGATTTGTCATTACAACTGTTTTAATAGGATAAGGTTTGTAGGAGTTGAGAATTTCAAGTGTGTTTTTCAAAGATTTAATATTAGAAGAATAAATTACACCACCCCTTCATGATTCCCTGAAATACTGTGTTTTCTAGACTTTGTCTACAACCCTTGTTCACCGGTTGGTAATAATTTTCTTACATATATAATCGAATCGATATATTACTTATCGAGTACTATAAAAAAATGCGGATATAATCGAATGGTAAAATTTCTCTTTGTCAAGGAGAAGATGCGGGTTCGGGAACTGGTTATGATAGACTATGTCTTTTTTATCTCAACGAAATGGGCAGAATGGCTATCCCAATGCCAAAAATATTCACAATTTTCAGTATCTTTTCGATGGCTTCTCTTGCATTGCCGAACATGAGTGGTTTTGTTGCAGAATTTCTAATTTTTTTTGGAATAATTACAAGCCAAACATACCTTTTTCCTACATGACCCGATCGATTCAGGTCAGGCACTCACCATCTATTTTCATTGTTCAACTCTTTGCCTAAAGTTCCTCCACCAAATTGAATTACGAAATCATCTCCAAAGATCTCGGTCAGAGCAGGCATAAAGTCAATTGGCGAGAGGTCAACGATTGCGCGGATTACTTAAACAATCCCAATCTGCTCTTCTCCCTCTTACTCTAAATTTCATTGTTGTCGGTATTAACATGTAGAATGGGATTCTATCTTTATTCTGGTCTGATTAATCAACTCTTAAAAAGATCTATCAGATTATCATGGAATAAATGATTTGATCAATCAATATTCAATTACTCCTTCAATAAATAGAGATTTTTAGTCTTTATTAATCAATTGAAATAATATTTCCGTAAATATACGTATACCGAGTTTGGTTCTTCTCCTACCAGCATCAAATAGAACATGCTGATCCAAATCTTCTTCATGGAAAACCAGCATTATTTAGATCGGGAAAATCGTACGGTTTTATGAAATCATGTGCTATTACTCGAATCCACAATCAATCCTATTTCCGATAGGAGCAGTTGACAATTGAATCCCATTTTTCTCATTATTTCTGTATCCGTAATAATGTGAAAAGAAAAGAAGGATTTTTGATAATTCGAACAACCGCTTCAAATATAGTAATAGGAGGTATCACTTGTGGAACCTCAATATCCACGGAATGTTCCAAAGTGTCTTAGATCAGATATGAGAATTATTAAATATGGAGGATATCAAGGCTTGGCCGTTGAGTGGGAAATTATGGCATGCATTCTTCATAAATGACTTATTATTTGTTAACATATTGATGCACACTTTCTAGAAGCTTCTACACATGTGTAGAAACAAGTTGTGATGTTGTATCCTAATATCTAGATTTATCCTAAGCTTTTAGTAGATTCTATTCTAGGTACTTAGTAAACACTACACCAAAGTTGTAGTTCAACAAAGCTTATATTAGATGTATAATAGCGCTTTCATGCGCTTTCAGTTTGACCATAGTAGTATATTGTCATCATTAATAACGCTTCTCAAATGCTCTTGTATTGAATATATACCATAACACATCACACAAGAAGCATTGTCATATAGTGCATAAATACAACAACGCATCGTCTACAAAGTACTGTCATATAGGTCTTACATAAACAACGCATTTTATAGGTATTATTAACAACGCTTATAGTTGCGCTGTTGTAGTGCATATATATAACAACGCATTATCAGAAAAGCGATGTTGTATTGTTCATAAATATTTCCAAACAACACCTTAATATAACAGCGCAACACACACATGGCTCTATTATATTAAGCATGTACAACAGTGCTGTCTATAAAAAGCGATGTTGTATTTATCCTTTACAACAATGCATGTCAGGGCTTACCCTAGAATTCGTTGTTGATTTGTATAAATTAATATCTGCATATACATTTATTAGCATAATAGACATTCTCAACAACACAACATTTATACATTCTGAACAACATACACATTAATACATGCCAAAAGTTTGTTTTATTAATATCAATACAATACAAATTACATACAATGAATATCATGCCAATTATGTTTTGACTGAATACATAATTACAAATAAAAAAATTAAGAAAATTACAAAGAAACAAAATTACACAAATTACAAACAATCAAAATTAAGCTATAATTATACAAAGACTACTTGTATCTACTTTTTCATTTTCTTTGATTGTTTTTGGCTTGTAAGGTCGTCATTGTTTGGAGGAACATATTGATTCACCCAAATTCCTTCATCATGATCATCTCTTATATATAAATAATCATCCGTAGTTGGTCCGCTCTCACTCGACTAATATGTCCCAAAAAATGACCATCTTCATCAATATCTTCATATTCTAGGTCATCGATATTATTGACGATTATTTTGTTAGTTAAAAGAACAATGGACCATTTCATATCAGCTGGGTCACTAACATAGAATACTTGTTGAGCTTGTGATGCTAGAATAAATGGCTCATCTTTATATCCTGGCCTATTAAGATCCACCTGCATGAACCCTAACTCATCAACTCGAAAGCTATTGTTGTTATCAAAACACATACAATAAAAAACCGACATCCAAAACATTGTGTAATCCAATTCCCATATCCATTCAATCACTCCAAAGTATGACATGTTCGCATATATTGAGTTTATATCTTTTGCACTTGACATGTGTCTATTTTTAATTTTGATCATCTTGTTTTTTCGTACAATAATTAGGTAACCAGTGTAGGATAAGACATGAAGGCTTGGACCATTGGCTAACCATTTCAATCTTTCGGAAACCGAATGTGCATTTATATTCAACTCCTCGTCAATGTGATTTTTTAGCCACTTTATAAAACACCGATTATGCTCTTTGGAAATCCAATTTTCATTCTTACTTGGGTAAGACTTCCTTAGCATCTCCTTGTGTATTTCAACATATGGCTCAATCTCGCCGGCATTATGTAAAACATATAAGTGCACCTGTTCCAATTCGGTTCTTGTTATAGTCAATATTTCATTCCCAGTAACACCTTCACCAAATGTTTTTTTGCATATCGAGGCTTTGGAATGCCCATGAAATCACCATCAATAAGGTATTCGGTACAAAAATCAAGAGCTTCTTCAACAACATATTGCTGGACAATACAACCCTCTGGTCTTGATCGATTCTTCACATACCCTTCTAATGTCTTCATATACCGCTCAAAGGGGTACATCCATCTCATATAGGAAGGGCCACATAGTTGGGTCTCTCAAACAAGATGAAGTCTTCAATTAATGGAGCCAAATATTTGTCTATGTCATTTCCTGGTTGTTTAGGTCCAGAAATTAACATAGATAACATCACATATTTGAATTTCATGCATAGAGAAGGAGGTAGGTTATATATCACCAACATCACTGGCCATGTACTGTGAGAGAAACTTTGAACACTATGTGGGTTAATTCCATCTGTTGACAATCCAAGGCGTAGATTTCTTGATTCTTGACCAAAACTAGGATAGTCATGATCATTTTTTCTCCAGTGAGGAGAATCTGCAGGATGCCGAAGCTTGCCATCTTTAATCCTTTCTTCATCATGCCATGTCAACATCTTTGCATCTTTGGCATTGCTAAACATACGATTGAATCTTGTTTTGATGGAAAATATCATACAACCATTTTGGGAATTGATTCTTCCTTATTATATCATGATGCATTATTTTTAGGATAAAAATTTAATGAAGCATACTCATTAAAAAAATAAGAAGCAATCATTTTCACAAGCATGTATCCTAGTGTAGTCTATGCGAATAGAGCGTAACATTTGTTTTGCTTCATAAGTTCGAGAAGGGAGCACATTATCTTCCGACAACATCTCCTTCAGAAGTACATGCAAGTCAGTGAAACTCTTATTAGTCCATCCATTAACAAATTTCAACTTATACAACCTTGACACCGTTGCCAATCTTGAGAATTTAGTACAACCATCATATAATGGTTTCTGTGGTCACTTATCAGCCGCTGAAACATCTTAGGGCAATCCTGAAGATCATCTTCGTCTTCATATGAATTTGTGTAGTTGTCTGATAATTCTATTAGGGTTTTCAGCATTCTCAATTGCAAACCTAACAAATGATTTCACTCCTTCCTCATACTCCTTCGTCAATCGATTGTCACTCATCCATTTTCGATCCCTTTTCTATTAACAAAAAAATATAATGAGAATAAATCCCTAAAGCTAAAGCTTGGAGTTAAGCTCACCAAGCAGAGAAAATACATTATTATGACACACTAAATGAACTTTTAACTCATTTGGAGTAATTCGGTTTAAGTAACAACAACTTAAGCAAGGACATACAATTCTATTAGGGTTTTCAGCATTCTCAATTGCAAACCTAACAAATGATTTCACTCCTTCCTCATACTCCTTCGTCAATCCATTGTCACTCATCCATTTTCGATCCCTTTTCTATTAAAACAAAAAATATAATGAGAATAAATCCCTAAAGCTAAAGCTTGGAGTTAAGCTCACCAAGCAGAGAAAATACATTATTATGACACACTAAATGAACTTTTAACTCATTTGGAGTAATTCGGTTTAAGTAACAGCAACTTAAGCAAGGACATACAATTCTATTAGGGTTTTCAGCATTTTCAATTGCAAACCTAACAAATGATTTCACTCATTCGTCAATCGATTATCACTCATCCATTTTCGATCCCTTTTCTAGTAACATAAAAATATAATGAGAATAAACCCCTAAAGCTAAAGCTTGGGGTTAAGCTCACCAAGCAGAGAAAATACATTATTATGACACACTAAATGAACTTTTAACTCATTTGGAGTAATTCGGTTTGAGTAACAACAACTTAAGCAAGGATATACAATTCCATTAGGGTTTTCAGCCTTCTCAATTGCAAACCTAACAAATTATTTCACTCCTTCCTCATACTCTTTCATTAATCGACTAGCACTCATCCATTTTCGATCCATTTTCTATTAAAAAAAATATATAATGAGAATAAATCCCTAAAGCTAAAACATGGAGTTAAGCTCATCAAGCAGAGAAAATAATTATTATGTAATTAAAGTGAAAGAGGTCAGAAACCCCAACTCAATACAAGCTAAATGAGTGAAATCACTTTCACTCATTTATAAGGAAAATATTTATAACTCAACACAAGCTAAATACAATGTAATTAAAAAGGGAAATCATTATAAGGAAAATTCACTTTCAATTCGGTGTTGAATGCGTGAATGATGATTTTGAGGTTAAACGAGTGAAGGACTTTCAAAATCGGTGAAGAAGGATTTTCGTGTTGAATGATGATGAGGTTAAATGATTTTCGAGGTCGATTTTGAGAGTAGATGAGTTTCGCTGCTGAGTAAATGAGTGTTGGGATATATAGCTGAATGCTTGAGAATATTGCGGGAACAATTTAATTTTTTAGGGTCTGATAGCAACTTCAGTAGTGCATAAAGAAGACAGCGCTATCAATGGTACCTAATCAATAGCGCCACCTAAAAATAGCATTGTTGAAGAACTCCCCATTTAAATATAAAGAAGGTAAGTATTCAACATCGCTTTATACGAATGTGTTGTTGAATTAAACATAATCAATAATGCATTGTTAAAGAAGCGTTGTTGTATAGGTATAACAAAAACACATTCATAAAAACGTGATGTGGAAGAACTCCCCAGTCAAATATAAAGAAGGCAAGTAATCAATAGAGCTTTTCTACGAATGCGCTGTTGAATTAAATGTAATCAACAACGCCTTGTTAAAAAAATGCTGTTGTATAGGTATAACAACAATGCATTCGTAGAAAAGCGTTGTTGAAGACCATTATTCCTAATTCTACATAATTAAGCACACAATAGAAAATAAACTGAATGCATATAGAAACAAAACATAACAACAAACTGAATGCATACAGAAACACCAAATCACAACTAAATTTCAACTGAATTTATATATTAAACATCAATTACCTTGTAACATTACATAAACATATATTACACACACTAAATCATATACATTACATTGAACATCAATTGAATTCCCTAAGCTACAATTTGTGCAAAAATCTACTATACCTATTTGCCAACAAAATTGAGTACAAACTTTGACCAATGTTATCTAATATAGTTGACTTGGCCATATGTATATGATTTTCCAAAAAAATTGATTTCATTAGTTGGCCATTACTGAATGATCTCCTTCACAAACTTCACCATGTAATGGTCACAATCTACCTCGTTTGTTTGACAAGGGGTATACAATTAAAATCAAGTAAACATATAAGTATAACCTTAGTTGAAATATGAATAAACTACACATATAATTCTTTGAGATGATTTGTGCCAAAACCTTTATATGAGTCCACTTGATTTTGTGTTGTGGTATCGTTATTTTATAACGATTAAGGTCTCTGTAAACTCTCACAATACTAAACAATAGAAAATATACTTAATTACGAAACAACTAGGAAAGTGAAAGTGTAACTAAAAGTTTAAACGAGTAGTCCACTTACTTGGAAAACAATTCTTTCATAGCGAGGTACTTGTCCGGATCACCATGGGCCAATGAGTCAAAGTAGTATATTTCTTCATTGACCCGATTGATGGCAACCAAAATCCAATGATGCCTAACAAAACATATGTACATGGTTAGGAAATGTTCAGCACAACAAATATACTAAAGACGAAAATATAATAGACAATTAAAAAATGCTCACCCGATATGAAAAGGTGTAAGAAAAAATTTGTAGCTTCTTTATGAATGAGGATAGTATCTTCAATTTATTTTATCTGTTCACCAATCTTATTTTTGTCACCCGACACCAAAGCGGTAACGTGTGGGGATATGAACATCACCTTTTTCTTATTTACCCAAACAACATTTTCATACAAGTACCTAATATATATAACACAAATGTTAGTTAATTATAATACACCGCCATGCAAATGTGAGAAGTTAAGAAAACATAATTTACCTCATATATACACATATAACAGTTGCACCTATACATTCATGTTTATTTACATCCTCGACCTCATTGATGCTAATGTATTCTTCAACATCAATCTGGAAGACTCCCTTTGGAATTGATATAGTTATTATATAATCTCCCAACTTCTGTACATGCTCAAACAACTGAGTACAGTAGTTGGTAGTCTTCTTAGAGCTCACATATCCGGTAGATGGTATTGAGCTCACATCCCTTAAAGATGGCTTAGTCTTTTGGGTGCTACTTGGGGTGGAATGTACATTTTCCTGAAATATTCAATAAAAAACATATCAATTATAGATAAATACATATATAATATGAGTGAGCATAAGGTGAAAAATCATACATTATAATGAATTACTTGTACAAGGTCTACTGACCAAGCCACAAAAGTGCCTATAGCCCATCCAACTGTGAAGATATCCTCATCGAGAGGAATTGGTAGCAACACATCATCATCGATTGTAACATCAATCGATACCTTCACATGATCGCGTGAGATACGTGCATTATGCAACATAACATTGGCTGACTTGTGCATTTTTCTAACACCCACTACTCGACTAGTTGTGGTATCTAGGAAAAGTTTGCAAGAATTAATTCCCTGTACATAAGTTAAAACATATAATTAGTTAACGACTACAAACAAAATAACAAATAAATTAAAATAAGTTAAATAAGTTACCTTAGGAATGGGAATCAGAATGGGAATGTTGTAAGGTGTAGGTGTGCAACTCTCGTTGATGGTTGAAGGAATAGTGCCAACAACACTAGGTAGTTGTTGCTACTCAGCTTCCTTCATCTTCATTGATTGCTCAAATTCGTTAAATCGTTGCATGAGGCCATCCAATTGATCTTGAACCTGCCTCATTGGGCGTTGGTGGCACGCCTTGGACGGGGTACAAATGTTCACTGGCTAACCCCAAATCCTGCTCCTCGGATACGACCAAGATAGATAGGTACTCCTAGTGCCTTATAAAGTATTATGCGACTATCCGGCTATGCCTCCTTTTCTTTTAGGGCAATCTGACAAATCAAGAAAAAACATAATGTTAATTAATCACATTTTGATAAATAAAGTATGAAAATTAAGTATAATTAAAAAATGAGCACCTACAACATGTCTTGCCATTCTTGAACTTGATCATTGTTGATGACACCATCCTTTTACTTACGGACATCCACCCATAGAACATCGAGTGCTACTCCATTTGGAGTCATAGGTGTATCGCTTTTGTTGTCCAACTGCCAAAACATAACCAATAATAATATAATTAGATATATATATACATACAAAACATAACCAATAATGTATGTACAAATTAGCAATACTTACAATTTTTTCCTCGATTCCTCTATACCCCGCTCGAGAAGCTCGGTATGGATACAAATGCTTAGATGCCCTATTGCGGCTTTCATTACTTAATTTCTGAAACAACAAACAAAATTAACATTAATAATCATATATATGTATATATAAAAGCATATATACAAAAGTCAATACAAAGAATATGATTTCACCAAGAAAGACTCGTCTTGTGTGCGTAGGGTGACAAAAGTCTTCCAATTCTCTTCTTCAACGATATTTGCATATTTAGTTGGAGGTTTTAGGTTGACATTGCCATCAACATCTCTGAGTAATTTTCCGGCATCAGTTCTGAATTGTCGGAGAGCCTTGTCAGCCGATTTAAGGATAAAATCCTTATGCTCCTCACCAACATCAAAAGTTGACTGAAAACACATATACATTAACTATATTGCATGCAAACACATGAATATAGTATATTGCATGGAAACACATATACGTACATAGCATGAATACACAAAAACACAAAAAATGAAAAATAAACTTACTGTTATTTCATTCCAAATACGATCCTTCACGACATTTCCTACATCAGTCCATTTGTTGAATGTTAGCTTCACATTTTGCCTAACCACAACCCCAATTTAGCTTATCAATGATTTGTCACCCTTCGAGATTAATGGTTGGCCTTTTGAGTTCCATTGAACTTCTATCTGGACATCCTTCTTCTTGCGTGAATGACATTCTTCATTGAAGTCATTCCACATGGAGTTCATTTTTTAGTAATTATTTGCTTGTCTTGTGGAGTTGGTGTAGATTCGTCACCACTGTGAGAACCATGATCACCACTTTGGGAAGCCATTGATGAAGTTTTTTGAGGTTTCTGAGAGTATGAGGGTTTGCTGAGAGTATGAGGATTTCTTTTCGATTAAGTTAGAGAGCGTAAAGGGAACTGTTTCATCTTTTAGATATTTAAACTGTAGTAACAATTCAAAAGCGCATACTAAAGGTAGCACTGTTAATAAGACCTCTTCAACAACGCATACTAACGATAATGCTTCTTAAGAGTTACGTTGTTGTTGTGTATCCAACTGTTTACTACCCATTTTCATGAACACATCAACAACGCTAACTCAACTATGCGTTGTTGAATAGAATCTAATTGATAGTGCTATGTTCGATCATATGCTGAGCGTTTCATAGTTATGTGATGTTAATTTAACATGAATATATTACGGGTCAAAATATATACAACATGAGTATACGTTAATTTACATGAAGTTGCCATGAAGTACATTACCATATTATTGTGATTATTAATATGAAACTTCAAAAATATTAAACATTAAGTTTTGTTAATTTTTTTTTTGTGTTTATTAAGTTTTGTTAATTTTCTTATTGTGTTTATTAATATGAAACTACAAAAATATTAACGAAAATAGCCATTCATATAAATAACAAAAAAATAGAAATTAACATCCAAAATAATTGTTCATTTTTCATTCAAAGAGGGAAAATACATTAGAAAGAACTAAAGGATTTCGTAGATTACAATGAACCGAATGAAGAAAATCAAAGAACTAAATAATCTCCAGATTAAATCTTCATCTCACGCAAATCTTGTATAACAGCCACTTTTCTTCTGAAATCTAGCCACTTTTGGAAAATTAAAAGATTTTAGAGACCTCCTTGACAAGATTTTAATGAAGAAAATTAATGACCTGAATGAATGAAGAAAATCAATGCACTAAATAATTTACAAATTAATTCTTCATCTCACGCAAATCTTGTATAACAACCACTTTAATTTCCTTCTGAAATCTTGATTTGGTAGATTAAAATGAAGGAAATAAATGAACTAAAAGATTTGGTAGATGAATGAACTAAATAATCTGCAGGTTAAATCTTTATCTAACACAAATCTTGTATAACAACCACTTTCCTTCTGAAATCTGAGTCATTTTTCCAAATCAAAAGATGTTAAAGACCTCCTTGATATGATTCTGAAACAGAAACACAACTTTAGCACTTTTTAACACTTCTAGTTGTTGAGATCTGTTGTCTGCTATGTTCATGAACATACTCCTATAGAAACACATACTCTTATTGATGAAATAGAACAAGAAGTGAACCACAATATTTATAGATGAGCAACCATTAATATTTCAACAAACGAAGAGACGCATAACCACTCGACCGTTAATAATTCAACAAAAGAAGAAACGCATAACCACTCAACCATTAATAGTTCAACAAACGAAGACACATATAACCACTCAACCATTAATATCTCTGACACTTAAAAGTCGTATAAAATCAACAACGCATAATTAAGAAAGCGGTGTTACTATGTCATATTCAACAATGCTTTCTTATTTATGCGCTATGGAATTGATTAACATTAACATCGCTTTCTATCGAATACACTGTTAAACATAACTCGTTCAAGCTAGCGCTAACATTACTGATTTTCAACAACGTTGTGTCAAGAATGTGTTGTTGAAGTTACACACATTGAAAACGCTTGCTTTAGTATGCACTATTGATGTTCTTCCACCTCATTTTCAACAACGTCGTTCAAAATTGTGCTATTGAATGTTTATTATGATATATGACATAGTGAAAATAATCATAGAAGTATAAAAAAATATTGAGAAAAATGTATACTAGAAATTTATGGAACTACCTATACATAGGTGTTGTAAAAAGCCTATAAGTTAGAAGAAAAACATTGTAAGTTGGGCTAGCTCTTGTGTTGTCGTGTAGCTTCAAAAGCAACTGTTGGTGATTGTAACCTAATTGAATTTTTGTATTGTCTAAGTCTCCACTTCTGTTTTTACCACTATAAGTCAGAAGCAAAGCATCAAAGTTACGTTCGATCATATGCTGAGCGTTTAGTATTATTCTATCCATTTTTCAATTACCTCTAAAAACTATTTGATCCATACTTAACTACTTTTATATACCTATTGAGCTATGGCTAGCACTATTAAATCAATATATATTTCTATCCCAATTTTCATCAACATCAGACATATGCAACTTTGACAAGGCAACTTTGCAACATATAAATTTAGTACATAGGCCATAGCTATTAGTAAGTGCTGTAAATTTTCTTAAGCAAATGATAACAAGTCAATCAGAGTGCACACTCCACTGATAACAATAATTGGGTGACCCAGTACACGAGATCTCACTTAGTGAAGGCTGAAAATGATATATATATGCATGCAAAGACTAACATGTGGAGTGCAAGTTAGTCCGCATCCATGCAAACTGCATTATTAGCCATTAGATTGACTAGTCGTTAATCACATCTATTAAATTTGTGACCGACTACCATGTTTTGTAGAAGTCAATCTATGACTTTTGTGACGAAATGTTTTGCAAGTTTAGAAGTTTGTATGTAAAACTATGACTTCTAGTGAACGATTTTAAACTACTTATAGAAGTCGTTAAAGCAAACCACAACTTTTACATTCAAAACTAACACACTCAAAAGTCGTTAAATGAAATAATGACTTCTATACTTCAAAAATAACACACTCATAAGTCGCACATTGGAAATCCGACTTCTAAACAATATAAATAACACAACCAGAAGTTGTTAATGGGTGTCACGACTTCTATATAGAAGTTGTACATTGGATTCGTGACTCTAAAAATGGCCAAAGGGTAATAGGTTACCACATTTTTAATCCAATGACTAAAACATAGCTCCCTGTGAAGCGAGCTAACATCAATTTCGCATTTTAGACTTGGCCGTTTATGCAGCCTTATCCTACAAGCGATGAAAGACTGTGCCCACGATTTTTGAACCAATGACCTCTTTATCATTAGGAAGCAACCATATTGTGGTAGAGAGGCTGACTCTCTTACTGTCTTACACTAATAATAATACTTCAACCATAATATTTGCACATTAAGATAGTGGGAAATAAGGTTTTAAACCGTGGTTGTAGTAGTGCTTTCAGAACTGTCCAAAACATTAACAGTTCAGACAATTATGGAAAAATTCGGTTGATGCAGTAATGATTACGATACAGTTTCGACGACCCCCAAAACCTCCATATATCAACAACATCTATAGCCATCACATTTCTAACTTTATCAATACAAATAAGGTAAACACATTTCTAACTTTATCAATAATAAAGACTTATATTGTTTTATGGAGGACTTTACAGAGAACTAAATTAGATGAAAACATACAAAAACCCTAATTGAATCCAATCAATAGTGAACAAACAAATTCAATACTCAAAGTACACATTCAAACAAGTTCACCAAAACCATTGTAGACAACTAACTGTTTCTATCAAATTCATTTCATTTATGAAATGAAGAACACATGAATAAATTCTTGTAATACTTCAAAAATACCAAATGATGACTTCATTGAAAAAGAAAAAACTATGCCTCTGAGATGATGAGTGCAGAATCAATGTTTGAGAGTAGATAGGGAAACCGAGTAGTTGATCAAATAATAGTGTTTTGTGAAGATGAGGGTTTCATTTTGTGGAGACCAACGAAGAATACGTGAACGTGATGTGTTGCATGTATTTCAGTTGGGGAGTTTTTGAAAAAATGGCCAAAATGACTTTAGATCGTGAAAAAATTTCATAGCAAACAAAAGACCCAAAAAAAAATTAAAACCCCTCTAATACCTTCTACGAGTATTATAAATATCATACCATTTATTATAACAGTCATAATATTGGTATGATGATACAACAGTGAGCTAATAGTTTACAAATTAAAATGTATTATATATATACACACAAAGACCGATATTTGTTGTAACATGTCGGGCAACTACCCCCAGAATATTTTCCCCAAATTTATTAATTAAACTATTATTTTTTACATTTTAGCTACACCCAACTGATTTCTTCAAGAAAATACTCATCTAGCACACTCTGTTTTCAATTTGTAGCTTGATAAATATGTAGTGTGGCTATTCTAAAAATTATAGATAATGAATCAACTTCTCTTATATGTGTAGATGCTGATATTGCTTATAACATTATGACTTCATTTGAGTTCCTTAGAATTTTACACTTATAAAGTAGATTACAAGGATAACAGACTGTTTTTGTCAAACTCTGTCGCAAAAGTCCTAATATCATAAATGAATGTAGGTTTTTATTTAACGTTTTTAATTGTTGATTATTTTTATTTAGAATTAATATGTTATTTTAAAACATTGAAAAAATTATGATATTTTTATTTTATTTTTTATTACTCAGTTAATCTTAATTATAAATTATAATTAAATATTGTTTCCCCTAAACGTAGCATCAAGATCCACCACTGTATATATTATAGGAAACATAATATATATTAATATAAATATTATTATTTAAAATATATAATTCAATTATTATAATGATTACTGATTAAACTACATATCAATTGTTATATATATCTTATAGTAAACATAATATATTTATTAATATAAATAATATTACTCGCTACATATAACTCCTAATGGTTAAATGATTATGTTATAAAAAACTATTAATGGACTTAAATGCTATTGAATATCATTAGTGACTCATAAAAACTGCAATATTTGGTTAGTATTACAGACATGTTCCTACTTCAGATGCATTTGAAATTAGTCTTGATAGAAACTCCAAACAGTAAAACCAAAAGTGCAGCCCACCAATGTACATCAAAAACAACAAAATCTTCTTAATTGGTATCAACAAATGCTTAAAAAATCATGCACTAATTGTTTTTCATAAATAAAAATAAAAAATTAGAGATTCAAATTTGGCTCTTATTCATTCCTTTGGAAGGTTTCAGTTTGTATTAAACAAAATCTCAGACTTGATTTATTTTCGGCTCTGACTTTGCAATAATATTTTTTGCCTTTTATAAATTCCTTGATAATGAAGAAAACTTCTATTCATCAAGCTTTTTATGAATATCATTTCAAGACTTTTCCATTAAAATGTTCCTCAGTTGTACTCTTCATAGTTCTTGATTACCATTTTGTTTGTTAAATTATTTGGGGGTGAAAATCTGAGGTGAAAATACGTGATTTAGGGTTCAAAATTTTGTGTTTATCACTAGTTTCAAATATGAAACTTACGGAAATCTTGGGAGACTAATATATGTGTTTTTGTTGGAGCTAGTGAGGGGGAAGAAGAAGACGCAAAACAACATCATTTTAGGTTTTAATATTGTAAAAAAGAATTGGAAACAACGTCGTTCCTCCAAGTTGGTAAAACTTTTGTCCGGCCTACTTACAAAACCAAGAGTACAAAATTAAAAAGAAAAACAACATCAAATTGAAATAGAGCACTTTTTATATCGTAGAACCAATTATTTCTTCATGTCATAACTAATTATCAATTAATTAGCAATTATATCTTCCGATTTATTAATTGTCGGCTTAGGCAACTTAATAAACCGTTATCGGTTATATTTTTGTTTTAATTCATAATAGTCGAAATGTTACAAAATTATTATATACATAAGGTGAAAGTTAGAACATGTGTTCTTTGGACTCAAATATATATCTATATGTTACAAGTTACTCACTCCATTTCCACGATTATTCATTTGGAATTAAAGAGCATTGATCCATATTTACATGCTCCCATTTAAAAATGAAATGAAGGAGGTTAACAAAAAAACGCTCAAGAACCATCCATTTTTATCACTAGATGGCCCTTTTTCTCTAATATGTACATGCCACACCTATATTAATCTTGAGGGGACAACCTCTAGAGGAGGGAGAAGAGTCTCATTTATTCTTACACTGATACAAGAAGAGAAGGGGAAATCACCCACATAACATCTCCACCTTGATACTGTGACCCACATAAATATATTTGTTTACTATTAGTTTGTGCCATATTCCTCGTGATACTGTTACATCCCATGACATCATACATTGGAGTCTTTTTCTTATTCTCAATTCCCATCTTCATTTTCCTTCTTATTAATTTCTTTTGAAGGATTTGACCAGCTTACCTTAAATCTTGTATTTGTTTCATTGCCTCAACCCCTTTTTATACTACTTTCATACACTTTTCACTCTCACTTTACTAAACAAAAAAACCTTCAACCCTAAATTCATTCATTCGTACAATGGATGAGTTTTGGACGCCAGTTTCCATACTAATAACCAAGCCAACAACCACTATAGCCACCACTGCTTCACACGTAAGCCACTCACAAAAAAACATGGGTCATCCCCAAAATGTTATAATCTCTTTTCCGAACTTGGGGCCACCATTTTTGCAAATGAAATAACCTCCTGGTGGATATCCCATGTATTTCGTTCCACTGGAGCAAAGCAATGTTACTATCCCACCGTGGAAGAGCTTTACGACAAAGATACGAAAGACCAGACATGCATGCTTCAAGTCTCTTTAGAATCTCAATCAGGCACGAGACATCTAGATCCGACCTTTGCTGGTTGCTATTGCTTTTATTAATTGTGCTACTGCCAAAGGAGCTGTGTGTCTCGCTGGCTCATACATTTAAAGAACTCATTCTCATGTTGCTAAAAAGTCCAGCAGCTACACATGGGTTTTTTAGCAAGTCACCTAGAAGGCCCCACATCCCTCATTGTCCAAATCTTTGCACCTCACAAAAGCCAAGTTGTTTTGGCTTCCTCACGACCTGCACCCATAATAGGAATTCCCTTCTCAACAAAAAATGTGTAACTTTGTTAAAATATTGCAAGTTAATTCGAGCTATTGCAAGTTATTTAATTAATTTTGAGTGTTGAGTGTTGAAATATTATTTTGGGGGAAGAGTTGGCTTTCCCCTCTCAACAATTCATCCTGGCAGTAGTGCCAATTTGTTGAAAGCGGAAATTCCCTCAATTCAGTGTGTTTTCTTTTTATTTGATTAAGTAAGTGAACTCGGTTTTATTCTTTGTTCGCCATCTCGGCTTTGTTGAAATAAATCCAACGCTGGTATAATAGTTTCAAGAATATTCCAGTTACAACTTACTTTTAATAATCATGTGAATAAGTTATTCCTTCTTTGCCCCATTTGAGCTTTGTTAGAATAAATTCCAACGCCGATACAATGGTATCGAAGCAATCCCCTATTACATAATTATTAAGTACCTTTGAATACCATCTCGGTTT
>NC_032013.1:12042989-12045497 GCF_001865875.1 Lupinus angustifolius | reverse complement strand
AAGAGACTAGGTTGTCACACCCTAATCTTGGCTACACTAATATTGAAGTAGTAATGAATATAAGATCTTAATAAAAGTATGCTTAACTTGGAAAATAAACTAAGTAGTACAACTACTTCTTAGTTTATTTGTTAAGTGTCTGAGACAAGTAATTTTTGTAACTTGAAATCAGTTTTTAGGTGATCAATCTAAAAAGAGCATTAAGAATTTCTCAAACAAATAAAATTAACCAAACCACCAACTTGAATGACTAAAATTCAAACTTTTTAGTATATAAGAAGAAGTAGAAATACATAACCACATTCAAAAGAAATTGTTAGGAGCATGAGCCATCCATCCAAGAATTGGATGCTTTGAATTCCAAATGAGATTACAAAATTGATTTTTGCATCTCATTTGCCTTCTCATTTTCTCCTCTTGAATGATAAACTAAAATTACAAAACTTACTTAAATAAAACTCCTATGAAATAAGAACAAGAAGAGAGAACTTCAGGGAAGGATTTCTAGGAAAATGGTGAATGATATGTGTGATATATCTCTCTTGATTCGAATTAAATGTGCCTCTATTTATAGAAGTTTCCCTGGAGCCGCTGAGCTGCTTGTTAGCACCGCTCAGCAGCTGACCAAACCCTTCAACATGGGTTTGGTCACTTGATCAAGCAGCTTTGTCACCTCCTTAAGCTTGACTCATCAAAGCTAGTTGTGAGCTATGAGACCAGCTATGGTGAGCTACTCTGTAAAGCCTACAGTGGGCTACTTGAAGTGATGTCATTGGTGACTTCATGGTTTGCTTGATGGCTAAGTCAAGTCTAGGTGCACACCGCTTTGCACACCTGTAGCACCGCTAAGATGCTTGTTGAGCAGTTTTGATCGTGCTGACTAGGACGTGGTCTGGTGCTTGCTAACTTAGGCAGGAGTCTTGTTCACCGCTAAGCTGCTTGGTTGCACTGCTAAGCTGCTTTTTGAGCAGCTTGGGCGTGTGCTAGGCTCGTGTCTGACCGTGCCAAGCTTGAGTGCTGACCGTGTCAGGATTACTCTAGTGCTATGCTGAGTGGCCTAGCAGGTCCACTCAGCTGCTTACTTGAGCAACTTGGTCTAGGCCAGGCTGGTGTCCTGGTCAGCTTAGCGTGGCTTGGTCCACACTCAGTTTCCTGATTGAGCACCTTGATTTTGACTTCTTTTTCTTTTTGACCATGAGTCTTTTTTTTCCCTCTTTTATTATTCTTTCTAAGTCCTACAAAACACATAAAAAAGAAATACAAACACAAATATACAAGATTGTGATATTTTATACAAAAAGTATTGTTTTAAGTTGGGTTTTCTCAATTATGCTTAAGATAAGTGTCATAAAAATGTATGAAATTTATATATGTTTGGCCCTTATCATTGAGTGATGTACAATTTATTTAATTAGTGACTTTATTTATTTACTCCCTTTTCGGGTTCCCTTTAACATACCATTAAAGCCAGTCCCAATTTAATAAGTTAACCATATCATTTCTTTCGAAAAGTTGGTATCAAAGAATAACAAAATGAACAAAAAATAAACTTAGAAGTTAACTTACCACTTTTTTCATAGGGTTGGTACAAAGAATAAAAGAATAGAACAATAAATAAATGTTAGTTGCATAAAAGCAAATGAAAGAAAGTAATAGTTGCAGAAATTAAATGTAAGAAAGAAAAAGTAGTTGTAAAAAATAAATGAGAGAAAGTAAATGTTAGCGGTTAGATTATTTATTCATCACTATTTTATTGTCTAAGTAACAATCCATTGATTAAATTATACTTTTTGCATATTGTTCTTATGTACAAAATTACAAACCATGAATTGGTTTGAACTTATGTTTTTAGGAATCTTTAATCAAAAAGTAAAATTTATAAGTTAACAATGTACTATTTTACACTTGAATCTATTTTAAATTTAATTGTAGTATAGTATAGGGTTATGTCGAACCAAAGGGAAATGGATTAGAAAAAAAACATATAGGCATATAATAATAAAAATAATGATTATCAACTTGTTTTGATGATTTTGTGTTAAGTGTTGCGTAAAAGATTAAGAAATAAACATAAACTAATATTCTCAAATTCTTGATGAGAAAATTGGTTTACAATGTGGAATTATTCCTAGACTCAAATGATTTTGAAAACATTAGACAACTTATGTGTTTTACTTTGGTTAATTCCAAACACCATGTCTAAATCCCCATCTAGTGTCCTAGTATGGAAATATGATTTGCAAACCTTATGTAATACACTAAATAATAAGGCGTATGTTATGGAAATATGATTTGCAAACCTTATGTATACCTTATGTAATACACTAAATGTCTTAACTACCACTCGCCGGAGTAGGTTGTCGATACCTACTTCAGGATCCGTTAACTTTATTTAGCCTTGAACATAGGTTGCTTAAAATAGATATTTTGATATGGCAAGTGAACTAAGGCGTAGGTTATACTTTTTAGTGTTAGGTATTAGTGACAGAATACACCTAGAAGGGGGGG
>NC_032013.1:12036195-12042889 GCF_001865875.1 Lupinus angustifolius | reverse complement strand
TTAAAGAACTGCCTTAATCGATTAAGTCGCACAAAATAGATAGTTACTAAATGGCTCGATTGCACAACCACTCACCAATTATACAGAAATGATATAGAAGATATATTTCAAAAAAAATGATATTTATATAGCTGAATTACAATATTCAAATTATCAGCTAAAATAGGCAATTAAAAATAACTTAAAACAGTAAAGAGATAAGGGTAAGAAACAGCCTGCAACAAGGTTTTTATACTAGTTCGTTTTGCGGTCCACTGCAAAACTACATCCAGTCCTCCCCTTCCGATCTCGGGAAATTGTCTTCACTAAAACTGAAGCCAATGTATATTACATACACACTTCCAATTACAAGACCTTGGACGCTACCTTCTTGAATTCCCAGAACCCCGACCTTGGTTTGACCACACTTATCGCTTCGGAAAACCTTTCCTACAATCCAGCCCCAGCCAAGAGTACGTTCTAAACTCAAGACCTCCAAGTCTTGGTGAAGACTCTCTGTATCTCGTTGGTGGTACGACACCTAGAGACGACTTTCCTTGTTACCAAAATACAACAAAAACAGAGTAATGTGAAGCACAAAATAGCTCAAATATTACAATTAAGAACAAGCTATAAAACCTATATAAATCTCACAAATTATCAAGAATATGTATGAGATCAGAATCATGAAGAACATGTAATTTCTACCCTAATAAATCTCTAAAAGAAAATAAAGAATCATTCAAGAAAAGATAGAATGATGAACACATTTAATCACATGCAATGGATGACATTTTAATCCCTAAGCCTGATACTATCTCTCACATGCAATTCTCTCTGCCTATATGAGATACAATGAGCACGAAAATATGCAACTTAGCAATTCTAAAAATGAATGAATGAATTGTTTTAAGCATGGTGTAAAATCACAGTTTATATAGAAAAGTTGTTTTATGGGCAGTTAATCGATTAAGTGGCCTTTTATCGATTAACAGGCTGTTTAGAATATCTGAATTCTGTTTTTCAGTTATCTGTTGAAACTGATGAAAACTTTTTTCACGTTAATCGATTAAAGCCTTGCTTAATCGATTAACTGGCATATTTTCAGTTAAGAGATTAAATGGTAAACTACTTATATGTTATGCTTATCAATTATACATGTTTTACCATTATGTTATGCCTAAAATGCACAAATAACATGTATGATTAATGCATGAACATATAATAATCTAGATGGCATGTCTCATATAAATGATATGATAGTTTTTAGAACTTGTGAGATTTGCATCTAGGTTTACCTAACCTAGACACAATAACTAAGACACATATCTAAGACTCTAGTTTAGACATGAAGCTCTTGAATCTTTGGCATGTTGATTTGTTGAGTTATCTTTAAGCTTTAACTAATTCCTTTGTCTTAACCAAAACATATGCAAGCTAATAGTGCTATCTTGACAATTTGAAATTTCAATCTCCCCCTTTTTCATGATGACAAACTCAACACCAAATTTTGTTTTGATGCATAGCTTAAAGATGGTCATATAATGCATTGTTGTTGATTTCAAAGTTAAAGTGCATAGCTAGACAATGGAAGCTGAATTTTATTTACAACCTGCACACATCAAACAACAAAGCAACCTTTCTCCCCCTTTTGACATTATAAAAAAGATAAACTAAATGAAATTTGGTCAAAAGTAAGAAGAGATATGTAGTGAACTCAAACTGTAATTAATCAATTAATATTGGGAATGTAATTAATCAACCAATTGATGAAAAAATTGAACACGTGCACACATTGATTAGCATTTAATCAATTAAGGCAATTGGTTAATCGGTTAAAACAATAGAATACAACAATTTGACATATTTAATGGCATGGAAGGTTATACAAGAACTAATCAAGCATAGAATGATCAAGCATTTATATTATAGGATTCAAACAGTAGGCTCAATCAAACATAAGAGATACATATAACCAAACATGATCAAGAACCATTAAACATGTAATCATACTATATTTGACATAGATAGGAATGTTATGTAAGCAAATTGAAACCAAAATAGTAACGATTTAAGTTCAAATGGTATGCATATCAAGTCACAATAGTGCAACAAAAGTAGATAGTTGGAGTTACAACCCAAAAAGCATAGAGAAGATATGTCTCAAAATTACAAAGCTACATAAATCCTGAAAATTAGCCATATAGAAGAACTAAACCTACAAAAATCTAGGGTCTAAGGACTTCTAATCTAGGGATGCAGAGGAGGATCTTTGTCATCAAGAATGGTCATACTACTATCACCCCGGAGGAGGAATCTCAGCTTCTCAAATTATGCACAAAACCTCTCATTCTATGCCTTAGCAGTGTTCTAAACAAAGCTCCTCATAGCCTGATAGTGGTTATCAATGTAGGCGACCTGATGTTCCTCAAATTGTTCCAAATCTATATGGTAGGAGTCCTTCAGAGACTGAAAATGTAGATCCATTCTATTATTCAGCCTTTGTTCCATGGCATCCAACTGAGTTAATCCAAAGATACCCATCTTGTGGATTAGGCTTTCACCAACAAGGTGATCTTCATCATAAGTCTTTGTGACGATGGTGTCAGATACATCAATGTGCAGATAATCAATGATTCTCGATATGAATATACTATAGGGCAGGAACTTGGATTGCGATGTAGAGACATTATACATGACCTTTAGGATCTCCTCAGGCCAATTAATCATTACATTCTCTTTACATCATACATGAATTTCATATCATTAACAGTGGGTTGTGCATGATTGGTGTTTCTCTGAACTAGAATGTACGCAATCAGATAGTGAAGCAATCTATTCTCTACAGATAATGAACCAACTTTAGTTAGTTCTCCCTGGATATACAGATGGGGACCTCTCAGACATGATTTGTAAACCTTAGCAGCATCAAAATCCTTAAGCCATTCACAATCACCTAGGCTAACACCATTAGTGGATAAGCCACCCACATTCATAAAAATATCACTATCCATCTCAAATAAATTTCCCGAAACCATAGACCAATATTTTCCATCCTTATAACGAAAGTTGGTGTAAAATTCCCTAATTAAAGTGGGGTACAAATTACCTGTTAATTCCAAAAACAACATGGCTCCTTGAGCTTGCATACCTTGCGGAAACTGAAAATTATGTTCCGCCATCGAAGTTAGATCAGCATACCTTTTGTAGGTTGGTTTCCTTCCCTGAAACTTGGACAACTGGGTCTCCTGAAGTATGAGTGAGTAGTAGGGATCTGCACGGTCGTTCCTCACATTCAGATTTGAAGATGAAGTAGTAGGAGGCCTACGAGTGCGTTGAGCAGTTGTCTTGAACCTCTTCGAACGTCCTCTTTCCATTGTTGATTGAAAACTGTGAGTGATGAGAGGAGAAGAAGGATAAGGGAGGAAACCTAAAGCTTAAGGTTTGGAATTAGGAATGAGGTTTCTTGGGGAATTTGAGAGAAAGATGGGATAAATTGAGGTGCAAAATGGGTAAAGGTGAGGGTTTAATTCTTCTTTTAAGCTAAGAATTCGAATTTTGCTCTTGCTTATGAGATTTTGAGAGAAAATGGATAAGAGAGGGTTTGAAAAAAAGGCAAAAACGCTCTGATTCTATTTTATCTGCTGCCGTTAATCAATTAACAGATGTATTTAATTAGTTAATCATAGTTAAAATTCTAGCTTTTCATAAAAATGAACCCAGGTAATCGATTAAAATGTAATCTTAAATGATTAAATTTAGTGAAAAATGAAATGTTTGCTACTGGAACTCATTTTAATCGATTAAGAATTATAGTTAATCGATTAACTAGCATCAAAATTGTAGATTCAAGAGGTTTTTGGGTTTTAAAAGCATGCATAGATTTCTAACATATATCAAGCAATTTTTACTCAAACACATATACATTTTGAGTTTATCATACAAGCAATTTTTACTCAAACACATATACCTGGTGAAAATATCAGCCAATTGCTTAGTAGTTTCAACAAATTCAAGCACACAATCGCCTCTTTGTACATGGTCACGCAAGAAATGATGTCTAATTCCTATATGCTTGGTTCTATAAATGCAAAACGAGATTCTTGGATATGTTTATGGCACTTGTATTATCACATTTTATAGGAATCTTTTCTAGATTAAGTCCAAAGTCCTTAAGTTGTTGCTTCATCCATAGGATTTGAGCGCAACACACACCGGCAACAATGTATTCTGCTTTGATGGTGGACAAGGCAAAACACGCTTGTAACTAAGGAACTGCCTAGTAAGTGACAAGTCCCACTAGTGCTCTTCCGTTCCAACTTACATCCTACAAAATCGGAATCGGAATATCCTACTAAGGATAATGAGGCATCCCTAGGATACCATAATCCCATATTAGTTGGTCCTTTTAAATATCTCATGATGCATTTAATAGTAGTATAATGTGAATCTTTAGGCAAAGCTTGAAATCCAGCACAGATACAAACACTAAACATAATATCGGGGCGACTCGCAGTTAAGTCTAATAATGAGCCGATAATCCCTCGATACTTGGTTACCTCGATTACTTTTCCCTTTTCATCTTTGTCTACATAGCAAGCAGACGATATAGGTGTTGAAACTTCTTTACACGCTTCCATGTCGAACTTCTTCAATAACTCCTCACAGTATTTCCATTGATGAATGAATATGCTACTTTCCATTTGTTTGATTTGTATCCCAAGAAAGAAGGTCAGCTCACCCATCATCGACATCTCAAATTCACCCTGCATCATCTCAAAAAATTCTTTACAAAGAATGTCATTAGTAGATCCGAAGATTATATCATCAACATATATTTGAACTAATAATACATGATTATCTAATCTACGGATAAGAGGGTATTATCAACCATACCTCTCACGAACCCTTTTTCTAGAAGGAAAGATCTCAATCTATCATACCAAGCTCTGGGAGCTTATTTCAGGCCATAAAGGGCCTTTTTGAGCTTATATACATGGTTCGGATATTTAAAATTTTCAAAGTCGGGAGGTTGATCTACATATACCTCCTCTTGAATGTAGCCATTCAAGAAGGCGCTCTTGACATCAATTTGAAAGAGCTTAAAATTCATAATCGATGCAAATGATAAAATCATCCTAATGGCCTCTAATCTGCCTACAGGAGCGTAGGTCTCATCACAATCGATGCCTTCCTCATGATTGTAACCTTTGGCCACTAAGCGTGCTTTATTTCTTATGATCAATCCATATTCATCTAATTTGTTACGAAAGACCCATCTAGTACCAATCACTGGATGTTCTTTAGGCTTAGGGACCAAGTCTCATACATTATTACGCTCGAACTAGTTTACCTCTTCTTGCATAGCTATACCCCAGTACACATCCTCAATGGCCTCATCGATGGTCTTTGGCTTGATTTGAGATACAAAAGTAACAAAGTTACAAAAGTTATGTAAAGAGCTACGGGTTACCACCCCCGTAGTTATATCACCTATCACTTTGTTGAGTGGATGATCCTTCTTGGTCTTCAACGCGATCGGCAAGTCCTGATGCTCATCTTGAACAATTTACTCTGCTTCTTCTTTATCCTGGTCCATGTCCTTAGAGTATTCTTCTTGTAAAGCACCTGCAACATCATCAGAAGATACCTTTCTCTTCTCATTTGGAGAAGATTCATCAAAATGGACATGCACAGACTCTTCTACTTGCATTGAATATTTATTGAAGACTCGATAAGCTTTACTATGCAATGAATACCCTAAAAGTATACCCTATTTAGTTTTTGAATCAAATTTACTTAAATCTCTCTTTCCATTATTTAAAATAAAGCATTTACAACCAAAAGCATGAAAATGAGCAATATTAGGTTTTTGGCCTTTTCAAAGTTCATAAGCAGTTTTTGAAAAAGTAGGCCTTAAGAGTATACGATTAATCACATAGCAAGTTGTATGCACTGCATCAGACCAAAAATATTTAGGAACCTTGCTTTCGTTTAGCATGGTTCTAGCAAGCTCCTCTAAGACTCGATTCTTCCTCTCAACAACTCCATTTTGTTGAGGGGTACGAGGGGCTGAGAATTGATGCATAATACCATATTTATCACAAAATTTATCAAATTAATGATTTACAAATTCGCCACCATGATCAGATCGAATATATATTATCTTATGGTTAAACTGATTTTGAATTTGTTTAGCAAGGTTTTTGAAAGACTTGAATGCATCGCTCTTGGACGAAAGAAATAAGGTCCATGTGAATCTAGAGAAATCGTCAACAATTACTAAAGCATAAAAGCTACCACCAAAACTCATAACCTGTGATGGTCCATACAAATCCATCAGGAGAAGCTCCAAGGGTCTTGTTGTGGATATCACATTCTTTTTAGAAAAAGAGTTTTTAACTTGTTTACATTTCTTACAAGTAGCACAAGTTTCCCGAGTTTTAAAATCAAGTTTTGGTAGCCCATCAACCAAATTATTTTTAGACAATTTACCTAGATGCTTTACATGAATATGAGCGATGCGCCTATGCTAACGGCAGATGTCATCCTCTCTAGATATAAAACATTTTGAAAATAGAGTAGTGACATCCTCCAGATTAACCATATATATATATATATATATATATATATTATTTATACGATATCCGAAAAACTTAACTTTATTAGATATATTGTCACGAATTATACAACATTCAGAATCAAAAGATACACA
>NC_032013.1:11965769-12036095 GCF_001865875.1 Lupinus angustifolius | reverse complement strand
GCTGATACTCAAGAGATTGTGTTCCAGACCTTCGACATATAGCACATTCTCGATCACTGCCTGATTTGAGTTGCCAATCGTTCTTGTGCCAAGTATCTTTCCTTTGTTGTTGTCTCCATACGTGACAAACCCATTTTCTTTCAAGGATAGATCTAGGAATTTTGATCTATAACCCGTCATATGTCTCGAGCATCCACTATTAAGATACAAATGTTGTCCATGTGCTCATAGACATACCTACAAAACATAGACCACTTTCCCTTTTCAAGTACCCAAGTTATATTGGATCCTTTCATGTTAGTAACTAGGGAGTCATCTCCCTTTTTCATCTAGACATACACGCCACTAGGTATACCATATTTTCTAATGTAACAAGAGTAGAAAGTGCGGCCATGTGTGCCACAATAAAATCATGTAGGATCCTTCTCATTAAAATATTTCTTATTAGGTCGATTAATAGGCCTCCTATATGGTCTTCTCCTACGCGTAGGGGGAATATATCCTAGTCCAATATGGTCACCAACATTTCTGGTTTGGCTAGGCATACTGTCTAACATGTTTTGACTCTCTGTGAGTTTAGCGAGTTTTTCATTAAGTCTCAAATTTTCATTTTTCAAAGTCTCGCAAGAATCACAGACAGTTGATTGACATAAATTATCATTAGAGCAATTGCGTGCATTACAAGATTAGATTAGATCTAATGTTTCATTTTCTAGTTTTATTTCATCTAATTCTTTCTGTAATGAAACTATTTTTTGTTCATTTAGAAGGATTACTCTTTTTCTATCAGAACTAATCCTAGCTAATTTCTTTAATTCATCAAGAAATTCGACATAAGCAATGTACATATCCTCATATGGAGGTCAATCATCAGATGAAGTAGATGAGGTGTCAGAATATACCTTGCTATTTACCTCTTTTAAATTTTAGAAACAAGCATCATTTGTTCTGGTCATTAATCATAACTTGGCTGTCTCCTCTTCATCTGAGGTACTCGATGTCGTGTCCTCCTCTAGTATGTCCTATACTATATAGGCTTTCTTTGACTTTAAGTCCTGGTGAGTGCTTTTATCTGAATCAACCTTCTTGAGGTAAGTAGGACATTGAAACCTCATATGTCCTGGCTTACCACACTGATGGCAAGTGAAGCGCTCCTTGTTACCCTTGCCTTTTATGGTTGACTCGCGCGCTTCTTTCTTCTGGAAACGTTTGAAGCCTCCTTTCTTTAGGAATTTCCTGAATTTGCGTACGACAATGCTCAATGTTTCATCATCCATATCTGAATCAGAATCGTCTTCTTCTCTCTCTTATGTAGATTGAGATGTTATTGCTTTGACATATATACTTTTATTTTTGCGATCTGATTATTCGTGCATAGTCAGGCATCCAAGCTCCATCTCGTGCTCTTGAAGCTTTCCAAATAATGTTGCCAAAGGAATGGAGTCAAGATCATTGGATTCCATGATAGTTGTTACTTTAGTTTGCCATCTCCTGTCAAGACAACGTAAAAATTTGTTAGTAAGTTCTCCTTTGGTAAAATATTTATCTGGAGCAACTAAATGGTTAATTATATGAGTGAATCGTTTTTGCATGTCACCGATGGATTCACTCGGTAACATACAAAACAACTCATACTCGTGTGTCAGGCCATTCAACCTGGCATGCTTGACTTCGCTAGTGCTTTCGTTAGTCACATGTAAAGTGTCCCACATTTCTTTGGCGCTTTGGCACTACGAAACCCGGAAGAACTCATCATAGGATAGGGTCGACGCGGTGATGTTTTTAGCACGTAGGTTATATTGAACCTTTTTACATCATCACCGGTCCATAGAATTTTAGGTTTTTCTTTCGGTTCATCGTCCACTAAATGTTGTGGAACGAAGGACCCGTTGACTACGGATTCCCAAATATCCGAGTCCATGGCTTCTATAAAGATTTTGGTGCAGACTTTCCAGTAGGCATATCCTTCGCCACTGAATATAGGAGGGTAGTTAATGGATGTGCCATCGCTACCAAAGGGGTTGGTGGAACCCATTTATTTTCCCTTCAGGATCATACGTATACGATTGAGCTAGCACGTCGTACTAGCTCTGATACCACTTGTTAGGTATCAGTGACATAATACACCTAGAAGGGGGGTTGAATAGGTGTCGCGGTTCTCAAATACCGCCATTCGCACCAAAGCCCTATTCTGGAAAATCACCCAATTAATCTATTAAAAGGATTGCCTTAATCGATTAAGTCGCACTGAACAGACAGTTTCAGAATGGATCGATTGCATAACCACTCACCGATTATACAGAAATGATCCAACAAATATATTTGAACATAAATGATCTTTATATGGAAGAATTACAATATTCAAATTATCAGCTAAAATAAGCAATTAAAAACAACTTAAAACAGTAAAGAGATAAGGGTAAGAAACTGTCTGCAACAAGGTTTTTATACTGGTTCGTTTTGCAGTCCAAAACTACATCTAGTCCCCCCCTTCCGATCTCGAGAGATTTTCTTCACAAAAACTGAAGCCAATGTATATTACATACACATTTCCAATTACAAGACCTTGGACACTACGTTCTTGAATTCCCAGAACCCGTACCTTGGTTTGACCACACTTATCGCCTAGGAGAACCTTTCCTACGATCCAGCCCCGACCAAGAGTATGTTCAAAACTCAAGACCTCCAAGTCTTGGTGAAGACTCTCTGTATCTCGTTGGTTGTACGACACCAAGAGACGAATTTCCTTGTTATAAAAATACAAAAAAAAATAGAGTAATGTGAAACACAAAATAGCTCAAATAATACATTTAAGAACAAGCTATAAACCCTATACAAATCTCACAAATTATTATGAATATGTATAAGATCAGAATCATGAAGAACATGTAATTTTTACCCTAAGAAATATCTAAAAGAAATGAAAGTATCCTGCAAGAAAAGATAGAATGTTGAACACATTTAATCACATGCAATGGATGGCATTTTAATCCCTAAGCATGATACCATCTCTCACTATTGTCACACGCAATCCTCACTGCATGTATGACATACAATGAGCACGAAAATATACAACTTATCAATTCTAAAAATGAATGAATGAATTGTTTTAGGCATGGTGTAAAATCATGGTTTGTATAGAAAAGCTATTTTATGCCCAGTTAATTGATTAAGTGCCATTTAAATCGATTAATGAGCTGTTTAGAATAACTGAATTATGTTTTTCAGTTATCTGTTGAAACTGATTAAAATTATTTCCACGTTAATCGATTAAAGCCTTGCTTAATCGATTAACTGGCATATTTTCAGTTAAGAGATTAAAGGGTAAAATACCTATATGTTATACTTATCAACTATACATATTTTACCATTATGTTATACCTAAAATGCACAAATAATATGTATAATTAATGCATGTACATATAATAATCTAGATGGCATGTCACATGTAAATGATATGATAGTTTTTAGAACTTGTGAGATTTGCATCTAGGTTTACTAACCTTGACTCAATAACTAAGACACATATCTAAGACTCTAGTTTAGACATGAAGCTCTTGAATCTTTGGCATGTTGATTTGTTGAGTTATCTTTAAGCTTTCACTAATTCCTTTGTCTTCATAAAAACATATGCAATCTAATAGTGTTATCTTGGCACTTTGCACTTTCATTTAGTTCACTTGTCAATACCTTATGAAAAATAATTTTGGATCTTAAAATCAAGTTTTAGGTGATCAAGATAAAACTGCAATAAGAACTTGTTAAATAATCAAAATTAAACAAAACTAATATCTTGAATATATATTGAAATCAAAGATGTTACGTATGAAGAAAACAAATAACATTACCCCATAATCCAAATCAATCTATAGGAGCATTAGCCATCTACGCAAGGATGAGATGCTTTTGGAACTAAATGAGATTACAAAATTAACTTTTGCATCACATTTTCCAACTCCTTTCTCCTCTTGAATTCTAAGTGAATATTACAAAATTTACCTAAGAACTAGCTTGGAACTGTGGCCCCAAAATACAAGAATTCTAGACAGAAGTGTTTTTGAGAGAAGTCAAGAATGGAAGTCCTTCTTGAATGATGAAAGAGAGCCTCTATTTGTAGGCAACCAGGTCACCGCCTGGCCCTCTTGGTCCATGCTAGGCACACAAAATCCTTCAGTATGGGCCTGGTCCTTAGCCAACAAGCTTAGTCAGCTGCTTGTTGTTGACTCGCCGAAGCTACTTGTGTGCTACTTGACTAGGCTATTGTGGGCTATTCTAAAAAGTGCTCAGAGGCCTTGTCAATTGAGGTCATGCATGATGCCATCATTGCTTGGTGTCCAAGTCAAGTTGAACACCTGCTTGGTCCAGGCCGCCTAGCTGCTTGGGTGGCACCGCTCAACTGCCTGCTTGAGCAGCTTGTCCTGCTCTATCCAGGTGTGTGGTTCTAGGCTGGCGGTCCAGGTGCATGTTGAGTTGCCTACTTCATCAGGTTGGCTTGTGTCAGGCTTGAATCTGATCATGTCAAGCTTGTGTCTGATCTAGTCAAGTTGGTGACAGGTTAGTTGAGTGGTCCTGTTTGTCCATTTCAGGCTACTTAGTGAGCAACTTCTTGTTTTTGGTACATGCTTTTGGCCAAGCACTTAGCTTGCCATGTTTGCATCAAAAGTGGCTTATTTGGACACCTCCTTGCTTGACTGTTTTTATGATTTTTTATTCGCTTTGATTTTTCCTAGAAAGCTTCACACAATGATTTGGAAAATAGGTGGGCACAATATACAATCAAACTATGACAATTTATCTAAAAAGTCTTGAATTAATTTGGTTTTGCATGAATTACATAGGATAAGTGTCATGAGAAGTGTATGAAAATTAGTTATTTTCGACACTTATCACTAATCTAATCATTTTGAAACCAGAACTACGTAGTCTTGATTTTCCTATTGCATGTTAGGATATGTAGGAGCATGATAATATATTGTCTGACACAAAAATAAAAAAAAATAAACATTTTTCTATAGTCATTGAATTTTTAATAAATAATATTTCAAGGGTTTAAAAGTCCATGTTATTGGCGATGGAACAGTTTTAATACGGGTGGACGAGGTGCTAATACTTTCCCCGATCCATAATCGACTCTAGAGCTCAGAGTCCCTGTTGAAACACCAAAATTATCCAAATTGGGTACAATAAAGAGTTTTCAACATTTTAACCGCAAAAACTTAGTGGCGACTCCAAATCTATTGGGAGAGGTAGAAATTGAGTTCGCCTCGTCCTAAGTCGCAGAGCCGGTCTTTCAAGAATCTCGAAATATTCTTCATGTGGATGGTATTTTTTGTAGGAGGATTATGTTATATATATCATTATGGACTATCCAATGGTACGAAATGTATGACTACATTTTAACACACATGAACATAAGAGTCTATCAGTTCATAGTAATTTCAAAATGGTTCATGATGAATCTAATTAAATTCCCACACTACAACACCTAATATCCCTTAGCAAAAACTGATGCACACGTTGCATGACATAATAGTCCTATATGATTTATTTAGGCTAGATGAAAAAATATAGCAGGTGTTACTTTCTGCAATTGTGAACCCAATTGCTGTTATCTGGCTCTGCCGAAATAAGTCTAGGTTTGACAGCACTTCAATCAGCTTTGCCAAAGAAATTCAGATGATCAAGTTGAATACTTCTTTCACAGGCAACTTCACCAAATGCTGCTAAGTCCTCCATGTTGGAATTCTCATCCTAAGAGCTTTCCAAGTGAATGGCAAGTACAGCAAGGCTCCTTTAATCACTGAGGTCAATTGGGCTATGCCCTTGATGGGTTGGGTGAAGATAAATACAGATGGTGCAGCTAAGGGATCCCCGGGGCACGCAGGGGGGGTGCCATTTTCAGGGATGGCAAGGGAAAGTGCTTGGGTTGCTTTGCTTCTTACTTTAACATTCAAGACTCTCTTTTTGCTGAAGTCCTAGCTGCAATTATGGCTATTCAAATGGCTCACTCTAAAGGTTGGTTTTTTGTTTGGTTAGAGTGTGATTCAACTGCAGTGGTGGACATATTCAAGGGCACTAAACCGGTGCCTTGGAGGTTAAGCAACCTCATGAACAAATGGAAATATTCTTCATGTGGATGGTATTTTTTGTAGGAGGATTATGTTATATATATCATTATGGACTATGCAATGGTACGAAATGTATGACTACATTTTAACACACATGAACATAAGAGTCTATCAGTTCATAGTAATTTCAAAATGGTTCATGATGAATCTAATTAAATTCCCACACCGCAAAACCTAATAGCCCTTAGAAAAAATTGATGCACACGTTGCATGACATAATAGTCCTATGTGATTTATTTAGACTAGATGAAAAAATATAGTAAGCACCATGGAGTTGAACAACATATATAGCTTGATCAACTATAGTGGTGGAGGTTTTTTATGTTATGGGGAAAATGTTTTTGAATGAAATGGATGACCGAGGAAATATAGGGGAAGTGATTGGTTGGATTGTGTAAAATATCTAGTTTTCTAAGATCCACATGCCTTGAGCTTTAGGAAAGCCTTTGGAAATTCTCACTTTGATTTAAGATAGGGGCTATAATAATTTGATCCAAATGTAAGTTCAACTCAGATCTAAATATTGTAATGGTTAACTCAGATCTAAATATTGTAATGGTTAAACGTTATTTAGGGCAGAGGAATTGGTCCATGTAATTATAGAATTCTAGTATAGGACTCTTGATCTCATGACAGGAAATTCATGTGTACCATCCCTTAAGATGAAAATTTAATATTACACAAATATATTTATTTTATTAATGAATATATCTAATTCTTTAAATTTAACTTCCATTTTTCTTGTTTGGATGTATCCTTATTTATGATCTATATATATATATATATATATGATTAATTGATCATGAAATTGAAGATGTGCATGTCTAATTTCAGAAAAGATTGCTTCCCTAAGCATGGTTCTACCTTCATATCTCTCATTATATAATAGTGAGACAAGTCAGATTGACCTAATTTTATCGCAATTGTCATTGGATTATCGTTGGGTTAGTTGACTTGTAATATTAGCATATGATCCTACAAAAATATTAGATCAGGTTCTAGTATATTCAAACTCATCCTAACATATTTAATGATGAAAGGAAGGCATCTTTAAATCATAATCCTTGTGGGATCCAAATAATAATAAGAATAAAATTTATCATTATTGACAAAAGGTAGATATTATTCTTAATTTATAGGAATGTATAATAAATTAGAAAATAATGTGTGTCTCAAATAAGAATAGAATTTGTATTCTCCTTTCAAGATGCTCAAATTTTGTAGCTTTGTTGCTCATTGTCTCATTCTCTTGTCAATGTGAGTCTTGCCGATACGGTCAAGTTTTCTATTTTGACTTGGTCGTCATAACCTTTAGCTCGCTTAGGGAAGGTTAAGATTGTAATATGAGAGACAAAAAATGTATTCATACTTTTTTGTCAAACCTCACTATATTCTGAGTCCTTACATTTTATTACTGATTAACCACTATTGAAAGTAAAAGGACACTTTCAATAGTAGTTGGTATGAAGTGAAAGTTTTGAAAAAGGTTAACTTCCATTAAATGACTATCGTAATAAAAGTATACATTTCGACAAATTGGTATCGAAATAAATATGTTTTTGTTAAAATAAATTAGATATTGCATTTAAAAATGGTTGGGGCTAGTGCATAAATTGAAGATGATAAACATTGACTAAACTCAAAGATGAACCAATCCAAACAATTATATAGGAAAAATATATTACAAGAGTATGATAATAACGACGGAAATAATAATTAATAAGATAAACATAAATTATAGATAAAATCAAATAAAATGAAAGTAACTAAATCCTAGTTAAAATAATATTCGTTCAATCCAAATATCATCTAACACTCCACTCAAGCTCAAACTTAGTAAACTTTAAGCTTGTTATACACAATTCATTTAAGAATGTAAATAATAGAAGAAGTATATAGGCTCTACAAAAGATCGTTGATAGGTGTTGCGAATTATAAAACCTCTAGATATAATTAGAATAAGAATGACTATCGGTGCATAAAGAAATCAATGTTAATAAAATTCATCAATGTGTGAAAAGGGACCACCAAAATGATTGTTGGTGAGAAAAGAAATTACTGATATAGTTACCATCGGAATGATCGTTGATGAAAAAAACGTGTTTGCTAACATAACTCGTCAATAGGAGAAAAGGCACCACGAGAATGAATGTCAGTGACATAGAACACAATGATATAATCACCACAAAAATAATCATTAATGAGAAAAGAATTCACTACTATAATTTGCCATTGGAGATAATATACTACCATAATGATTATAACTGCTTATTTTGATGATTTAAGAATTTTAAAAATTTCTTATAAATTTATTATGGTTTCGGAATTTTAGATATGTCACAATTTTACTTGTTTTTGAATGATTGAGAAAAGTTATCCGCTCATCATATTTAGGAAATTCTATTCGTTATTTTTTACTTCCACTAGAATCCGCAAATACATGGTTAAAAATAAACACATGTCTAATTAAGGAACAACATGAGTTGAATTTATTTGTTTCAATAATATTGTTAATAAATAGTCAAATATAAACATGAGTATAGTTAAGGAACAACATAAGTCTATTTTGTGTTGTTCTCAATAAGATTGTTATTTAAGGAACAACAATATAATATTAAAAATACAAGAAAAGTTACATTTGTTTTGGTAAGTAGAATTTATTTAAAGACAAGAGGGATTACTTCTATGAGATGAGTTTTCAAGGTCTTAAAGAAATCATGTTTGTAGAATATAGACAATAAATGTCTTCTCATTCCTGTAGTCTTGATATTCAAAATTGATAAAGTCAGCACTAAGATAGTTTGGTTGTGTCCAACTATACAGATGAGAGAAACTTATTCCATATAACAACAAACATGATTTCTTCATAATACTTGCAAAGCAAGAACTTAACTAGAACAAATGTGGAAAATAAACTAATGTTAATTACATACTTCAAATTTTGAAGTTAAACAATTAGAGTGAGAATCCTCTCTAGCACTCGAGATGGAAGTGTTGTGAAAAAATAAAGAAAGAACATAATGCAATAATACATATATCTTTTTTACAGTAAGATGATATTTTTACCCTTCAAAAGTTAAAGCAAAAACACCATCCCTCTCCAGTATAGGATGATTAAGCAACAATGGGAAATTTTAAGAACGAGAAAAATCTGCACAAGTTATCACAAATGCAAGAAGGAACCTAGCACATCACAAGCATCTTCAAAAGTACAATACAACTTTATTGAGTGTGGATTCAACATTAACAAGTTGGGACTTGGTAGCTTTGAGTCTTTATATTAGAAGTATGGTCGTCAATGCGCGACATCAGAGTCTTGTGCTGCAAACAATTATGAGTCTATGCACATGAAAGTAAGCTATAGAGGAAGTAAAACAAAAGAAGATGCTAACTTTAAGTAAAATACATATAATCTATAAATTTGAGTGGATAGCAAGGTCTTCTTGAATTACAAAACACCATTAGATGTTATCATTAATCGTATGTGTCCCATTAGAACAACATACTCATTGTTGTAGAGAACTAATAATAATGTTCCAAAGTCTAAAATTGCTTGTGGAAAGTTCAACTTATCATAACATAGATATATCAATAGTAATCACTAATTTTAGTCCCTCGAGTTTTTTGACGTTACCAACTTAGCCCATAATAGATTTAAATTACCATTTTGGTTCCGAATGTTTGTAACATAGAACCACGTTAATTTTTCCATCCTCACCCGTGTTGTAACGGTAACAGAGTTGATAACGTAACATGTTATGTGTTGGCATGGCCACACATGGTGATTTCAAGCTGATAAATTTTTGCAACTTAGCAAAACGATGTTGTTTTGAATTAAAAAAATTAAGAAACAAAACCATGTTATTTTGTGTCATCTTCTTCTTTCTCACCGGCTCTAAGAAAAAACACTCATTTTAATCTCTCAAAATTTATGTAATACCATAATAGTTCCTAATTGTAAACACAAAATTTTGAACCCTAAATTATTTTATTCACCCTAAATCTTGATTAAAGAAAGTACCATATTAAAGAAAGTGTAAAGAAAGTGTGACTACTGAGATTAAAGGAATGTAATTATTATATAAATAAAAGTACAAAACTCAAATGCTCAACAATAGAATAATACAAAAAATTATTAATAAACTCATTATTAACCATTAATAGTCAAAATGTTAAATGTTGACACACAATCAATAAATCTAAGGCATAAACTAAGCAATTAATCAAGGAAGATGATGTCAACAAATGTGGTGGGTTGTGGAACACACAGCAACTAGAAAAACAAAGATTGACTCGTCCATTCGAATGGGCTTATATGTTGTAGAATATTATTATTGACTCATAAAATCTTCACTAACTAATTGATATTTCAGTAAGGTTCACACTTCACATGTAGCTGAAATTCGTCTTAAAGGAGACACCACACTATAAAACCAAAAGTGCAGCCCCACTAATGTACATCAAAAACAAGAAAAGATTCATAATTGGTTTCAAAAAATGCAGAAAAAATCATTCACTATATGTTTTTAGTAATTAAATATGAAATAAAAACACAGAAATTCAAATATGGATCTTATTCATTCCTTAGAATGATTTCAGCTTGTATAGAACAAAACCCCATATCTATTTTCCCTTTTCTACTTTGTGTCATCCACCTCTTCTCTAGGCACATCTTCCCTTTCTATATTTTTGGATTTGTCCTCTACAATAGTATTCTTTGGCTTTTATAATTTCCTTGATAAATAAGAAAACATCCATTTACCAAATATCATTTTGGGCTTTTTCCAACAAATGTTCGTCAGTTGTACCCGAGATAGTTCCTGATTACACTTATGTTTGTAAACTACATAATGATTAAACCTTCATGTGTCCAAATTGAAGAAGAATTAATAGACAAATGAAGACAGAAGGACTAAGGTGGTTCTACATTGCAAAAATTGGGTACCAAAATGGGAATTAAATTTATTAATTTTTTAAAGCTTAATTTCACAATGGACTCTGCCAAACATAGCTTTAAGTGATTGTGAATGTTGATGAAACTTAAAATGGATTGATCAATGATGAACTTTGTATGCTCTTGGCAAAAGAAAGTGAAGAAGATGAAGACAACAATGCTCAGGTATTCATGATAGAAGCAAACAATGCTTAACTGTCCATAGAAGAAGCTATAAGCTTAGCCACCATAGTTATTAGAATTCTAGTGTAAAAGACTCTTGATTTCATGGCACAAATTTCATGAGTAGCCATCCCTTAAAATTAAAATTTGTTATTAGACAAATAAATTTGTTTTATTAATGTGTAAATGTAATTGATTAAATGTAACTTCCTATCCTTATTTATTGACTTTAGAAAAGATTGTTTCCCCAAATATAGTTCTACCTTCGTATCTCTCATTCCATAATAGTGAAAAAATTAAAGATACTAATATTTTATTAAGAGAAGGTGAGTGAATGAGCTAAAATGTGAAAGTAAATAATCCAAAAAAACCTTCAAAATGTAATAGAAAAAACACATCAACACTTTGCCCTTTCATATCACTTTTCCATTTTAGCAACACATTGATGATAAACTTTAATGAGGCATCATCTCATTATAATCTTATTGGGATAAAATATCTTGATAATGTTGTCTTCTAATACACAAAGTTGTAAGTTTAAAATTTTGTTGTTGATTCTCTCTCTCATTGTCATCAGTCTCGTCGGCACGATGACACACTTTCCAGAACAGCTCGGTCTGTCACCCAGTGCGAGTTTGTCTGCATGTATCTAGTAATATGTTTTGACACCCATGTTGAAATCATATGGTTTAGATATTTAAAGAGAAAAATGAATTTCTTAAATTGTATTATTAATATTATGAATGATGATATAATGACATTGTGATACAAAATAGACAATATTAACTCCTATTTATACTAATAAATTAGAAGATGAAACAAATCATAAAAGATAAGATAAAAAGATAAATTCATTTCAATCATTTGAGATATGCTTGGATACTATATAAAAATCAAAGATATAGTAATGTGTGAATATCTTCTCAATAGAATAAAATAAGATATTGTAATGGAAATATCTTCTAATAATCTCAGGTCCTATATAAATTCGAAATAAACATAGTTAATATTGAATCTTGAAGGCACCACATGTTTAACACACAGAATGGCAACACAATGATAACCAACTTGAAACGAAATTAAGTTCAGAGCAAGAGAACACCACAAACCAGAATCCATTATACTCTAAAATTGGATTGTTATCCTTGAAAATTCTAATTATGGTATTGTCATTGCAAATTTTTTAATAGGATAAGGCTTGGAGGAGAAGATAATTTTAAGTGTGTTTTTCCAAGATTTAATAATAGAATAGTAAATTACACCACCCCTTGATGTATCTCTGAAATAAAGTGCATTCTAGACTTGCTCTAGAACCCTTGTTCACTTGTTGGTTATAATTGTCTTATATATAAATATATAAGCAATCAATATTCGAAAGTGTCTTTGATCACATTTGAGAATTATGGAATATGGAGGGTATCAAGGCTTCGCAGTTGAGAAGGCAAATAGGGCATGTATTCTACAAAAATGACTTATTTTTGTTAAAATATTAATGCGCACTTTTTAGAAGCTTCTACACATGTATAGAAACAAGTTATGATGTTGTATCCTAATATCTAGATTTATCCTAAGCTTCTAGTATGTTCTATTCTAGGTACTTATTAAAATAATCATACAAGTATCTAGAAATCTTGAGAAAAACATATATACTAGAAATTTATGAAACTACCTAGAAATAGGTTTTATAGAAAGCTTATAAGTGAGAAGCAAGGCGTTTTAAGTTGTGCTAGAGCTTGTGTTGTCATGTAGGTCCAAAAGCTAATTATTGGTGATTGTAATCTAATTGAATGTTTGTACTGTCTAAGTCTCTACTTCTATTTTCACCATTATAATCTTCCCTTTCCTTAAATACTATTAGTAGCATCAGAGCTACATTCGGTCAAACACAAAGCGTAGAGTATCACTTTATCCATTATCAATTACCTCTAAAAAAATCTTTAATCCATACTAAACTATCTTTATATACCTATTGAGCTATGGCTAGCACTATTTAATCGATATATATTCCTATCCCAATTTTCATCAAGAACAGACATAGGCAACTTTGACAAGGCAACTTTGCAACACATAATAGGGTGACAGATCTGGCTTAGTTAAGTCTAAAGATGATAAATTTATGCATGCAAGACTAACTTGTGAATTGTAAGTTAGTTCGCATCCATACGAACTACATTATTAGCCATTGAATTGAGTAGTCGTTAATCTCATCTGTTAAATTTGTGACCAACTATCCAGTTTTGTAGAAGTCGTGGTCCCAATCTACGACTTATGTGAGGAAACATTTTACAAGTTTAGTAGTTGGTATGCAAAAATTTGACTTCTAGTGAAAGATGTTAAACTACTTGTAGAAGTTGTTAAAGCAAATCATGACTTCTATACTTCAAAAATAACACTCTCAAAAGTCGTTAAATGAAATAACGACTTCTATACTTCAAAAATAACACACCCCAAAGTCCTTCATTGGAAATCCGACTTCTAAACAATATAAATAAAACACCCAAAAGTCATTCAAGGGTGTCACAACTTCTATACAGAAGATGTACATTGGATTCACAACTTCTGAAAATGTTGAAACAGTAACTAGTTACCACATTTTTTTAATCCAACGACTAAAACATACTTCAATTTGAAGTGAACTAACATACTGTTCGTATTTTACTGTTTGCCATTTATATAGTCTTATCCTACAAGCAATGAAAGATTGTGCCCATGATTTTTGAACCAATGACCTTTTGATAATTATGAAGCAACCATATTGTGGCAGAGATGCTAACTCCCTTACAATAATATTAATACTTCAACATTAATATTTGCACATCAAGATAGTGGGAAACAATGCCTTTTAACCATGGTTGCAGTAGTGGTTTCAGAACTGTCCAAAACATTGGTGGTTCGGACAATTATGGAAAAACACGGCTGATATAGTAGTGGTCACGATACGGTTTCAACGACCCCGAAAACCTCCATATATCAACAACATCTATAACCATCACATTTCTAACTTTATTAATGCGTTTCTAATTTTATCAATACAAATAATTAAAAAAACAGACTCATAACTTGTTTTATGGAGGACTTCACAAACAACTGATGTAGTTAAAAACATACAAAAACCCTAATTGAATCCAGTCAATAGTGAACAAACATATTCGAAACTCAAACGAAAAATATTTGAACGTGATGTGTTGTGTGTATCTAAGTTGCAGGATTTTTGAAAAATGGACAAAATGATTTTAGACCGTGAAATTGTTTTCATAGCAAACAAAAGACACGTTATGTTTTAAAAAACCTCAAATACCTTCTACTTTTATTATAAATATTGTACCATTTATTATAACAGTCAAAATATTGGTATGATGTTACAACGGTCAGCTAATAATTTACTAATTAAACTATATTATATATATACACATAGAGACGAATATTTGTTGTAACATGTGGGGCAACTAATCCCTGAATATTTTTCCCAAATTTAATAATTAAACTATTATATTTTACTTTTTAGATACACCCAAATGATTTCTTCAAGAAAATACTCATCTAGCTCACTTTGTTTCCAATTTGTAGCTTGGTAAATATGTAGTATGGTTGTTCTAAAAAATATAGATAATGAATCAACTTCTCTTATATGTGTAGATGTTGATATTGCTTATAACACTATGACTTCCTTTGAGTTCATAAGGATTTTATACTTATAACATATATTACTAGGATAACAAATTGTCTTTATCAAACTTTGTCGCAAAAGTCTTAAGATCCTAAGAATTTTTATAAATCATTTAATATAGATAACATGTATATTTTTGTGCAAAACATTACCCTATAAAATTTGATGAGCAAGATAAGATTAGCTTGAGATGTCAATTTCAACATTGTATTGTTGATGTAGTTAGTCATTCATGATTGAAAAACTTCCAATCATCTCTGAATTAAGTTCAACTTTGATGATATGGAAACATAAATGCATATTATTTACTTGATTGAGATATTCGTCCTATCTTAACTATTATGGTTTAGCTACTACAAAATTTTCAGGAACAAAGACAAATAAACAAAATCATATCTTCATCGATGAGTTGAAGACATTTTAAATGAATGCACATTTTTCTTTAACTTCTTTAATTGTTGATTGATGATATTTAGAATTAATATGTTATTTTGAAACTTTGAAAAAATTATGTATAGTTCTTTATATTTTTTTACTCAGTTAATCTTACTTGTAATTATAACTAAATATTGTTGTCAGCTAATAATCAAGATCCATCATTGTATATATTATAGTAAATATAATATCTTCATTGATATAAATATTATTATTTATAACATATAACTCAATTATTATAAGGGTTTAATAATTAACTATGTTATAAACAATTATCAAGTTCAATGCTTGAATCCTTGATCAACATATAACTCAATATGTGATTTACAAATTAAACTCCATATCAATTTTTATATATATTATAGTACACATAATACATTTATTAATATAAATATTATTACTTGCAACAAGTTAAATGATTATGTTATAAAAATTTACCAATGGCCTTAAATTATATTGAATATCATTAGTGACTTATAAATACTGCTATAACTTGTTAGCATTTTAGACCTATTCCTACTTCACTTGCAGCTGAAATTAGTCTTGAAGGAAATTCCAAACAGTAAAACCAAAAGTGCATTAAAAATAAAAAAAGCTTTATAATTGTTATCAACAAATGCTTGAAAAACCATCCACTAATTGTTTTTAATAAATAAAAATATTAAATAAAAATTCAGAGATTCAAATTGGTTTTTATTCATTCCTTAGGACAGTTTCAGCTTGTATTAAACAAAATCTCATATAGGCTTTCATTTTTCTACTTTGTGTCAGCCACCTCTTTTCTTGGAAAATCTTCCTTTTCATTATTTTCAGCTTTGTCTTCGTAATAATATTCTTTGGCTTTTCTAAATTCCTTGATAATGAAGAAAACTTCCACTCATCAAGCTTTTTATGAATATCATTTTGAGCCTTTCCATAAACGTGTTACTTAGTTGCACCCGTCATAGTTCCTGATTACCATTTTGTTTGTAAATTCCATAAGCATTAACCCTTGATGTATCCAAATTATCCTTATGAGACCTAAAATTATTTATCGCTGAAACTCTGAGGTGAAGATACCCGATTTAGGGTTTAAAATTTTGTGTTTATCACTAGGGACTAATATGATACTTATAGAAATCTTGCCGGACAAAAATATATGTTTTTGTTGGAGCTGGTGAGGGAGAAGAAGATGATACAAAATGATGTTGTTTTAGGTTTTAATGTTTTTAAAAAGAATTGGAAACGACGTTGTTCTAGTAAGTTGGTAAAACATTTGTGAACACTCAATTCTTTTCAGCCTACATACAAAACCAAGAGTACAAAAATTTCAAAAACAAAACATCAAATTGGAATAGAGCACTTTTGATGTAATAAAACCAATTATTTCTTCGAGTTATAACTAACAATCAATTAATTATTAATAGTTTTATCTGATTTATTAATTGTCGGCTTCAGAAATTTAATAAATTGTTATCATTTATATTTTCGGTTTAATTCATAATAGATGAAAAGTTACAAAATTATTAAATACATAAGATGAAAGTTAATTAGAACGTAACATGTGTTCTTTGGACTCATATATTTATACGTTACAAGTTATTTACTACATTTCCACGATTATTCATTTGGAATTAAAGAGCATTGAGCCATATTTATATGCTCCCATTTAAAAAGGAATTGAAGGAGGTTTACAAAAAATGCTGAAGAACCATCCATTTTCATCACTAGATGACACTTTCTCTCTGGTATGTACATGACACACCTATATTAATCTTGTGGGGACAACCTCCAAAGAAGAGAGAAGAGTCTTATTTATTCTTACACTATTACAAAAAGAGAAAGGGAAGACGTTACTTACTTCCTCTTCTTAATTTCACACGGTTACAAAAAAGAAAAGGAGAAAATGTTTTAAATATATTTGGTTGCTATGAGTATGTGTCATATCCCATCTTTAGGTAGAAGTATTGTGTATCATCTATTAAAAAAGTCTAAGGCATAATGATATGGGGGATTCTCTTATTTTTTATTTTATAGGGTTCTTGCTTGGCTTCCACTTTAATCCATGTCACCAACATCAACATCACCACCTCAAATGGATCAAAAACAATATTCCTCTTGCTACTGTTACATCCCATGGCATCATAGAATGGAGTCTCTTTCCTATTCTCAATTCTCATCTTCATTTTCCTTCTTATTAATTTCTTTTGAAGTATTTGTCTTGCTTACCTTAATATTGTGTTTGTTCCATTGCTTGAACCCCTTTTTTATACTACCTTCATACATTTTCACTCGCACTTTACTAAACAATAAAACCTTAAACCCTCACTTCATTCATTTCTACAATGGACAAGTTTCGGACACCACATTCCATACCAATAACCAAGCCAAAAACCACTATAGCCACCACTACTTCGCACATAAGCCACTCACAACAAAACATAGGTCATCCCCATATTGTTCTCTTTTCCGAACTTGGGACCACCATTTATGCATATGAATCAGCCTCATGGTGGATATCCCATGTGTTTCGTTCCACTGGAACAAGGAAATGTTATTATCCCACCACTGGTTGGTATTGCTTTTTTAGCAAGTCACCTAGAAGGCCTCACATTCCTCTTTGTCCAAATCTTCGCACCTTACAAAAGCCAAGTTTTTTTGGCTTCCTCACGACCTGCACCCATCAGGTTTGTTATTTCACAAACTTTATATTTATTTATGTTTGCAAACCTGTTAGGAAATAACAATAGGCCACAAAATTAAATATAATGTTACAAAGCGTGATTAAATACATAATCTTATGGAATTTTTATAGTGAGGTCATGGTTCGAGTCGTCTCTAACTTCTCTGAAAATGGGAAGAAGTTCTACCACCAATACCGTCTCTAAGCTATTAGTTCCATATAAAATAAAAATTAAAAACGATTTTATGGCCGCCCAGTGCATGACCAGGCTCACCCATGCTGGTGAGTCAGTAGCTTGTGCCATCTTGGGCAGCTTGCTTGGACATCCTATTGTGGATTAGGTTACATGCATGGTGACACTCCCTACTTGGATATTCAGAGTATATGTCATGCATGAGGTCATATGCTTGGCCTTCAAGTAAAGAATATACAAGTTGCTTGATGAGTTGGCCAAGATTTCTTCATGGCTAGGTTTATTGACCTGCCTAGCCGCCCAGCTCACACTTGGCCACGCCCAGCTGTTTGGTTCCTTCATGGTGAAGGAACCAACCTTTCTTCAAGCTGAAGCAACCATTGTTCTATGATTCTTGAGTTGTTTTTAGTTGGTTACTTGCAACTTTTGGCATGATTTCTTCAAGCCTAAGTCATCTTTATGGCGACAAGCTTAAGCACACAACATGACGTGCTTAACTTGTTTGTTTTGAGCATTTCCTTTGGACTTTTGGCATGCATTCTTGGATTTCTTTTAAATTAATCTATTTCCTACAAAATTCAAGGGAAACTTGGAAAAGAGGTGATCAAAAATTGTATTATTCAAACATACAAAATTTATCTAAAAAATGGTGAATTAAGTTGGTTTACACATTTTTGCATAAGATAAGTGTCATAAAAAGTATGTGAAAATTAGGTATTTTTGGCACTTATCAACTCCCCCCAACTTCAGACTTTGTTTGTCCCCAAACAAAAGTAAAATAACAACTACTTTGCTTTGTAAAAATTAATGTTTGACAAAATCAAAATTGTGCATCATTATTTTCCATGAGACGTGTTTATGATCATGTGACTTTAACTCATAATGCTTCAATCTACGAATCAACACATCTTTTAAAAAAATTCTTTAGCACTTCACCTATAAAAAATGTTATCAATCAAAGAGATGCATTTTCACAAAGATTCAAGAATGGAACCAAATGGGTAAGTGTTTCACTCAAAACTCAACTTCTTTGGTTTGCAAGAATTTAATTTTGTTTTTCTTCTTAACACTTAATTTTATTGCACAAAATGTTTCAAGGATCACTAAGGTCTTCTTTAGGTTGTAATGAGGCTTGGCTATCAAAGAAAATTGGGTCTTCAAGATATTCAAATATACTTCCAAAGTTAAAAGAGAGCAAAATGATTTATCTTTTAAATAGATACTCTTTTTCACCTTTTTTCTTTTTCTTCCTTTCCTCATTCTTTTTCTTGACCATTTTGTTGTAACTTTTCTTGATTTTCTTCAATCTCTTTTTACTCCTTTTTTGTTTTTGGAGCATTCCTTTACTTTTTTGGATTTGTAAAGAGATTGAGAATTTTTTTTGATCACTTTGTTACATGGCCAACCATTCCCTCCAACTTAATTTTTTCCATCAACCTTCTTTTTTGAAAATGCTCTCTTTTTACTTAGAAAACATAATTTTTTCTTTTTAAGGCACAAAGGGGTTAGCAAAGGAAGTTCCTATTTTTGGTTGGTCATTTTTTGGTCAAGTGGCTCATTCTATTTGAAAGAACTTGCCTTGATCATTTCATATCAAATTATGTCCAACCAAGTAAAGAAAGATTCAAACAAAACCAATTGTGCAAAACCAAAATGTTTCTCACTAAGCTCACATAATTTTTGTGTTTAGCTTACACTCCCTCACATGGTTGGTTTATGTACAATTCTTTGATTTTCAAACAAATTCACAAGTTGATGATAAATGATTTTCCCAAAAGTTTGTATTTTATCAAAGTTATGACATTATGAATTATTCACAAAAAATTTCAGATTTTCTAATCATGTTGCTCCTCAAAGCTTTTTGATTTACAAAATTAGTGATATTGTAAAAAAAATGTTTAAGACAAGTTTTTGTTATTTACTAAGTTTAGTTTCAACAATTTTACTTTTTAAAAAAATTATTAAAAAGAAAAAAAGTAAATGCACAACTTAAAAATTAAACACACTAATTTTTTTTAAAGCAAGTAAACACGTTAAAAAGTAAATAAACACCCACTAAAATTATTAAAAACACACAATAAATGAAACTCTTTCAAAATGTTATACACACTTCCCCAACTTAAGATTTTGACTTGCCCTCAAGTCATTTTGAAAATATATTAAGGAAGTTTGTATAACATTTTGGATGAAATGAAATTAAAAACTAACCAACATTTTTAGAGGAATTCAGAATTTCATTCTCCTTGATTTTACTATCCTCTCCAAGATAGTGGTGCCTTTAGAGCCAACTCTGTTTTGTCTATTTGTTTTTAGACTTATTTTCTTGTCAATCATTAGAACTTAGTCTAACAATTTACAAGAGTTTTCAATGTCTAAAACATTATCTTCATGAATAAAACATTATCTTCATGAATAAAACATTATTTTCAATGTCTAAAACATTATCTTCATTGACAGAAATTCCAATCACACATCGTCTATTTTTCATGAAAATGATGTTTATAAAAATTGTTTCAAGCATATTTGAAGTCCAATTTATAAATGGAAATCCAAAAAGAATTTTATGGAATCCCAAACATGAACATAACAATTTACGGAACAACAAATAAATCCATTTAGAAGTTCATGAATTTATTTTTTTAAATGGTAAACCAAACAGCAATTAGTAAACCAAATAACACACTTTTTATGAGTTCTTAAGTTTGGAAAATTTAAAATTTTCAGCACAAATTTATCAAGCGTGCTCTTGGTTTTTAAAATTTATTTCTCAATTTTAAAATTCATCAAATAAAGCATGTTTATGGAGATATAGGTTTAAGTATCATAAAATAAAATATGAGCATCAAAAAGTGCATGGTGAATAATTAACCTGTAAGGATTAAAGTAGCTTCCCATTTTGGAATTTTAAAAAATATTCAGCCACTAATCCTTGTTGATTTCAGTCTCCCTTATGTTGTTCTTTGAAAAATTTGATGAGGGGTACCTCCTCATCACCTAAAATGTTTATAACAACAATAAAAGTTTCTTAACTAGTGGGTTTTCACTCCACTAATTCCAACTTTTCTTTCTTTTTGGGTTTTTAATTTTTAAATGTAAAAAATAGATAAATAAATTGAAGATGTACAAAAAGAAAAATAAATTTATAGAAAGAGAAAATAAAAATGTATTTACAATTACTAATGACAAAAAATATAAGTATGAATTTCTATTATCTAGCAATTCCCCGGCAGCGGTGCCAATTTGTTGAAAGAGTTATTTTGATTGCTTAGGTGAGTGCAAGTCTCTGATTTATTTATTTAATTACATGTTGATTCTTTGCTCGTCATCTCGGCTTTGTTGAAATAAATTCCAATGCCGATATAATGGTTTCAAGAATATTCCTTTACTAAAAAAATTAGCTTTATTAAATTACTAATACTTTCATACCATCTCGGCTTTGCGGATTAATTCCATCGCCGGTATAATGGTATGAATTTAGAAATTTAATACAAGTGATAATGTGTTATATTTATTTTCGTTTTCCTTTATTAACCAAATTACTTCCTTATGGAAGGTTGGTAAAGAATAAACAAATAAAGAAATAAGTAAATATTAGTTGTCGAATTTAAATGAAAGAAAGTAGATGTTAGTTGTGGAAAATAAATGACAGAAATTAAAAGTTAGTAGTTAGATCACTCATTGTAACTGTGTATTTTTCCTATTCACAAAGATACAATTTATGAATAATTGCACTTTGATTCAAGGTTTCTTTCTTTGTCAACAAATAAAATTTATAAGTTAACACTTTACTATTTTACATTTGCATCTCTTTCAAGATTCAATTGTAGTATAATATAGGATTATGTCGAACCACAAGACATTGCCTAATAGAAATATGCTCATACTTTGTATCTTTTATCAAAAGTAAGAAAGTAATACATAAAAGTTGTTTTTTGATTTTATGAACTAAGAAACATGAAAAAGTAAAGAACTAACTAGTTAAAAGTTCAAGAGAAAATTGATTTGAAAGATGAAATTATTTCTTCACTCAAATGATTTTGAAAGCATTACAAGTTATGTGTTATACTTTTGGTTAATTCCGAACACCACTTGTAAATCCTTCATCTAGTGTCCTAGAATGATAAGATGATTTTCAAACCTTATGTAATACACTAAACAATAGTTAAGTGTCACTCATTGGAGTAGGTTGTCACACCCTAGTTCAGGCTCCATTAACATCATTTAGCCTTGAACATAAGTTGCTTAAAATAGATGCTTGATGTGGCAAATAAACTAAGGTGTAGGTTATACTTTTTAGTTCACTTGTCAACACTTTAAGAAGAAGCATTTTTGGATCTTTAAATCAAGTTTTAGGTGATCAAGCTAAAATCGCATTAAGATCTTCATAAAGAATCAAAACTTAACCAAAAGTAATAACTTCAATGTATTGAATTCAAAAGATGATACAAAAGAAGAGAACAAATACATTACACCATAATCGAAGTCAATGTGTAGGAGCTTGAGCCATCTATCCAAGGATGAGATGCTTTTGATTCCAAATGAGGTTATAAAATCATGATTTTGCACCTCTTTTTCCAACTCCATTCTCTTTGAGTTTCTATGAACTAAAAGCCTAAGAACAGCCTAAAATGAGAGAGAACCGAAATGGGAAGAAGAAGAGGAATTTACAAAGTTTGTACAGTGTATTTACAATGTCTTAAAGTGAGGAGGTGGGTGTGCCTTTTATAGGCAAAGTGATGGGAGCTTAGCTTCCCTTTCTGGCCGCCTAGCGCCTGACCAGGCTCACCCAAGCTGGTGAGTCAGCAGCTTGTCCCATCTTGGGCACCTAGCTTGGACTGTCTATTGTGGGCTAGGTTACATGCATGGTGACACCTCCTACTTGGGTATTCAGAACATATGTCATGCATGAGGTCTATGCTTGGCCTTCAACTAAAGAATATGCAAGTTGCTTGATGAGTTGACCAAGCTTTCTTCATGGCTAGAATTCTTGACCTGCTTAGCCACCCAGCTCACACCTGGTCCACACCTAGCTGCTTGGTTCCTTCATGGTGAAGGAACCAACCTTTCTTCAAGCCAAAGTAACCTTTGTTCCATGATTCTTGAGTTGTTTTTAGTTGGTTACTTAGCACTTTTGGCATGATTTCTTCATGTCTAGGTAAGCTTTTGAGTTTGTGATTTACTTTCCATACCTAGCTTGGGTTTCTTCATGGTGAAGAAAGGTACATTTCTTCAAGCCTAAGTCATCTTTTTGGTGACAAGCTTAAGCACACAACATGTCCTACCTAGCTTGTTTCTTTTGAGCACTTCCTTTGGACTTTTGGCTTGTGATTTGGCATGCATTCTTGGCTTTCTTTTAAATTAATCTATTTCCTAAAAAAATTAAGGGAAACTTGGACAAGAGGTTATCAAAAATTATATTATTCAAACATACAAAATTTATCTAAAAAGTGTTGAATTAAGTTGGTTTTCACATTTTTGCATAGGATAAGTGCCATAAAAAGTATGTGAAAATTATGTATTTTTGGCACTTATCACTAATCTAATTATTTTCAAACCAGAACTACATAGTTTTGCATTATCGTTAGGTTAGTTGACTTGCTATATTAGCATATGATCTTACAAAAATATTTGACCGGGTTCAGGTATATTCAAACTTATCCTAACATATTTAATGATTACTCATACATATATAAGACTTTAACTTTAAAGTTCTAACTCGACATGAAAGGAAGTTATCTTTAAATCATTATCCTTGTGGGATCCAAATAAGAATATGATCATAATATTTATCATTGTTTATAAAAGGTAGATGGTAGGCTTAATTTACAAGAATGTATAATAAATTATAAAATAATATGTGGCCAAAATAAGAATAAAATTTGTGTTCTCCAATGGAGATTCTCAAAGTTTGTAGCTTCGTTTCTCGTTGCCTCATTCTCTCGACAATGCGAGTCTTGCCGACACGACGACACACAGTCTACGACAACAGAACCTATCACCCTATCACAGTAGCATGGTTTGTCTCATGGTAGTTTGGTCCATCCCAATCCATGGTAGCTCCATCATCGTCCATGAACTATCTCTTTGTCTCAAGTTCTCTATTCAGGCCAGCTCGTCACAACCTTCACTTGCTTAAGGAAGGTTAGGACTGTAATCTAAGAGACATAAAATATATTCAGACTTTTTTTTCAAATCCCACTATCTTCTAAGTCCTTACATTTTATTACTGATTGACTGTTGTCAAAAGTGAAAAGACACTTTCAACAGTAGTTGGTCTGAAGTGAAAGTTTTGGAATAGGTTAACTTCCATCAAATGACTATCATAATAAACATATACATTTCGACAAAATTGGTGTCGAAATAAATATGTTTTTATTTAAAATAAATTATATGTTGCATTTAAAATTGGTTGGGGGATAGTGAATAAATTTAAGATGATAAAGATTGACTAAACTCAAAGATGAATCAATCCAAACAATTATATAGGCAAAATATATTACAATGATATGATAAGAACGACCCAAATCATAAATAACAAGATAAACATAAATTATAGATAAAATCAAATAAAATGAAAGTAACTAAATCCTACATAAGATACTATTCTTTCGATCCAAATATCATCTAACACTCCCGTGAAGCTCAATCTTAGTAAACTTTAAGCTTGTTACATATAATTCATTTAAGAATAATTATATGCTCCACAAAAAATCGCTGATGAGAAAAAAGTGATTACCAACATAACTCGTCAATAGGAGAAAAGATACACCAGAATGAATGTCGATGGAATAGAACACAATGATATAATTATCATGAGAATAATCATCAATGAGAAAAGAATTCACTACTAATATAATTCATCAATACAGATAAGACACTACTATAATGATTATAAGTGCTTATTTTGATGATTTAAGAATTTTAATAACATAATTCGTAGAAATATATTATGGTTTGGCAATTTTAGATATGTCACAATTTTACTTGTTTATGAGATTCGATTCGTTGTTTTTTACTTGGACTAGAATCCACAAATACATTGTTAAAAATAAACACGTGTCTAATTAAGGAACAACATGAGTCCAATTTATTTGTTTCAATAATATTGTTAATAAATAGTCAAAAATAAACATGAGTATAGTTTAGGAACAACAATATAATATTAAAAATACAAGAAAAGTAATATTTGTTTTGGTAAGTAGAATTTAGTTTAAAAACAAGAGGGAGTACTTCTATGAGATGAGTTTTCACGGTCTTAAAAAAATGTCTTCTCATTTTTGGTGCATTGTCTTCAACCTTAGCTAAATTGGTTGAGACCATACTTGATAGTGCATTGTCTTCAACCTTAGCTAAATTGGAGACCAATTTGAAAAGTTATCCCCACTTGAGGACCCCAATCAAGGTTAAACCACTCATACATTCACTCTAGTTTCATGAATAAAAATTTATTTTCTAATGCGCATCTTTTTAACAAGCGTATACTAGTGCATTGATCATGCAAATTTTCCCATAAAATACCTCACCATATTAACCTAACTAACTATATTAATCCAAAAATCCAAAAATTAATTCATGCATTACTAAGAGATATTTGCAAAAAAATAAAATGGAGGATGATGCAAATTTATGACCCAAAAAGGATGTACATCTCCAGCCAGATTTTTCTGATGACACAAGGCATTTTTGTAATTCCCAAACACCATAGATATATCCCTAGTCACCCCATTTGGGCCTTGACATCATGAAAGGAGATAATTTTAATAACCCTCAATATGTCCATAACCTAGGGAGGTATTTTTTAATTGTTTTCCTTGAAATTTAATTATTGAAGGAAAAAGTATTCTTTCACATCAATCATGTGACCGAAGGATAAGAGAATACAAAGAACGTTCATTGCTTAAAGTGAAAACAAAAAAGTAAAAAAAAAAAAAGCCTACTGAGAATCCTCAATTAATATCTCGGGAAAAAGTTAAGGCAGAGTAAAGTGCAATATGAATAACCACAACAGGAACCCTTCATGAAAAAGCTTATTGCCTTAATCTTAGGGCATCCTTATCTAGAAAAATCTCTTAATAGTTGATTGTCATGCTAGAAAACTATTGAAAAATAGGATATTGAAGAAAGGTGAAAAGGGTATGGGAAACTAATGTTTTGAGCCTTATATCCTTTTCTTGAAAACCCTTAGCCTAGCCACAATATAAACTTTAAAAGACCTTGGTAATGACTTATTTACCTAGGTTGTGCATGATGACAAAAAATGATGACTCCACAAATCTCATAAAATTTTGATAAAATATTTCATCTTTAATGCATAAGTTAAAAGTCATTATCACCATCACCATATCAACACAAGCCCAAACACAAATTAGATATCATTAACCACAGTCAAAGCCGAAACAAAAGCTCAACACTATATCCTTCATAAACACACCAATTCATCTATATCAGCCTAAAGACAAACTAAATCACCAACACCACCACACCTACACGAGCCAAACCCAAATTAAATTTCATCATCATTACCACATAGTCCAACCACTTGCCAAATTCTGAATGATTATTGTTTTAGTATTTCTTTTTACAGAGTTATGCATAAGATAAAGAGTATGAAATGAAAAATTGTAGCCATCTCAAACTAGGGCAAATTTTGGGAAGATTCATGGTCTAAAGCAGTTTTATCCAAGTCTACCAAACCTGTTTGAATAGAAGAATGACTATAATTATCTCACATTGGAGCAATTTTCGGGTTGATCATATTTTCTAGTGGAAAGTCATAGAAAGCCCAAACTGGGGCAGTTATTGGGTTGATCCCATTTTCTTGTGAAAATTTATAAAGAGCACAAAAATGGGGCAATGGCGAAGTGGGTTCTCTTGACTCTATTAGTTGAATCAATGACAAGAAGTTAAAATTTCAATCAGGCATGGGAAAAAATCTTAGATTATCAAGTCTCTTGAAGAAATAACGACTCATTGTTCAAGACTTGTCCTTCCCATCGAGCCATCACATCTAAGGGTGTTAAAAATAAAATAAAAAAACAGAAAAAAAAAACAAAAATAAAAAAGAGTGTTAGGTTGAAAACCCACATGGGAAACCTAGGAAAAGAAGATTTATTCTAAGTTGAAAATTTACAAAGGCGGTTTAGGATCATAATAAACTGAGAGAATTTCCAACAGGTACCTACACAAGGTATTTTATGCAAAAATTAGGGAAAATAAAATGAACACCCTCAATATTAAGACTTTCTACTATACAAATTGAAGCAACTTTTTGGAGAATCTAAGCCTCTTGGATGAAGACAAGAGTTCAACATTAGCACATTGAGGAATTTGTTGTTGTTACAAGAAAACCAATACTCTGGCAAGAATTCCTCAGCCAACATACACTAGGGCAATATGGATGGGTTTAGTCGTTGACCTCAAGATTATAATGGAGAAATTTTATGGACCACCTTAAAAAAAAGTGTCTTCAGGTAAACTAGGACAGATTTGGATGAAAAAAAAAACTATAGTACCAATCAACAATAGACAACAATGGTTGCTTCACTCGAGTCTACAAAATTTGATGAGTTCCCTCCACAAAATAAAAAAATAAACCATTATTAATACATTCGAACATTTGCGCATGTGTCTTATTCTCATTCAGAAAAGAATATAGTACTCATATCATACATGATATACATACACTAAAGCATCACATTTCAATCAATGCATACTCACGTTCATATAGTAATCATTATATAACCAAACATCAACATGAACTTCATGCATCGCATAACTCCAAACAATCATATCATTACAATTATATTTAACAATCAAGCTTTTCGGGTCTTGTGCCTCGATGAGCATTTGAAAACCAAGCTTTCTAGGTCATGTACCTCGATGAACATCCACAATCAAACTTTTTGGGTCTTGTACCTCGATGAGCATTCTACAATCAAGCTTTTCAGGTCATGTACCTCGATGAGCATTCACAATCAAGCTTTATGGGTCCTATACATCAATGAGCATTCACAATCAAACTTTTCGGGTCCTGTACCTCGATGACCATTTAAAATCAAGTTTTTCGGGTTCTGTACCTCAATGGGCATTCACAATCAAGCTTACCAGGTCTTATACCTCGAGGAGCAATTAAAATCAATCTTTATGGGTTCTGTACCTTGACGTGAAATTCAAGCTTTTCGGATCATGTAACTCGGTGATTCTTTATGGCAAAATGCGGGAACTTCCTCAACCAATCACTGGTTCATTATGGTAAAACGCGGGAACTGTCTCAACAAATCCATGGTTAATTATGTTAAAACGCGGGAACTGCCTCAATAAATTCCTTGTTCATTATGGCAAAATGCGGGAACTGCCTCAATAAATCCCTAGTTCATTAGGGCAAAACGCGAGAACTGCCTCTAAAATCCCTAGCTCATTAGGACAAAACACAGGAACTTCCTCAATAAATCCCTGGTTATTTATAGAAAAACCCAAGGCAAACAACATAATAATAAGCTTGAAATAGAGAACAAGGAATAACAGACAAAACCAGAAAATCAGCAATTATAATTGCTTGATTTCTCCCACCTCAAATGATTTCTCACCAATGAAACCGTTCATAATAAAGTACTCAAAGTTTGAATAAATTTCTCTCTAATCCAACGATGAACCAAGACGAAATGATGAATCGAGTACCGCTGCTCTGACTTCCATCGGGGTCGATTTCTCTTATCTTCTCTTCGACTTTTCTATTGCATGTCTTGTGAAAAATTCATACTCACGTTGCCTCTAATATGACCCATCTCTACTAGGTTAAATGATACAAATGAGCTTTCAACAAATGAGTATATCTCCTCATATGGAGGGAGCTTAAGAGGTTGATTTGAAATTATTGCTTGCTATAGGGGATTTAGTTATTCAACAAGTAGAAATAAATAGTTAAGAAGGATGAGGGTTCAGTACTCACCCACTATACTTGTGAAATTTTTATTGACATTGGGAACATAAGATGTTGACATTGTTCAATAAGTAGATACATTTACACCTCATGAAACAAGTTCCTTAATCTCTTTATTCTAAATTTATGAGAAAGATTAAACCTTCTAGAACTCGATAGTCCTTCTCATATCACAACCATATTTTCTTGAAAACTCCTTTCGTCATCTATAATATCATTATCATGAAAATAATAGTTCTAGTATAGCTAGTAGTTATGTAAGAAGATGTCCTGCAACTCACAAGATATCTCATCCCATGAAAAAACTAATCCTTATGTCTCTACTTATTGATGAGAAATTCAAAACAGTAAAAACTCTAATAAAGTATACACAACATATAATAATTTGCCCAACTTTCAAAAATCTGTGAGGAGCAACAACAAATAATGACAATAATTAAAATTAAATAAGAGAAACAAAAAATTTAACGTGGAAAATCTTTCCAATGTGGGAAGTAAAAGACACGGGAACAAGTCAGTAAATTAAGCTCAACTACGAACAAAATAGGAGTGTGAGAGTGTCTAAAATTATAACACTAATCATGCTTAACAATAAGCCAAGAACAAAGCAACAAGCTTGAAAATTTTGTCCTACCCGTAAAAGCCCAAAAACGATTTTTACCAAAAAAAATCATTTTATCAAAAAATGTTTATTAAAATTCGGAAAATATAAAGTAAATGTTAAAGATTTTAGATTTAATTTGAATCCCAAATCAAGAGGAAAAACTAGTAATTATCCTTTTATTTTTTCAACACAATTATGACAAGATAAACACCTATTAAAGGTGTTTATTAATTTCTTACACATTTTTAAATTAGTTAGTTAATAAATTTCGAAAATTAACAAAATAACAAAAAAAAATTGGTTGTTAGGATTTAGGTTTCATAATTATAGGTGTAATATCATTTTAATAAAAAATAATAAAAAAACCAAGATAATATTCCCTAAGATAGAGTATCTGCTAGTTACATATACCAATTTAAAATTAAAAAAAATGAAAATTAGGATTAAAATTGATTGATGCTCATCCCTAAAGAAATAGATAACAAAGTTTAGAATAAATAAAATTATTTAAGATACTAATCCCTAAGAAGTAGGTCGCCAAATGAAAATTGTTACCATTTTTTGATAAATAAGACCCTTCGATCATCACGTTAGTAACAAAAAAAACTAGAGAAAGACTATCATATTTAACGCATAACAAAGGGGACTAGAAAAAAAAAAGAGAAATAAAAACAACACACATGTAACCTAAGCTATACCTTGGTTTCCGTGTTGTTCCCTGAACCAAACCGCTGCCCAGAAACCTACCACATGGTAAACTTCAATTTGCGAGCCGCCGTTGCAAATCACAGAAAACCCTACAATAAAAAATTTGGTAGGTATTTCTACTTTACCTTTTTCTTATTTAGGAAGCATTAATAAATTATGTTAATATTATTCTCTCAACTAATTTATGTAGTACATAATAATTAGAATTATTATTTAATTTAATTACTACTACAATAATAAGTCATAGAATCTATTTATAGTTAATAACTATTATTTTTTAAATAAGATGATATTTTAAATAAAAGTATTATATTCTAATTATATTTAAATATCTTTTTAAGATTATGAATGTGGTATATGTAAACATTAGTTTCTCATACTTTACCCCTCTTAACTCATATTCTATCAATTTTTCGTTATTAGAGTTAGTTTCCATCGGTAGTTGTATTTTAGTGTTACCTAACCAATATTGGGAGTGAAAAAACACTTGAAGTATTGTTTAGTTAGAAGTGAAATTTTTTACAAAGCTCAAGTTAAAATGAAACCAACTAAAGCTCTATCAATCCAAATATTTTCTAACACATCCCTCAAGCTAAAGTTTAATAAGTTTGAAGCTTATTATAAATCATTCATTTAAAGTGAAAATAACCAATTAATTATATGGATTGCAAAATAATCGCTGAAAGGTGTTGTGAAATTCAAATTTCCAAATATAATGAGCACGTGAATGATTGTCGGTCTGAAAAAAATTAGTGTTAATATAATTCATTATAATTAACTACTGAGATAAAAGGGACCAACAAAATGATCGTTAGTAGGAAAAGAAATCACTTGTATAATCGATATTGGAATGATCGCCAATGATGAAAGAATTTATTACTAACATAACTTGTCAATAGGAGAAAAGGTACCACCGAAATGAATGTTGGTGAGAATAGAACAAAATGGTTTAATCACCATTGGAATGATCATCACGGGAAAATAAGTTAATACTAACATAATTCATCAAAGGGAGATAATATAGTACTAGAATGATCCTCGATGTAAAGATTAACACATATAAATAAAGGAAGAACATGTATTCTTGCATTGGATCATGTTGGTGTATGTTTATTTGGATAATTGTTACATGTAATATGAAATTGTAAGGATGAGAAAAATGAATGAATAATAACGAGAAGGTGACACGATAATGGGATGTGACTATTAGAAGTTTCGAATTTTCAGTACCTCGGTAGGGGAATAGTTCTCTAACATGTCGCAGATGATGAAGTTCTAATAGCATGTAGAAATTTAGAATGATAAGTATTTGTCAATCTTAAATATGAAAAAAAATTGTGACAAATGATAAGATAATAACTACTCAAATAATAACTAACAATATAAACATAATTATAATTAAATTCAAATAAAATGAGACAAAGTAAATCACAGATAAGATAATGATCTATATAATCAAACATTGGAGTTATGGTTTGTGGGGTTGGTCTTTTAGTCATGGAATGTATTTTTTTGATAGGGACAGAGGCAGGTTCTTGAATTCCAATTTTATTAGAGATGTGCCATTCTAGGCATCTCGGTTTGATAGTTGGCTTTGATAACGTGGGTGAGGATTTTGCTTACTTTTGTATGTCTACATAATATTTGTTGCGACAAAATTTATAGCTGGAGCCTGTGGATACTGAAAGAATGAGTAATAATTTATCTAAACTTGTTTGGATGACTCAAATATGTAAATCTAAGGTAGGGAAAGGTTTATTGTTATACTTGTGTGATAATGAGGTTCTTTTTGTTTAGAGTATTTATGATGCATGTTACTTATTTATTTGCTTTCCTTGAATGGGATTAGTTGTTTGTGATGAAAAGTGATTGCAAGATTTTTGTTGAGAAAAGAAATTGGTTTTATGGAAGATGAGTATGACGAAAATCTCTCTAGCTTCAACATACATCCTGTTTGGAATTGATTGAACTTATCATACTATGTGTTAGTTTATTTGATGCTTCATGAATTTTTAAATTTTCTTAGAAATATGCTATTCATTTTTGCAATTGATGATACTTCATTCATTATTATTGCAATTTATGATACTTCATTCATTATTTTTGCTTAGATGAGAATCCGTAAATAAATTGTCAAAAATAAACACGAATCGAATTAACAAACAACATGAGTCTATTATTTTGTTGTCTTCAATAAGAATATTAATAAATTGTTAATATTAAACATGTGTCTAGTTAAGGAATAACATGAGTCAATTGTTTGTTGTTTTCAATGAGATTGTTAATTAAGTAAAAAACATGTCATATTTAAAAACAAGAAAGGTACCTATTGTTTTGGTAAGTAGAATTTTTTTTCAAACAAGTGGGAGTAATTATATGAGAAGTTGATTTTTTACAATCTTAAAAAATCACGTTTATAGTATATACACATTATATGCCTCTCATTCGCGAAGTCTTGATATTCAAAATTGACTAAGTGAGCACTTAGATACTTGAGTTGTGTCCAACTATGGAGAGAAACTGATTCCATATAATAACAATCATGATTTCTTAATAAAACATTCGAAGCAAGAGCATATCTAGAAAAAATAATGCAAAAAAAAAAATAAAACTAACAAACCTTATTAAATTTTGTGACAAAATAAAGAAAAAATAAAATACAATAACTACCTTTTTTTCCTAGTAGGATGACATTTTCACCCTTAAAACTAAAAGCAAAATACCACTTACCTCTTTAGTATTGGCGATGATTCTAACTCCCACAATAATCAACAATGTAGCAATGTAAAGCTTTAAAGTTTAGAACAAACTCTAGAGGTCATCTCAAATGCAAGGAACCTAGCACACCACAAGCATCTTCATAAGACCATTTCTCAGCCACAACTTTATTGAGTTTGGATTATGATAGAATCCATTTTGGGAGGATTCCAAATTTGGTTGTCGATTGTTCTTGGATGTAAGGATTTTTTGTTGTAACTATGAAATTTATGATGTTGGATTTTTGTTTTGTACTTTGTTTTAGTTGTATTTGGCCATGTGCAGGATTGGTGAATGTGTATTGGTTTGGGTGAGTGTAAGGTAGTTTGGCCGTGGCTTGTGTGCTAAGAGTGTATGGGGTGATTTTTTTTATATGAGTTGTTCTTTGGCCGAGGATGATGGGTTATGGAATGGATTTTTGTGGATGATGAAATCGGTTAGATGTTTTGATGGGTTGTTGGTCGTGGGGTGTATGAGTGTATATAAGGATAAAAAAACTTGGAAATGGTAGACGAGTGAAGGCACCATAAGCTTGGTTGCTTGATAAGCCTTATGAATTTCGCCACAAGGAATAAGAACCTTGATAAGAAATGATGTTGGTTCAACCAAGAAAGTAGGAGAATTCTCAACTAGCAAAGGAATAATTTTCCAAATAAAATTCAAGTTGTTTTATTCCAATAACAAAGCCAAGTACAAATAGATGTCGGTTTTCGGCCAAGCCTATGTTGTTCACGTGAAAGAGTAAACACATTCATTGCTTTCCTAATTCTATTCCCATGTTATTTTTGATTATGGAAAGGATTTGAATTTCAAAATCACATTAAAGGCTTTCCTTAATCTAATCCTCATGTGCTCTTTTTCGGCTGTGGCAAGGATTTGAATTTGAGAATGAATCTTCATGGATCAAGTGTCCATATTTAGTTTTGGAGTGAAATAAGGAAGCAAATAATTTGTCTTCATTGCTTTCCTTATGGCTTGCCTCGTGTAAATAGAAAGATTCTCTATGATGTTCACACCCAACACATGTTTAATATGAATAAGGAAGGTATTGATGAATTCCAATTAGAGTTGAATGCTTTGGAGTGAATAAGGAAATAATGAATTTGTCTTCATTGGATTCCCTTATGATTTGCCTCGTGTGAAAAGGAGATATATCCTTGATGATCACGCCTAACACGTGTTATTCGTGAGTAAGGAAGGTATTGATGAGCTTTCATTCTGATTTGAATCTTTAGGAAAGTTTTTCCTTGCTCCTTGCTTCTCATTCACACGCCTACCTTGATTAGGAAATAAATGGGATTTGCTTGATTGCACTTGATTGTTGTTTATAGAGTCCTTCCACGCGTGCTATTCAAATTAGGCAAGGATTCCTTGAGATCTTATGGCTTCCAAGGGTAATCTCACGGTTGGATTATTAAGGAAAGTGCTCCCTTGGCTTGTATCTGGATTACATGGTTCTTAATGTAATTTATTACAACTATAAGTTCAAGCACCTAAAGCTTAGAAAGGCAGATAGTAATTATTCTTTCAAATAAGGCAGGAAAATAATTCCAAGGTTACATGTGGGTATGATCTACCCTACTTATTAAATGGAACTCTCATACGCCTCAAATATTCCCTCCATGGTCGTGGCCAACTTGGGTTACTTCTATAAAAATGGTGTAATGTATGAGCTTGATTTCCTTGTTGGGCTTTGTTGATTCAGCTACTTCTTCCACTAGTTAGTTGAGAGCTTGGTTTGCCTTCTTGGTTATGGATCGGGTCATGGGCCCTCTTAGCCCACTTAGCTCTTCCTCATTGATAGGCTTTGTCAGGTTCATACCATCCCCTCCTTCTTGGAGTGAATTCGACCTCGAATCAAAGTCTTCATTACCTGCATCAAAAAAAGAAAGATCAGCAACATTAAATGTGGCACTAATATTGCCATACTCACCTGGCATATCCAGTTTGAAGTCGTTGTTATTTATCCTCTCTAGAACATGAAATGGGCCATCTCCCCTAGGTTAGAGTTTTTATTTCCTTTGGGAAGGAAACCTTTCCTTCCTCCCGTAGACCCAGACTAAGTCTCCATGCTCAAAGATCAGCTCCCTTCGGCCCTTATTGGCTTGTTTAGCATAGCCTTCCGTCTTTTGCTCTAGTTGGGCCTTGACCCGCTCATGTAGCTTTTTAACATAGTCCGCTTTGGACTTACCATCCTTATGCTGCAACACAGATGAGTTAGGCACATGCAATAAATCAAGAGGGGTTAGTGGTTGGAACCCATAAACTATCTCAAATGGAGACATTTTTGTGGTACTACGAGTGGCCCTATTGTAAGCAAATTCAATATGGGGTAGGTACTCTTCCCAGCTTTTTATATTCCTTTTTATGATTGCCCTCAAAAGGGTAGATAAGGTTCTATTAACAACTTCAGTTTGGCCATCTATTTGGGGATGGCACGTGGTGGAAAATAATAGTTTAGTCTCAAGCTTCCCCCACAAAGTCCTCCAGAAATGACTAAGGAACTTGGTGTCCCTGTCACTTACAATGCTTCGTGGTAGACCATGTAGTCTTACCACTTCTTTTAAGAACAAGTCAGCAATATGAGTTGCATCATCAACTTTTTTACAAGGTATGAAATGAGCCATTTTTTAAAAACGATCTATTACAATAAAAATTGAATCTTTTCCATTTTTAGATCGTGGTAAAGCAACCATAAAGTCCATGGATAAGTCTACCCACAGATAGTCAAGTATGGGCAATGGAGTATAAAGCCCATGGGGCATGCTCTTACGTTTGACCCTCTTGCAAACAATGCAGTCCTCATAGTGCCTTTGCACATCTCGCCTCATGTGAGGCCAGTACAAGTGTTCTTTTAATATATCTAGGGTCTTTTGGATCCCAAAGTGGCCCATTAGGCCCCCTTCACGAGCGATTCTCTTTAAATAAATATCCATCTTGCCTATTGTATCCATCAACATCAACATTTTCACATTTATTATATACATCAGCAAAACCATTGTCATTAATATATAAATCATTAATTAATTCGAAGCCCAATAGTTTTGTCTCAAGAAGGGAAAACAAAGTATGTCTTCTTGATAGAGCATCAGCCACAATATTGGTTTTCCCTTCTTATGTTTTATAACATAAGGGAATTGCTCTAGGAATTCAACCCACTTAGCATGTCTTTTATTAAGCTTACCTTGCCCCTTTAAGTATTTTAGTGACTCATGGCCACTATGTATTACAAACTCCTTTGACAGGAGGTAATGTTGCCAAATCTGTAGTGCCATTACCAAGGCATACAGTTCCTTATCAAAGGTGGAATAGTTCAACATTGACCCACCTAGTTTCTCACTGAAATAAGCTACTGGATGTCCTTCCCGCATTAACACAACTCCAATTCCCACATTAGATGCATCACATTCTATTTCAAAATATTTAGTAAAATTAGGCAAAACAAGAATGGCTGCATTAGTTAATTTTTCTTTAAGCTTCTTAAAGGCTTCCTCTTGTTTCTCACCCCATTTAAAGCCGACATTCTTTTTGAAACCTCATTAAGAGGTGCAGCTAGGATACTAAAATCCCTAACAAAGTGTCAATAGAAGCTAGCCAAGCCATGGAAGCTTCTAACTCAGTTACAGTTTTGGGGGTGGGCCAATCCTGGATGGCCTTAATCTTCTCCTTATCAACATGGACCCCTTTGCATTAATCAGAAAGCCCAAGGATATGACAAGGTTCACACAGAAAGAGCATTTTTCAATATTAGTATTCAATTTTTCTTTTCTTAACACAAGTAGGACATGCCTAAGGTCTTCATCATGCTCATTCATATTCTTACTATATATTAATATGTCATCAAAATAGACTACAACAAACTTCCCTAAAAACTCTTTTAAAACATGGTTCATTAATCTCATAAATGTGTTGGGTGCATTAGTTAACCCAAAAGGCATAACTAACCACTCATATAACCCAAATTTAGTTTTAAAAGCAGTTTTCTATTCATCCCCCTCCCTTATGAGAATCTGGCGATACCCACCTTTTAAATCAATTTTAGTAAATATACAGACACCATACAGTTCATCAAGTAATTCATCTAATCTAGGGATAGGATGGCGATACTTTACCGTGATATTTTTAATTGCCTTGCAATCAGTACACATTCTCTTGGACCCATCCTTCTTCGCACATGGATGACAAGAACTGCACAAGGACTCATGCTTTCCTGAACCCATCCCTTTTGAAACTCCTCCACTTGTTTTTGGATTTCTTGAGTATCATGAGGGTTGCTCCGATAAGTAGGACTATTGGGCAGAGATGCTCTGGGAATGAGATCAATATGATGCTCAATTCCCCTTATATGTGGGAGGTCACGTGGGACCTCTTGCGGAAATACATTCTCAAATTCCTACAGAAAACGTTTTAGAGAATCAAGTACAATAATGTCAGAGTTAGTACTTAAACAGAATTGCTGACCAATGAGTAGGTAAAATGGTTTCCTAGATATTAAAGCACCCTTTACTTCCCATTTGGAAGCCATTAAACTTTTTCTTTTTCCTTCTTTTTTTCCTTTCATCTTTTCTTTCATTTTTTTCATTTTCACTTTTTTTGTGTGGATCGTTTCTCTCTTTTTCTTTTTCTTCTTTTTTTTCTCGATCCATTTTTTCTTTTAACTTTCCTTGATCTTCACCAACTTGCCTTAGGAGCAAGGATGATAATACAAATTTCTTATTACAATGCATAAATGTATATTTGTTAGAGAAACCATCATGGATGACTATCCTATCATATTGCTAAGGTCTGCCAAGCAGCATATGGCTGGCCTCCATCACTACTATGTCACATAGTATGGAATCCTCATATTTTCCTATAGAGAAAGGAACCTCTGAGTGTTGGTTTACCACCATCTCTCCAATCTCACTTAACCATTGTAGTCGGTATGGGGTTGGCTAAGTCTTCGTCACAAGGTTGAGTTTAGAAACCAACCTAGTGCACACCATATTGGCACACATGTCACCATCAATAATTAGGGAATAAACATTCTCTACTACCAAACATCTAGTATGGAAGATGTTCTCCCGCTGACTTTCCTCATCCTCCCTAACTTGGCTCCCTAAAAGCCTTCACACCATAAGAAGATCTCCTTTTGGAACATCAACATCCTCTTCACTTTCCTCTGAACTTGAAGCCTCTGATTGAGACTCCACCATTCTATTCTTCACCACCATGGTCCTCTTGGTTGGGCATTGTGAAGCTATGTGGCCATGTCCAAGGCATTTGAAACACTTGACCTCCCTGCTCCTAGTGGTGTTTTCCATGAGCTTCTTCCCTAGGGAAGAGCTAATGGCCTCCTTTGGAATGGGCCCCTCCTTCTTAGACTTGTCCTTCCACCCTAAAAAAATGGAATTTTGTGTTGGAAGAGTATTTAGTTTTTCTCCTCCGCAGTTGTTGTTCTACCTTCATGGCTTGTTGTATCAGGTCCTCTAACTCCACATATGGTTGTAAGTCCACTACATCCTGAATTTATTGGGTTAGTCCATGAAGAAACCGTGCCATAGTGGCTTCACGGTCCTCATGAAAATTGGATCCCAAAAGAGGCAACTTCATCTCCTTGTAGCACTCATCCACTGATTTGTTTCCTTGGGTCAACCTTTGAAGTTTAGTATGGATATCCCTTTGATGGGATACTAGAACAAACCTTTTTCTCATCACAATTTTCATTTCATCCCAAGAATCCACTGGTTCAGCACCACACCTTCTTCTCTCCTTCTGAAACTGGTCCTACCATATCATGGCATACTCCTTGAATTCCAAGGCTGCCACCTTGACCTTTTTCTCATCAGAATAATTATGGCAGTCAAAAACCTGCTCCATTTTCAACTCCCATTCTAGATAGGCTTCGGGATAATTCATCACCATGAAGGTAGGGACCTTAATCTTGAGCCCATCCATTCGGTCATCCATCCTCCTCTCCCTATGGCCACCATCATCATTCCTCCTTTCCCTCCATCTCCTTTTCCTTTCTGGTTCAGAATCACTCGAACTACTATTGTGTTGCCTTCGATTTTGTTGAACCCGCATCTCCTCCAAATATTGTTGGAGTGCTCGGTGTGAACTCGTTTCATCAATTGCTTGCATATAGGTTGTGATCCTGGGAGATTCGACTTAATCTCTTATACGACTAGACATATTCTCACTTTCTCTCGACTCTTTCCTCTCAAAGTGTTTAGTTTGTGCATAATAATTAGAATTAATAAATTATTAATTAAGTAAAAATAGTAAGTAGGTATTTCTACTTTACCTTTTTCTTATTTAGGAAGCATTAATAAATTATGTTAATATTATTCTCTCAACTATTTTATATAGTACATAATAATTAGAATTATTATTTTATTTAATTACTACTACAATAATAAGTCATAGAATCTATTTATACTAAATAAAAGTATTAATTTTTAAACAAGATTATATTTTAAATAAAAGTATTATATTTTAATTATTTTCAAATATCTCGTTAAGATTATGGGATGTGATGTAGACATTAGTTTCGCCTACTATACCCCTCTTAACTCATATTCTATCAATTTTTCGTTATTAGAATTTATTTCCATCAGTAGTTGTATTTTATTGTCACCTAACCAATATTGGGAGTGAAAAACACTTGAAATATTGGCTAGTTAGAAGTGAAATTTTTGAAAAAGGTTAACTTTGACAAATTATTGTGACAATAAAATATACATTTCGACAAACCTATGCCAAAACAAATAATTTTTTAAAATAAATTATACATTGGAATTAAAAATGGCTGGGTTTGTGTAGAAGTTAAGGATGATAAAGATTGATCAAATTTAAATATGAAACAATCTAGACAATTTATTATATAGGCAAAGTCATTACAAATAATAATATAATAAAGAACAAAATAATAACTAATAAGATAAACATAAATTATAGATAAATTAAAATAAAATGAAACCAACTAAAGCTCTATCAATCCAAATATTATCTAACACATCCCTCAAGCTAAATTTTTATAAGCTTGAAGCTTATTACAAATAATTCATTTAAAGTGAAAATAACCAAGTAATTATATGGATTCCAAAAAAAATCGTTGAAAGGTGTTGTGAAATTCCAAATTTCAAACATAATGAGCATGAGAATTTCAAACATAATGAGCATGAGAATGATTGTCAGTCTGAAAATAAATCAGTGCTAATATAATTCATTATAATTAACTACAAGGGACCAAGGAAATGATCATTAGTAGGAAGAGAAATTACTTGCATAATTATCATTGGAATGATCATCAACGATGAAAGAATTTATTACTAACATAACTTGTCAATAGGAGAAAAGGCACTACTGAAATGAATGCTGGTAGGAATAGAACAAAGTTGTTTATTCACCATTGGAATGATCGTCACGTGAAAATAAGTTAATACTAACATAATTCATCCAAGGGAGATAAGACAGTACCAAAATGATCATCGATGTAAAGATTAACACATATAAAAAAAAGGAAGAGCATGTATTCTTGCACTGGATCATGTTAGAGTATGTTTATTTGGATAATTGTTGCATGTAATATGAAATTGTAAGGATGAGAAAAATGAATGAATAATAACGAGAAGGTGACATGATAATGGGATATGACTATTAGAAGTTTCAAATTTTCGGTACCTCGGTAGGGGAATAGTTCTCTAACATGTCGCAGATGATGAAATTCTAATAGCATGTAGAAATTTAGAATGATAAGTATTTGTCAAACTCAAATATGAAAAAAAATATGAAAAAAAATTGTGACAAATGATAAGATAATAACTACTAAAATAATAACTAACAATATAAACATATTTATAATTAAATTCAAATAAAATGAGACAAAGTAAATCACAGATAAGATAATGATCTATAAAATCAATCATTGGAGTTATGGTTTGTGGGGTTGGTCCTTTAGTCATGGAATGTATTTTTTTGATAGGGATAGAGGCAGGTTCTTGAATTCCAATTTTATTAGAGATGTGCCATTCTAGGCATCTCGGTTTGATAGTTGGCTTTGATAACGTGGGTGAGGATTTTGCTTACTTTTGTATGTCTACATATTATTTGTTGTGACAAAATTTGTAGCTGGAGCATGTGGATACTGAAAGAATGAGTAATAATTTATCTAAACTTGTTTGGATGACTCAAATCTTTAAATCTAAGGTAGGGAAAGGTTTATTGTTATACTTGTGTGATAATGAGGTTCTTTTTGTTTAGAGTATTTATGATGCATGTTACTTATTTATTTGCTTTCCTTGAATGGGATTAGTTGTTTGTGATGAAAAGTGATTGCACGACTTTTGTTGAGAAAAGAAATTGGTATTATGGAAGATGAGTATGATGAAAATCTCTCTAGCTTCAACATACAACCTATTTGGAATTGATTGAACTTATCATACTATGTGTTAGTTTATTTTGATGCTTCATGAATTTTTAAATTTTCTTAGAAATATGCTATACATTTTTGCAATTTATGATACTTCTTTCATTATTTTTTCTTAGATGAGAATCCGTAAATAAATTGTAAATAAACACGAGTCGGATTAACAAACAACATCAGTCTATTTTTTTGTTGTCTTCAATAAGAATATTAATAAATTGTTAATATTAAACATGAGTCTAATTAGTGAATAACATGAGTCACTTGTTTGTTGTTTTCAATAAGATTATTAATTAAGTAAAAACATGTCATATTTAAAAACAAGAAGGGTACCTATTGTTTTGGTAAGTAGATTTGTTTTTAAAACAAGAGGGAGTAATTCTATGAGAAGTTGAGTTTTTACAATCTTAAAAAAATCACGTTTATAGTATATACACATTATATGCCTCTCATTCGCAAAGCCTTGATATCCAAAATTGACTAAGTGAGCACTTAGATACATGGGTTGTGTCCAACTATGGAGAGAAACTGATTCCATATAATAACAATCACGATTTCTTCATAAAACATGGCAAGCAAGAACATATCTAGAAAAAATAATGCAAAAAAATTTACCAAACCTCATTTCTTGTCGACTTTAAAATTTTAAGTTAAGATTCTCTCCAGTATTGGAGTGGGAAATGTTGTGACAAAATAAAGAGAAAATAAAATACAATGACTACCTTTTTTTCATAGTAGGATGACATTTTCACCCTTAAAACTAAAAGCAAAACACCACTTACCTCTTTAGTATTGGAGATGATTCTAACTCCCACAATAATCAACAATGTAGCAATGTAAAGCTTTAAAGTTTAGAACAAACTCTAGAGGTCATCTCAAATGCAAGGAACCTAGCACACCACAAGCATCTTCATAAGACCATTTCTCAGCCACAACTTTATTGAGTTTGGATTCAACATCAACAAGTTGAGACTTGGTAGCTTTCAGCCTTTAGATTAGAAGTATGGTCATAAATGTGCACCTTCAGAGACTTGTGTTGCAAAAAATACAACCATTCAGTGAGGTTATGAAGAGAAATGTCCTCATTAACACTATGTTTGGTTTGTGAGTGAAAATAAGAGGAAAAAACAAGGAATGAAAATTGAAGAAGAAAAAAAATAGTAGAAACTAGAATGATTTTTTAGTTGTTTGGTATGACCGAAAAAGAGAGGATATAAAATATGCGATGAGACAAAATGACATAAATATTCATAATTAAAGAGATACAAAATTAACATACAAATATTCATATTTATTTTAGAATTAAATATTTCTATAAGTAATGATGTATAAAAAATATATTTATATTAAAATTAATTAATTAAATTAACACAAATTTCAAAGCATCTCAATCTATTATATTTGTGTATCCACACCATAGTACCTCATCCATGATGTTTTATGGATAAGATTGTAATTTTACTTTGATGGTCGGCTTCTTACCATTTTCTATCCAAAGTGGGGTGGAAATATTTTGTGGGACCCTCCCAAAATTTTCTTCCCATCCTATTTTTCGTCACTAAACAAGTCACAATGTTTAAGCAATTTTAACAAACAATTATTGGTTGTTAGATACATAACAAACAGAAAAACAAAGATAAACCCTTCGACTTGAACAGACTTAAATGTTGCCGAATATGGATTGTGAGATACATAACTGCAATAACTAATTTTCTTTTAAGACAAGTTCACACTGCACATGCAACTGAAATTACTCTTTAAGAAAACTCCAAAAAGGAAAACCAATAATGCAGCCCCACCAATGTACATAAAAAATAACAAACTTCATAATCAGTCTCAACAAATACAGAAAAATTCATTTACTAAATGTCTTTAATAAATAAAAATATAAAATAAAATTTCAGAGATTCAAATCTGACTCATATTCATTCCTTAGGACGGTTTCAGCTTGTATAAAACAAAACATCATAAATGCTTTCCTTTTTCTACTTTGCATCAGCCACCTCTGTTCTGGGCACATCTTCTCTTTCTTAATTTTTGGCTTTGTCTTCCACAATAGTATTCATTCGTTTTAGTGATTTCGTTGGTAAAGAAGAAGTCTTCCATTCACCAAGCTTTTTATGAATATCATTTCGAGCCTTTTCTATCAATTTCCTTAGTTGTACCCATGGCAATTCTCGGTTACCATTCTGTTTGTAAATTCAAGACACATTAACCCTTCCTGTATCTAAATTGTGCTTTTGAGACCTTAAGGGTAATTTCAAAAATTGGAAGAACTAATAGTGAATGGGTTTTATACACATTCACTGCATCATCTATCATTCATATTTAATTAGCAATGATTTTCCATAAAAAGTAAGTTGGTAATGTTAAAAACATGAAGCACTGAAATTAGTAATTACTCTTAATTTTAGAGAGAATTAAACTGAAAATTTATAGAGAATTAAACTTACCAACATATTACTTCCACGTTTTGCCTTACTGCGCTTGAGTTGAAAACACCACTACATAGGTTGGCCAATGCATCAAGATAGAACTTGTAGTAGATGATATTACCTAGTACAAGAAATATAGTCCATCATCACTTCCACTTTGTTGTAAATTTAATAATGTTAAAAGATGTTCATTTATACAATATTGACAAATTTTCAATTAAGATTTTAAAGTAATTAATTTTTTACTTTATTTTGATATACTAGATATTATGTCACACTCTTTTTAATGTGATTACTATGAATATTTGAACAATCATAATTTTTGAAAACATAAATCAAATTATTAATGAATTTCACTCTTACTATTATTCTATAGGGAAGACTTCATTTTAGCTGTTGTAAAAATTGGCTTAAAATATCTTTATCATATTGCTAAATAGTTTTTTATGTACCAAAACAGAAACAATTAGAAACTTTTTAAAAATTGTAACCTAGGAAATAAATATAGGTAAAATTTAAATTCACAAATAAAATAGAATAATAACGTAAATACATCATAATCTAATAAATAATTTAAATAAAGAAATGCTAGAAATAAGAAGAAGTGATGAAAATATAGTTACCTCCTTTGTTGTTGTACTTGAATCTTTTTCTGTACAAATATAGCACTAGGAGCGGCCCACAAAGAGAAACCAAATAAAAAGTTAAACTACAAAATATTTGGCCCAAAACAAGTGAATGGTGGAAGTATAGGATAGTTTAATGATTCAATCCCTTACAAGTAATTGATTTTTATAGGAATAAAATGAGCTTACCTTTTAAAACTAACCTATGTGGGACTATTATTCACAACATATATGCATATTATACAAAAAAACTAAGCAAATTAAACTTGGGAAGTTCAAAGTTTTTCAGCACCGAGAGTAGGAGCTTATTAACATGTTGACTCTTCATAATGAGTATCCAAAGTTTAATGTGTTTCCGTTATATAGTAGGTGGAATAAATGTAGAAAATTGGTCAATAATAGCTTTGTTGAATATTGTATAAAATCAAAAGTGAAATTTACTACATGGGATAGAAGAATAACAATCTTAGTCTTGAGCTGATAAAATTTTGGAAGATTCAAAAATCTGAAAATATTCTTCACGTGAATGGATTCTTTTTTAGGAGGGTGATATTATACGTATTGGTATGGAGTATCCTTTGGTACAAAATACATGACTACATTTTAATGCACATGAGCATAGGAGTTGATCATTTGAGGGCAACTTCAAAATATTTGAAGATGAATCTAATTAAGATACACTATTTGTTTATATGAGTTGTGGAGAGATATACATGAATTTGATGCACACATTTCACGGCCTAATAGTCCTAAGATATTTCTTTAAGGTAGAAGAAAAAGTAAATTGGGGGCCATGGTGTAGACCAACCTTGCATGATCAACTACACTGAGGAACATGTTTCTGAACAAAAGGGACGAGTGAGGAAATATTGGGGGAGTGATTGGTTGGTTTGTGGAAAATATATAGTTTGATAAGACCTACATGCACTATGTTTCAGGAAAGGCTTTGGAAATTCTCAGTTCGATTTAAAATAGAGATGTCAATTCATAGATCTAAATATGATGTAATAGTTAAACTTTATTCAGGGCCAGAGAATTGGTCGATGTAATTGTAGAGTTCTAGTATAAGGGATTCTTGATCTCATGGCACGAAAGCCATGAGTAGAACTTGAAAATTTGATATTAGACAAATGAATTTTTTTATGAATGAGTAATCTAATTGTCTAAATGTAACTTCTATTTTTCTTTTTTGGATGTATTTTTATATATTGACTATATACAGGGAGCTACTCAAGTGAGAGTAGTTCTTATATAAAAATTGTGAGAAAAATAGATCTGGGCCTTACAAACAATCATGGATCGTTAGGATTAAAAGTTAGTTATTGTTCATATGATAGTCATATGCATATATCTTTTAATATTAACCATTCAATCAAGATCTAATAGTCCATATTAAGTGTTCTCATTTCTCACAACATCACATTGTTCTCATGTGATTAGTTCCCTATATATATATATGATCATGTAATTAAAAATATGTATGTCCAATTCAAGAATAGTTCTACCTTAATATTTCTCATCCTACAATGATGAAAAAGTATAAAATACTTATATATAATTAGGAGGAGGTGAATGTGCTTAAACATAAAAGTAAATAACTAAACATCCGCTAAAATGTAATAGAAAAAACACATCAACGCTGTGCACCTTCATATCACTTTTACATTTTACCAATGCATTGTTGTTGAACTTTAATGGGACCTCATCTCATTATATATATTATTACGATAAAGCATCTACGTCAATATGAGGACACACTATCCACAAAAATACGAACTGTCAAACTGTCATGACATTGTGGTTTGTCTCATAGAGGCCTGGTGCGTTCCCGTCCATGGCGTCTTCCACTAAAGCGGGTTGAAACAACTATTTGAGATACATAAAATATAACTAAACTTTTTAGTCCAATTTAACTGCGCCCAATGCGAGTTTGTCCGAACCTGTCGAGTAACCTATTTTAACACTTATGTTGAAATTATAGGGTTTAGATATAGATAAGACAAATGAATTCCCAAAATAGTAAATTGTATTTATAATATTGTGAATAATGATATTATCATACAAAATACATAATAGTATTCCCTATTTACTAATTCTTGACTTCTAATTAGATGATGAAAGACATTATAAAATATAAGATATAAAGATATGGTCATTTCAATCCTATGAGAAATTCTTGAATATATACAAATCGAAGATTTAATTGAGGAGGCTATAACAGACAACCTTTATCTTGAATATCCTAGCATCTCGGTGGGAACTATTAGCACTAATTTTTCATGTATCAATTTGCAAAAGATGGAGGAAGCGCATATTGATGTCAGACAAAGTAATGTACACGAAGATGACCATATTGGTTTTGTACTCAAGTTTCTTAGAGCCCTCAACACAACACAAGTTCTGGTCTTGTCTTCTTTTACAAATAAGGTGATGTAATTATTTTCATCAATTAATCTTAATATTTTTTATACAGTGGTTGTGATTTCAGTCATTGTTTCTCTATTGCAGTCATTACACCAGCCATTGTGGTGTGAATTTATTTGTGATTCAAAAAATATTTTTAAATTTGATGTGGTTTGAAGCAAGCATTATAGCCCGACGCAGTCATATTATTATGGTTTGATGTCACTCGCAATTGAAGTGTCATGCAATTTTGGTGATCACTACAACCACAATATTACAGATAGTCATACAACCATCTATATAAAAGCATATAATCTATATTTCTTGATGAAATGTTGGTTGTAACAAATTAATTAATTACATATTCTCTTTACTTTTAAAACAGTACTTACTAACTGCTCCACCATTTCAAGATTTTCCTAAATTTCAGTATTCGATTCATCTTAAACTTAGTCTTCTATATGTCCAGTCTAAATTTCTAGTAAACTTGCTTGACAAATGTGGCATGCTTCAGGTTCTTAGAGTTCACAATTTCCAGGTTTGTTGAGTCCTAAATTTTAACTTTTGATGTGTTTTTTTGTTGCCATTTTTTGATCAATCTTAAAGTAAGCAATATTTCCCGATGTATTAGACCACACTTGATAACTGTTGAATTTCAAGGATTTCATAACTTTGTAAATGGTTAATTAATTAAACTCCCAAATTTAATTGATTGATTATAGTTTTGACTTTATTATATAACTCTTCTTACTTTTGACGAGATTGATTCATTTATCTTTTTGATAATGTCAAAAGGGAGAGAAAAGTTGCTTTGTTGTTTGATGTGAATTTGTAGGATGTGAATAATATTCAACCATTGTCCAACTATGCGCGTTAACTTTGAAATTAACAACCATGCATTTTATAACTATCATCAAGCTATCCATCAAAACAATATTTGGTGTGGAATTTGTCATCATCAAAAAGGGGGAGATTGAAAGTGCAAAGTGTTAAAGTGTTTCACTATTAGATTGCCTATGTTTTGATGAAGAGAAGAATTTATTAAAAGCTTGAAGATGACTCAACAAATCAACATGCCATGGACTCAAGGACTCATATCTAGACTAGGTTCATACTAGATCACGTTTAGAGCCTTAGATGTGTATCTTAGATATTGAGTCTAGGTTAGGTAAACCTATGTGCAATTCTCACAAGTCTTAAAAATAATCAAGTCATTTACATGAGACATGCCATCTAGATTATTATGTGTTCATGCATTAATCACACATGTTATTTGTGCATCTTAGGCATAATATATTGGTAAAACATGTATAATTGATAAGCATAACATATAGGTAGTTTACCATTTTATATTTAGCTGAAAAATATGACAGTTAATCGATTAAGGAAGGTGTTAATCGATTAACGTGAATTCGATTTTAACAGATAACTGAAAACCCGAAAACAGTTATTCTCAACAACTCGTTAATTGATTAACAGGGCACTTAATCGATTAATTGGGTCTTAGAAAGGTTTTCTATATAAACTGTGTGTTTTGGTCTTGCACCATAGATCATATCATTCATTTTTAGAACTGTTAGTTGCATGTTTTTCATGCTCATTTGTGTCATTTAGGCAGAGAGAAATGCATAGTGAGATAGTGAGAGATAGTATCATGTTTAGGGTTTAATTGTCATCCAATTGCATGTGGTTAATGTGTTAACCTTTTCTATCTTTTCTTGCATGATTCTTGCATTTCTTTAGAATAATTCTAGGATAGAAATTATCTGTTTCTGCACATCAATTAACTCATACATATTCATGTTTACTTGTGAGTCTTGTATAGGTTTTTAGCTGAGTTTCAATTGTGATATTTTGAGCTACACTGTGCTTGACAATACTATGTTTTTTGTACTGTTTTTGTGTTGTAATAAGGGAAGTCGTCTCTTGGTGTCTTACCACCTAAGAGACTCAATGAGTCTTCACCAAGACTTAGAGGTCTTGAGTTTAGAACGTTTTCTTGGTTGGGACTAGATCGTAAGAAAGGTTTTCTTAGGCGATTAGGTGAGTCAAACCAAGAAATTGGGTTCTTGGATTCTAGAAGGGAGCGTCTATGTTTTTTTTATTGAAAGTGTGCATGTAATAATACATTCGTTTCAATATTAGTAAATAAAATCTCCCGAGATCAGAAGGGGAGGCCTGGATGTAGTTTGCAAGTGGACCCGCAAATGAACCAGGATAAAATTTCTTGTTGCAGGCTTTTTCTATCCTTAATCTCTTTACTTTTCAAGTTGTAATATTGCCTAATTTTAGCTGATAATTTGGATATTATAACTTTGCTATGTTGAGTTTAATTATGTTCAAGTATATTTGCTTTTTATGTATCTGATTATTGGTGAGTGGCTGTGCAATAAGCCATTCCGCCACTTGTTATTTTCTGTGAGTTAATTGATTAAGACAGAGTGTTAATCGATTAACTGGGGCTTTTTCCACAATAGGGATTCAGTGCAAAAAGTGGTAATTGGTAACTGCAACACCTATTCAACCCCCCTTCTAGTTGTATTCTGTCCACTGATACGTAACATTTCCCAGTGACTCTATCCCCTTTCTTATTACACCCTCGTGAAAGAGAGTATTTCAACAATTTGAATGAAGAAAACTTTAACAATGGCAATGATTGCCTTTACAAGATTTGAACACTATGATCTCTTGCAATCCGGTAACTCTTTATAAACTTAGTAATAATTCTCAAAGGGTTTGAAAAACTCTGAAACCACACTTAAAGAAACTTCAGAAAATTTAATCTGAAAGTTAAGAACATGTTGCAGAAAAAGTGTTTAAAAATATTTAGATTGTGTATGCGAGTTTCTTGTTAGGTAAGGCAAGTTTCTGATTAATTTATTTAATGACATGTCAATTCTTTGCTACCCATCTCGGCTTTGTTTGAATAAATTCCAACGCTGATATAATGGTTTCAAGAATGTTCCTTTAATGATATTAATTTCAACACCGATATAATGGTATGAATTTAATAACTTAACATAAGTGATAATGAATGATATTTATTTTCGTTTTCCTTTATTAACCGAACTACTTCCTTATCGATGGTTGTTAAATAAGAAATAAATAAAGCAATAAATAAATGTTAGTTGCAGAATTTAAATGATAGGAAATAAATGTTAGTTGCGAAAAATAAATGAGAAAATAAAAGTTAGTAGTTAGATCACTCATGATGACTGTGTATTTTTCCTTTTCACAAAGATACAATTTATGAATTAAATTGCACTTTGATTTAATGTTTCTTTCTTTGTCAACAAATAAAATTTAGAAGTTAACACTTTATTATTTTACATTTGCATCTCTTTCAAGATTCAACTATAGTATAGTTTAGGGTTATGCCGAACCACAAGGAATTGCCTAGTAGAAAATTATTATAAATATGTTATATCACTAATAAAGTTTGAACATATTTTTGGTTTGATTTTGTTTATGAAATTTTAACAAGTAAATAAATAAACATAAACAACTAATATGCGCAAATTCTTGAGGAGATAATTTAGTTTGAATGATGGAAATATTTCTTAACATGTTTCTATGAAAAGTGTTTATAAAAGTTATGTGTTATACTTTGGTTATTCCAAACATCAGTTCAAAAGATTTTCCCTAGTCCCCCGACGAGAGAACGTGATTTTCAAACTTTGCAAAATATACTAATGAATAGAAAACTTCCACTCGACGAAATAAGTTGCCACGCCTTATTTCACACTCTATAAACATTGTTTAGCCTTTATTACAAGTTGCTTAAAATGGATGCTTTGATTTTGCAAATGAACTAAGTTGTATTCCTACTTTTTAGTTCATTTGTCAAAACTTTAAAAGGAAGCATTTTGGATCTTGAAATCAAATTTTAGGTGATCAAGCTAAAACTGCATTAAGCACTTTCTAAAGAATTGAAATTGCCAAAGTAATAACTTAAACAAAATTCAACATAATGAAACAAGAAATTACAAGAAATATTAGTGAGCCAAAATTCAACAAAAACTTAGGAGCATTAACCATCTTAATCCAAAGATTTAAGACACTTTACCATGCACAATTGAGATTGCAAAATGAATTTTTACATCTCGTTTGATTACTCCTTCTCCTCTTGAATTAAGGAGAAACTACAAAATAAACTTACCTAAACTACTTTGGAGTAGAAATTCTCCAAGATATTACAAAGAAGAAAGTGTAGAAGAAGAGAGAATTTTGGATTTGAGAGAGTATGTGTGAAAAATGGAATGTGTATGAATGAGTTTGAATGGAATGAAGTGCCTCCTATTTATAGGAGTTTTCTGCCATCGCCAAGCTGCTCTCCTCCACCGCTAATCTGCTGACCAAACCCTTCAACGTGGATTTCGTCACTTGGCCAAACAGCTTAGTCACCTGCTTGGGCTGAGTCACCCAAGCTATTTTGAGCTACTTGCCCAACTATTGTGATCTACCTCTAAGAAGCCTATGGAGGCTAGTTGGAGTTAGGTCATGCATGAAGTTATGGTTGCTTGGTGGTTAAGTCAACTTGACCAACTTGTTGAGTGCACACCGCCAGACACCTATGTGGCACCGCTAAGCTGCCTGCTTCAACATCTTTGACTGTGCTGATGGTGATGTGGCTTGGTGCTTGCTGCACATGGTGTGTGGTTCCAAGTTGGGCGGAAAGGTCATACAATAAGCTGCCTGCTTGAGCAGGTTGGCTTGTGCTAGGCTTGTGTTCTGAGTGTGCCAGGTTGAGTCTGACCGTGCTAGGTTGGTGTCTAGGTCAGCTATGCGTGGATTTGGTCCAAGCTAAGCTTCTTAGTGAGAAGCTTCATGTTGACTCCATGCTTTCTGCATAGGCCAAACTTTTTTCAATCATGCTTAAGGCTAAGCATATAGCTTGCCAGGTCAAGCTTAAGCATGTCATGTGTGGATCATGTTGGCCTATTTTGAGCATTTTGCTTGTACATAATTATTTCTTCTCTTTTCCACCTAAATCCTCTAATGTATAATAAAAAAAGAAATACACAAAGCATGTATACAAGATTGTGATATTTTATCCAAAAAGTGTTGAATTAAGTTGGTTTTCTCAATTTTGTCAAGGATAAGTGCCATAAAAAGTATATGAATTTTAGGCATTTTTGGCACTTATCACATGTCCAGTAAAATTGTAGGCAATTGGACTCCATTGGGTTTATAAATGTGGCATGACATTTGTGTAATTTCTCTTTGACATCGTATGACTCATAAGTGTTATAGTGTGTAGTTTAATACTTAGAGAAGGGTATAAACCTTATTATGGACATGTTGAGTGACACTTAAAAAGTGTATGACATTTAGGCATTTTTGGCACTTATCATGTATTATGAGTTTCACTGCCATTAAATAGGCTTTCCAATCAGCCATAACACCTCTATGAAAAGGTAGGAATTGATTGGAATGATACCATTTCGTTTGGGGTTAAAGCTTTGCAGATTGAATCTAAAAATCTAGTGTAACATCTCTCAGTAATCGATTACATCATTAACGTAATCGATTACCCAAACATTCTGTCCAACTGAGCAATTGATTATCATACTATGTAATCGGTTACTCAAAGGGTGTAATCAAGTACTCAAACATTTTGTCCAACTGAGTAATTGATTACCCTAGTGTATAATCGGTTACTCAAATATACTATAACCTTATAATCAAAGGAAGTAATCGATTATGTTGTTCACATTTTGTTGGGTAACTTGTTTCTCACTCATGTAACCTATTACTTAGATCTAGTAACTTGTTACTTAGTCACATTAACCTGTTACTTAGATCCAGTAACCTGTTACACAATATTTTGATTTTTTTTCATTTATACTTGTAGTTTTCAATTTTCTTTTTAAAATACTTTTTGAGCTTTACTACTAATTGTATATTATAGAGTATAAGAATAGAGGTACTTATAGACTTAGACTCGAAATTCCTTGAAGCTTTATCTTCATTGTCTTCATAAATATTCTTCATTTTCTTCTTTATGTGATGTTGGTGTCTTCATCAAAACCGCTCCAAGGTCGATAGCAAGATGTTCTTCACAATCTCCCATTTTTTGATGATGACAAACCAATATCTCCTTTTTGTATAGTTTTATGAGAGTAGAATATTTTGTGATATTTTGTACATTGACTTGAGTATGCTCCCCCTATTTTGTATGATCCCCCTTGATTTGGAGTTATGTGCATGAAATAATTTTAAACAGAAAATACACTCTCCAAATTTCCTTCCCCTTTTGACTTCATCAAAAAGAAGAAAAGCCAAGAGTCCTCCAACACATATACAATATGTATATAGAAAATACAAATTTAACATAGCATAGCAGAAAAATAAAAGATGTTCATACATTGTTCAAAATCAACCAGAAAAACAACAAAAACAGATTGTCAACAATCAAGCAACATTACAAAGAGAAATCCTAGACAACAAATATTCTAAGACTCAAGCTCAGTGCTATCGTCATCAAGATCCATCCTATTGATCTTACAGGATAGACTTTGAAGTTCCAATTGGACTTGTTGATTCTAAGCATCAACAACATCCATCTGATTAGAGATGTAGCGTCCATGGTCATGTGATTGGTAGGCATGGCAGCAGATGAGGATGACTCAACATGAAATTCAGAAGGTTGATTATCTGGAGGGTTAGCAAAGACATTTGTAGTTGGATAAGCAGGTGCACCCTTTCTATCACTTTGATGCTTATAGATTCTATCAATTGGATCTCGAAATAAACCCATTTTGTGGATCACATCCACATCGATCTTACAATCATGTGCATCAAGTGTGATTTTGGACTCACCAATAGTAAATACACCAAAATGCTAAAGTATGTTGGTTATGAAGATTGCATAAGGCAAGGGGTTGTGAGTTTCTCACACAGACCACATTTGTCTCATTACTGTCACAACCCAATTGATTTGAAGGTTATACTAAAGAGCTTACATCAATTGTAGTTCCATGTCATTAATTTGAGAATGATTTGAAAATTTTGGATGAATGACATAGCTAAGAAATTAATGAAGCAAACGATCTTCGAGATTGAGATTTCCTACAACAAGGATATCTCTACTCTTTATAGTTTCACCTAAAGCATGTTGCTTACACATTTCAATTTCCCATTTAGTGAATATACACATAGAGTAATAGAACTCTGTTCTATCATAATTATCCCATTCACATGCAGGACCAAAATCTTTTGTGCTACCTTGAGAGAGTATATAAAAGCTTATTGAAGTGAAGGTTTTAACATCTAAAAAAATTACTTTTTCTTTCACAGAGGATGTTAAACGATTTTCCTAAAGATCAAATTGCAGTAAAATACTTTAACAAGTTCAGGATAGTAGGAATTTGATTCCTCACATGAATCAAAAGGATCTTGTTGCCTAAGTAGAATAGGGAAATAGAAATCTTCACACTCAAAGTTACTTAAATTACCATACTTAGGACCAAAGATTGAGTGTCCAAGAAAATGCTTTGAGAAGACTTTGCATTGTTCATCATTGGCGAGAAGTCATGCCAAATGCAGAGGATTAGCCTCAGAAGATGAAGCATCTTGCTTCTTTTGAGACATACTTGTACATTGCTTCTTAGCTTTTGATGATGAAGCCATTGATTGAAGTTTTGAAAAAATAGATTTTGAGTGTTTGAGAGATATGGAGATTTTTTATTTTGGCCACTAAACATGAAATTTATGGAATAGAAGTGCTTAAAATTGAAAATATGATATGAAATGACTCAATAATCACTCAAATTGGATTAAAGATTAACTTTTTAGAGGCAAGAATGGGTAGACACGAAAAGAGGGGTTTGAGGAAGAAGGTGAAGTGTCTGAAAAATGGGGAGGGATAGTTAAATAATGGTTTGAGTAATCGGTTACTCAAACTGAGTAATTGACTACTCCACATATAAAATTCCCAGATTTCAAGCAACAACCTAAGGTAATCGATTACACAGATGGATAAACACAATAAAGGAAACATATAATCATATATAAGCATTAAAGATAAGTAAGCTTCATCAAGTATGCCTAATTCTCATCTAATTTTATAGAAAGGTTCCTTTGCCAAAGGTTTAGTATATATATTTGCTAGTTGGTCACGAGTATCAACAAAATCTACAGTCACATCTTTCTTTTGAACATGGTCCCTAAGGAAGTGATGTCTTATATCTATGTGTTTGGTTCTAGAACGCATTACTGGTTTCCTTGTGAGATTTATAGCATTAGTATTGTCACATTTTAGGGGAAGGCAACCTATGTCTTAGCCATCACTATGCCAGAGTTTCCATTCAACAACGCTTAATTTAGATGTATAACAATGCTTTTGGGCGCTTTCTGTTTGACCGCAGTAGTATATGGTCATCATTAACAGCTCTTCACAAACGTTGTTGTATTGATTATATACCACATCGCACCACATAAAAAGCACTATCCTATAGTAAATCAGTATGATAGCGCATCATCCACAAAGCGCTGTCATATAGTGCATCAATACAACAACACCTCATCCACAAAGCACTGTCATATAGTGGATCAATACAACAATGCATCGTCCACAAAGCCTTGTGATATAGTCTTAAATAAACAATGCATTTTATAGATCTTATTAACAGCGCTTCTACCTGCGCTGTTAAAGTTCATATATTTAAGAGCGCAATAATAGAAAGTGCTGTTGTATTATTCATAAATTTTCTCAAACAACACCTTAATACAACTATGCATCACATGCATAGCGTTGTTGTATTGATAGTGTACCACATTGCTTTCTATAAAAAGCGATGTTGTAGTTATCCTTTACAACAGTGCATGACAGGGCTTCCCCTTGAATTTGTTGTTGATTTGTATAAATTAATACCTGCATATATATTTATTAGCATAACAAACATTCTCAACAACATAGACACATTAATACAGGCCAGAAGTTTGTTTTATTAAACATCAACACAATACAATATACAAACAATGAATATCATGCAAATTATGTTTTGACAGAGTACATAATTACACATAAAAAAATTACACAAATTACAAAGAAACATTATTATACAAATTACAAACAATCAAAATACAAAGGCTACCTGCATCTATTTTTTCCTTTTCTTTGATTGTTTTTGTCTTTTAGAGTCGTCCTTGTCTGGAGGAGCATATTGATTTACCCAAAGCCCTTCGTCGTGATCATCTCTTGTATATAAATCATCATTCATAGTTGGTCCGCCCTCACGCGATTGATATGTCCCAAAAAAGGATCATCTTCATCAATATCTTCATATTCTTGGTCATCAATATTATTGATGATTATTTTGTTTGTTAAAAGAACAATGGACCATTTCATATCAGTTGGATCACTAACATAGAATACTTGTTGAGCTTGTGATGCTAGAATGAATGGCTCATCGTTATATCCTGGCCTATTAAGATCCACTTGCATGAACCCTAACTCATCAACATGGAAGTCATTGTTGTTATCAACCCACATACAATAAAAAATTGGCATCCTAAACATTGTGTAATCCAATTCCCATATGCGTTCAATCACTCCAAATTATGACATGTTCGGATATATTTGGTTTCTATCTTTTATACTTGACATATGTAAAGTTCGAGCAACAAGAGTCACACCACTATTTGATCATCTTGTTTCTTCGTATAAAATATGAACCCATTAATCAGGTAACCAGTGTAGGATAAGACATGAAGGCTAGGACTATTGGCTAACAATTTCAATCTTTCAGAAATTGAATGTGCATTTATATTCAACTCCACATCAATGTGATTTTTTAACCTCTTTATGAAACACTGATTATGCTCTTTGGAAATCCAATTTTCATTCTTACTTGGGTAACACTTCCTTAGCATCTCCTTGCGTGTTTCAACATATTGCTCAACCTCGTCAGCATTATGTAAAACATATAAGTGCGGTTGCTCCAATTCGGTTCTTGTTATAGTCAATATTTCATTCCCAGTAATACCTTCACCAAATGTTTTTTTTTGCATATCGAGGCTTTGGAATGCCCATGAATACAACCCTCTGGTCTTCAATAACATATCGCTCGACAATACAACCCTCTGGTCTTGATTGGTTCTTCACATACCCTTTTAATGTCTTCATATCATCATCAAAGGGGTACATCCATCTCATATAGGAAGGGCCACATAGTTGTGTCTCTCAAAAAAGATGAATGCTTAGATGAACCATTATGGCAAAAAAAGAAGGTGGAAAACACATTTCAAGCTCACACAAAGTCAAAATAATTTGTCTTTGCAATGCAGGTAATTTCTCAGGGTCAATCACTTTGCTACAAATTGCCTTGAAGAAGAAGCATAACCTAGTTATGGTTTCTCAAACTTTTTTAGGTAGAATTGACCGTATTCCAATAGGCAAGAAATGCTCCATAAGTACATGACAATCATGAGACTTAAGACCTTTTAACTTGAGGTCTTCCATTGATACGAGGTTCTGCATGTTGGAAGAGTACCCTTCTAGGACTTTAACACCATGAATAAATTTACAAAATTCCATTTTCTCCTTCCTCGACAAAGTATATGTTTCTGGAGGTAGAATGTATGTTTTCCCTTCATTATCGACCCCCATTCCTTTCTTATTCCCATATTGACCAAGTCCAACCTTGCATTCAATCATCTTTGGTCTTACCAGGGACATTGAGTAAGGTACCAAGGAGACTTTCAAACACATTTTTTTCAATATGCATAACATCGAGGAAATGTCTTACATATAATGAACTCCAATATGGCAATTAAAATAAGATTGACCTTTTCTTCCACCCCTTTGTGAAAATTTCTTTTGCAAAAGGTTTACCAAAGTTAGTAATCAAACCCTTTAGCTTTTGAAATAATTGGTCACCTGTCAACGGCAAAGGAGGACGACCTTCTGAATTGTTTCCATTAAATGTTTTTCTCCATCATCGATAGTGATGATCTGAAGGCAAAAATCTACGATGGCAAAGGAAGACATTTTTCTTATAGTGTTCCAACCTCATTGAATGAGTATTGTCTTCACATATAGGACATGCAAAATGTCCTTTTATACTATATCCATACATATTACCACATGCAGGGAAATCACTGATTGTTCAAAACAACAAAGCCCTCAAGTTGAAGCTTTCTTCCCTATATGCATCATATACATTTATGCATGTCTCCCACATTTTATTCAAGTCTTCAATTAATAGTATAGAGCCAAATATATGTCTATGTCATTTCCTGGTTGTTTAGGTCCAGAAATGAACATAGATAACATCACATATTTGTGCTTCATGCATAGAGAAGGAGGTATGTTGTATATCACCAACAATACTGGCCATGTACTATGGGAGCAACTTTGAACACTATGTGGGTTATTATGTGGGTTAATTCCATCCTTTGACAATGCAAGGCGTAGATTTCTTGATTCTTGACCAAAACTAGGATAGTCCTGATCAATTTTTCTCCATTGAGGAGAATCTACAGGATGCTGAAGCTTGCTATCTTTAATACTTTCTTCATCATGCCATGTCAACTTCTTTGCATCTTTGGAATTTCTAAACATATGCTTGAATCTTGATTGGATGGGAAAATACCATACAATCTTTTTGGGAATTGAATCTTCCTTCTTATATCGTAATGCATTACATTTAGGACAAAACTTTAATGAAGCATACTCATTAAAAAATAAGATGCAATCATTTTCACAAGCATGTATCCTAGTGTTGTCCATGCCTATGGAGCGTAACATTTTTTTTGCATCATAGGTTCGAGAAGGGAGCACATTATCTTCCGACAATATGTCCTAATCGGTCCATCCATTAACAGATTTCAACTTATACAACCTTGACACCATTGCCAATCTTGTGAATTTAGTAAAACCATCATATAATGGTTTCTCAGCATCACTTATCAACCACTGAAATATCTCAGGACAATCCTGAAGATCCTCTTCGACAACGTTTGCCATTTCCTCGAACCGATCATCTTCATATGCATTTGTGCAGTTGTCTTTCATATGCATCTCATCATCACAATGCATAATATAACGTCTCTCATCTCACCATGTCTTGTCCAACATGTGTAACTTTGATCAATACCATGACACACTAAATGACCTTTTAACTCATTTGGAGTAATTTGGTTTGAGTAACAACATCTTATGCAAGGACATACAATTCTATTAGGGTTTTCAACATTCTCAATTATAAACCTAGCAAATAATTTCACTCCTTCTTCATACTCCTTCATCAATCGATTGGCCCTCATCCATTTTCTATCAACAAAAAAATATAATGAGCATAAATCCCTAAGGCTTAGGGTTAAGCTCACCAAGCAGAGCAAATGCATTATTATGATTGGAACCCTAACTCATAATGTAAGCTAAATGAGTCGGATACCCCAACTCAATACAAGCTACATGAGTGAAATCACTTTCACTCATTTATAAGGAAAATATTTATAATTCAATACAAGCTAAATATAATGTAATTAAAAAGGCAAATAACTATAAGAAAAACTCACTTTCAATTCGGTGTTGAATAGGTGAATGATGATTTTGAGGTTAAACGAGGGAAAGATTTTCGAAATCGATGTTGAATGATTTTCATGTTGAATGAGTGAATGATTTTCGATGTTGAATGAGTGACTGATTTTAAGGTTGAAGGATTTTCGAGGTTGATATTGAGAGTAAATGCGTTTCGCTACTGAGTAAATGAGTGTTGGGATTATTGATGAATGTGTGAGAATGCGCGAACATTTTAATTTTTTAAGGTTTGATAGTATCTTCAACAGCGCATAATGAAGACGTCACTATCAATGATACCTAATTAACAGCGCAACCTAAAGGAAACGCTATGGAAAAGCTCCCAATTCAAATATGAAGGTAAGTGTTCCACAGCGCAATCTTAAGGAAACGCTATGGAAGATACAATAATTTTTTTACTAATTCATTTTTTTTAATGAAATTCAAATTAGTAATTATGTTATGACATTTGATTAATGATAATTAATTAAATATACAGAACAATTAATAATGACAATATATAACATTCAAGCAATTAATCGATTAAGCATTGTGTTAAGCGATTAATTGCAGAGGAAATAGTTTTGATCATACGGACAACGATTCTTACCGCATACGCTGTTCTATATTTAAAAGAGAATGAATGAGAGATAAGTATTCAACATTGCTTTTTTATTCATGCGCTGTTATATTCAACGAAAGCAACAACACTTTTTTGAGAATGCGCTGTTGAATTCAACGTAATCAACAACGCACAGTAAAAAAATCGTTGTTGTATGGGTATAACAATAGAGCAATAATACAAAAGTGTTGTCGAAGATCATTATTCCTAATTCTACAAAGTTACACACATAACAGAAAATACCCTGATGCATACAAAAACAGAACATAACAACAAAATGAATGCATACAGAAACACCAAATGACAACTATATGAACACAACTGAATTTCAACTGAATTTATATATTGAACATTAATTACACTATTTACATAAACATATATTACGTAGATCAAGTCATATACATTACATTGAACATTAATTGAATTCCCTAAGCTACAATTTGTGCAAAACTAATCTACTAAACTAAGTACAAACTTTGACCATTGTTCTCTAATGTGGTTGACTTGGTCATCTTTATATGATTTGCCAACAAACTTGATGTCATTTGTTGGCCACTACTTAATGATCTCCTTCATGAATTTCAGAATGTAATAGTCGCAATCCACCTGTTTTGTTTGACAAGGGGTCTACAATTAAAATAAAGTAAACATATAAGCATAACATTAGTTGGCCATTACACACATAAGTGTTTGAGATGATTTGTGTCAATACCTTTATACGAGTCCACTTGATTTTGTTGGGATTTGGTAACATGTTTCTACCACGATTATTGAATTTGTAAACTTTCACCACACTAAACAATAGAAAATGTACTTAATTAATAAACAACTAGGAAAGTGAATGTGTAACTAAAAGTTTAAATGAGTAGTCCACTTACTTAGAAAACATATCTTTCATAGCGGCGTAGTTTTTCATATCACCACGTGCCAATGAGTCAAAATATTATATTTTTTCATTGACCCGATTGATGGCAACCAAAACCTAATGTTGCCTAACAAAACACATGTACATGGTTAGGAAATGTTAAGGTATACTACAGAAAGAAATATATAATAAAATTACAAAATGCTCGCCTGTATTAAAAGGTGCAAGGAATAAATCTGCATCTTCATTATGGTAATTCGTTCTGTTTTTTCCTCAATCTCATATTTTTTCGTGCGACATCAAAGCGATAAGGTGTGGGGATATGAACATCACTTTTTTTCTTATTTACCTTAATAAAATTTTCATACAACTACCTAATATATATAACACAAATTTTAGTTAATTATAACACACCGCCATGCATAAGTGAGAAGTTAAGAACACAAAATTTACCTCATATATATACATACAACACTTGCACCTATACAATCACGTTTATATACATCTTGGACTTCACTCATGCCAAGGTATTCATCAACATTATCCTCGTAGACTTCATTAGGAATTGATATAATTATCATGTCATCTCTCATCTTCTGTACATGCTCCATCAGCTGAGTACAATAGTTGGCAGTCTTCTTGGAGCTCACATCCCCAGAAGATAGCTTTGAGCTCACATCCCCGACGATGGCTTTGAGCTCACGTCCCCCGAAGATGGCTTAGACTTTTGGGTGTTACTAGGGGTGGAATGTACATTTTTCGGAAATATTCAATAAAAAGTATCAATTATAGATCAATATATATATAATATGAGTGAGCATAAGGTGAAAAATCATACCTTAGGAGGAATTACTTGAACAAGATCTACTGGCCAAGCCACAAAAGTGCCTATAGCCCCTCCAACCGTGAAGATATCCTCATCGAGAGAAATTGGCAGCAACGCATTATCATCGATTGCAATGTCAATCGAGACCTTCACATGATGACATGGGATACGTGCCTTATGCAGAATAACATCAGCCAACTTGTGTACTTTCCCAACACCCACTACTCGGCTAGTTGGGGTATCCAGGAAATGTTTGCAAGAACTAATTCCCTGTACATAAGTTAAAACATATAATTAGTTAACAACTAAATTAAAATAAGTTAACTAAATTAGAATAAGTTAACTAAATTACCTCAGGAATGAGAGTCGGAATGGGATGTTGTAAGGTGCAGGTGTAGTGCAACTCTCAATGACGGTTGAAGGAACAGTGGCAACATTACTAGCTAGTCGTTGCCACTCAGCTTTCTTCGCCTTCATTAATTGCTCAAATTCGTTGAACCATTGCATGAGGCCATCTAGTTGATTTTGAACCTGGCTCATTTGGGCTTTGGTTGCACGCTTTGGATGGGGTACAAATGTCCGCTGGCTAACCGCAAATCTTGTACCTCAGATACGACTAGGGTAGATAGGCAGTCTTAGTGCCTTGTCAAGTATTACGCGACTATCCGGGTTTGCCTCCTTTTCTTTTAGGGCAATATGACAAATCAAGAAAAAACATAATGTTAATTAATCACATTTTAATAAATAAAGTATGGAAATTAAGTATAATTAAAAAATATGAGCACTTACAACACGTCTTGCCGCTTCTTGAACTTCGTCATTGTCGATGACATCGTCCTTGTTCTTACGGGCATCTACCGATAGAACATTGAGTTCTACTCCATGTGGAGTCATAGGTTTTTCGCTTTTGTTCTCCAGCTAACAAAACATAACCAATAATAATGTAATTAGATATATATGCATACAATTTCATGATGAATCTAATTAAGATGCACTACTTGTTTATATGAGACGTGGAGGGAAATACATGAATTTGATGCACACATTAATGCACGACCTAATAGATCTGAGATATTTATTTACGTTAGAAGAAAAAATAAATTAGGGGCCATTGAGTGGAACAACCATGAGTGATCAATAATAGTAGATGAGGTCTTTTATGTTATATGGTTCCATGTTATGGGAAACACGTGTCTTAATGAAACAAATGAGTGAGAAATATAAGGGGAAGAGATTGGTTGGATTGTGCAAAATATATAGTTTGCTAAGACCTACATGCACCAAATTTTAGGAAAGGCTTTGAAAATCTCTTGTCGATTTAAAACCGAGGCCTATAATAATTTATCCAAATATGTGTTTGATTCATAGTTCCAAATATTGTAATGGTTAAACTTTATTTCGGACAAAGGAATAGCTCGATGTAATTGTAGAATTATTGTATAAATGAGTCTTGATCCCATGGCACAAATTTCATTAGTAGCCATCCCTGAAGATGAAACTTTGATATTAGACAACTAAATTTGTTTTATTAATTAGTATATATATTTGTCTAAATTTAACTTCCATTTTTCTTGTTTGGTTGTATCCTTATTTATTAATTGTCTGAAGCTTACTTTCATAATGGACTCTTCCAAATATAGCTTCAAGTGGTTGTCACTGTTCATGAAACCTAAAATGGATTAATCAATGATGAGCTTTGCTTGCTCTCGGTAAAAGAAATTGAAGAAGATAAAGACAACAATGCTCAACTATTCGTGATAGAAGCAAACAATGCTTAACTGTCAATAGAAGACATTATATTCCAGCTTAACCATCATATGCAGAAGGAGAATAACAAGAATAAATTGAATTGAAAGAGAAAGTGAAGGATGAAAAATTTCTTCCTAACAAGAGAGAAAGAAAGAAGATTAAATTGAAATTGAGAATGAATTGAATTAAATTTTGGAGTGGTGAAAATAAATGAAAATAATGAATGATATTTTAAGGAAGAGAGAAGATGAACAATCACAATGAGATTTTTTAGAAGGAAACTGAGGAGAAAATGAAAAGTGAGAAGAAAAAATAGGAAGAAGAAATTCTAGATGAAGAGGGTCTATGTAGACCCACCATGAGCAATAAAAATTAGAATAGTTGAATAATAAGAATAAGAGGAAGAAGAATTGGGTTTTTCTTTTATTCCATTTTATCATCATTTGTTCATTGAAATTCATTAAGTTGTTGCCATGCCATTTTGTTGATCTCTTTATATGGTATGTGGAGCAAATATAGTATCATTCTTCACACTAGCAATAATGTAAACCTGCACTCTCTGTTGTCCAAAAATAATACTAAGATATTCATCTTTGTCGAGAATTTTTGAAACATGAAAACGTATTTCTTTCATGACTTCTAATAGCTCGAAAACCAAGTGACAAAAAGTCTATGTTTCCCTCAATATCATAAATTGCATTGATAGTATTGTGAATGATTATATTGTGATAAGAAAGACTCAAATTATAAACAATAAGATAAAATCATGTCAATCCTAAGAGATATTCTTGGATACTCTAAGTTAAATCAAAGATATAGTAAAGATATCACGATATCCAAATATCTTCTAGGATATTTGAAAATACCTTAAGATAATCTCCCATCTAGTATAAGATTGAACTAAACTTAGTTAACATTTAAAGTTGAATGGAGTATTTGGTTAAGACAAAAAACGACAAAGTGATGATCACCAACTTGAAATGCAATAAACTCTAGGGCCCAACAACCACAAAAAACCCGATCAATACTATATCACACTACATTCTATGTCACAACCTCTGTCAATACTTTGTCTCCGCGTTGGCAACACCTCTAGTAGTATCTCCATGTCTTCAATTTCTTCTATAATTACAACAACGACAATACATTAAAACATTTTTCCATTTTCGTCTCTTTTGTTCTGATCATGCGCAGGACATGAGACATTTGAAGGTTCTGTTTCACATCAATATTTTCAGAAACTATGGATTGTTCCATGATTACGTGCATCAAAGCTACCACTAGACCCTACATAGAGATATTCAACCTTAACCTCCAATATAACTATTCCTCTGGTGTAGATCATTTTATAATCTTCTCTGTACCTAGTAGCATTTTCACTTGCAGTGGACTCGTCTCATTGACATTCACTGATTCCATGGTTTTGGAACAACTTTCATTAGTTTCTGTACCTTCTCTCAACATCCTATATTTTTAAATAGATTATATGCATCAGGATATTAGCACGCTTTTCTCAAGCTGCCCAGTTCTTAAAACATTATATCTAACATTTATTACTATGGATTGAAAAACATCGAAACTTTGTGTGCCTTCTTTGTTGAAGAATTTAACCTTAACAGATAGAATTTACTCTGATCTAAGGATACTATAATAGATACACCTTATCTAGAGTATCTTAGTATCTCAATGGGAACTACATGAACCAGAGGAAGCGCATGTTGATCATAGGTGAAGTAATGTACAAGAAGATGGCCATATTGTTTTTGCACTCAAGTTTCTTAGAGACCTCAATAGGACACATATTCTGAAAGTTCTAGTCTTGTTTTACAACTGAGGTGATGTGATTATTTTCATTAAATAATCCTAGTGTTTTTCTTAAATTTGTATTGTAATTGTGGTCATGGTTTTATTGCAATTAAAATCATTACACAAGCCGTTGTAATGTGAACTTGTTTGAGATTAAAATATTTTTTTTTAATTTCATGTGGTCCAACGTGGTAGTTTTGCAACCTCACATGGTCATGTCATTGTCATCTTGGTTCGATATCAAACTGCAATTGCAGTGTGATGGGACTATGGCTGTCACTGCAACCGCAATATTATAGCTAGTGATATGGTCTACAATTTAATAGCCAATAATCTATATTTCTTGATGAAATGTTGATTCTAAAAGATTAATGTATTTCATTATAATGTATTCATATAATTGATTGTATACTTGTTTTGTTATTATGCTTACAATTTTAGTCTACTCTGTACTTTTGAAAACAATGCTTAATATGGGCTCCACTTTAAGATTTTCTGAATGTTATATGGTTCATCTAAAGCTAAGTGATTCGGATGTGATGGTCAAATTTGTAGTAAACTTGATTGATAAATGTGGTATGCTTTAGGTATTTATAGTTCAGAGTTTGCAATTTTGTTGAGTCCTAAATTTTAAGTTTAAATCTGTGTTTTTTGCTGCCATTTTAAGTTTATGGTCATGGAGATATGGATTACATTTATTTCACTATGACTTTTTTTAATTCAATGTGGCCCATATCTACTCCTATGCAACCCAAATGCAATCTGATGTCATTGCAATATAGTGTGATCAGTACGCTATAGTTACTTTTCAAAGCCATCAACGCAACACATTACAATCAAACAATATCGTGGCAATTATGTTTTGACAAAGAATACAGTAAGATAAAATTACAAATACATGCATCCACATAGTACAAATTACAACAAATAATATTAGTACAAATTATAAACAAACAAAAATTAAGAGATAATTATACAAATTCATCCAACAACACATTTTTATCTATTTTTTCCTTTTCTTTGATTATTTGGGGCTTATATTATCCTTGTTTGGAAGAACATATGGATTCACCCAAATTCCATAATTGTGATCATCTCTTCTATATATACTATCATCTTTAGTTTGTTCGCTCTCACACGATTGGAATGTCCAAAAAAAATAATCATCTTCTACATCTATATCTTTATGTCCTTTGACATCAATATTATTACCGATTATTTTAGTAGTCAAAAGAACAATTGACCATTTCATACCAGTTAGAATACTAACATAGAATTCTTGTTGAACTTGTAATGCTGGAAAAATGGCTCATCTTTATATCTTGACCTATTAAGATCCACCTGCATGAACCTTAACTCATCAACTCGAAAGTCATCATTGTTATCAACTAACATACAACCAAAAACTAGCAACCAAAATATTGTGTAATCCAATTCTCATATTCATTCAATCACCCCAAAATAAGACATATTCACATATATTGGGTTTCTATCATTGGCACTTGACACATGTATAGTTTGAGCAAAAATAGTCACACAACTATTTTACGTTTTAGTTTGATCATATTGTTTTTCGTATAAAATGTGAATCCCTTAATTAGGTAACCAATGTAAGATAAGACCGGAATACTTGGACCATTGGCTAACCATTCAATCATTTGGAAAATGAATGTGCAATAATTATATTCAACTCCTCAGTAATGTGATTTCTTAGCCATTGTATAAAATACATATTACGCACTTTGGAAATCTAATTTTCATTCTTACTAGGGTTAGAAATTCTAAGCATCTCCTTGTTTCTTCCAAAATATGGATCAACCTCATTGGCATTATGTAAAACATATAAGTGTGTTTGATCCAATATGTCCTTAATATAATCAATATTTGTTTTCCAATAATCCTTTCACCAAATTTTTTTTCTGCATAACGAGACTTTGAAGTGCCTATGAAATCAACACTGACGAGTTATCTATTATAAAATTCAAGAACTTCATCAAAAATATATCGCTCAACAATACAATCCTTTGGTCTTGATTGGTTTTTCACATACCCTTTTAATGTCATCATATAACACTCAAAGGGGTACATTCAAATCATATAGGAAGGACCACACAGTTGTGTCTCTTGAACAAGAGAAATGCTTAGATGGACCATTTTGTCAAACAAAGAAGGTGGAAAATACATTCCAAGCTCACTCAAAGTTAAAATAATTTGGCTTTGTAATGTAGGTAATTTTTCAGGGCCAATCACTTTTCTATAAATTGTTGTCAAGAAAAAACGTAATTTAGTTATGGTTTCTTGCACTTTTTTAGGTCAAATGGATTGTATGCCAATAGGCAAGATATGCTACCTGAGTACATGATAATCATGACACTTAAGACATTTTAACTTGAGGTCTTTCATTATTATATGGATCCGAATGTTTGAAGAGTACCCCTCTAAAAATTTAACACAATGAAGAAACTTACAAAATTATATTTTCTCTTTCCTAGATAAAGTATAAGTTTCTAGGGATAGAAATGTACGTTTTCCCTTATTTACCGATCCCAATTCTATTCTTACTCCCATACTAACCAAGTCCAATCTTATATTCAAGTCATCTTTGGTCTTACCAAGAACATTGATTAAGGTACCAATGAAACATCCTATACCTCTATACATATCTCCCACATTTTCTTCTAGTCTTCAATTAATTGAAACAAATGTATGTCTATGTCATTTCCTATTTGTTTAGGTCTAGAAATTAACATAGATAAAATATTCATTTTTTGGCTTCATGCATAGCCAAGGAAGTTGGTTGTATATCACCAACATCACTCACCATATACTTTGGGAGCTACTTTGAACATTGTGTTGGTTAAATCCATTAATTGATAATACAAGGAGTAGATTTCTTGATTATTGACTACAACTAGGATAGTCATCATCAAATTTTCTCCATTGAGGTGAATCTTCAAGATGTTGAAGCTTGCCATCTTTAATCCTTTCATCTGTATGTCATGTCGAATGCTTTACATCTTTTGCATTGCTGAACATGTGCTTAAATATGGATTTGATGGGAAAATACCATACAACCTTTCAAGGATTTGAGTCCTCCTTCTTATATCGCTAGACATTACATTTAGGATACAACTTTAAGATAGCATACTCATTAAAAAATTAGATGCAATCAATTTCACAAGCATGTATTTTATTGTAGTTCATTCCAATGGAGCATTGTTGAAAGCATATCTCGGTGTATATTATTGGGAGTTTTCTCCTCTCAACAAATCATCCTGACAGTAGTGTTAATTTGTTGAAAGATTAATACTCTCTTTTAGTTATGTTCTTTTATTTGATTAAGTAAGAGAACTCGGTTTTACTCTTTGTTCACCATCTCGGCTTTGTTGAAATAAATTCCAACGCCGGTTTAATGGCTTCAAGAATATTCCAGTTACGACTTACTTCGTTAATAGTCATATAAATTCTAATGCTGGTACAACGGTATCAAAGCAATTACCTATTACATAATTATTAAGTACCTTTGAATACCATCTCGGTTTTGTGGAATAAATTCCAACACCGGTTTAATGGTATTCTAATATATAAAAGTGATGAATAGTTAGTTGTTAGATACAAAATAAATAGATAAAGAACAAAAGAATAATAAATTTAGTGACCTTTTATTTATTTACTCCCTTTCGGGTTCATTTTATTAACAAACCAAACTTCTTCCTTAAGGAAGGTTGGTATTAAAGAATAAAATGCGGAAAGTAAATAACAATAAATAAAAGTTTGTAAGTTAGTTTCATCACTTTTGTATATTAAAAGGTGTTTTCAATAAATAAATTTATTGATAACACTTTACTATTTTACAATTTACACCTCTTTCAAGATTCAATTCTAGTATAGTATAGGGTTATGACGAACCACAAAGAATTGCCTAAAAAAATGAATCATATAAATATGTCAAAGCATAAATAAGGGTTTAAACATATTTTGATGGTTTTGAATTGAATTGAATATAAACAAGTAACAATAAACATAAAACTAAATATTAACAAATTCTTGAGGAGACAAAATCATTTTGAATAAGGAAAATATATTTCTCAACTTCTTGTGTGTTTGAACTACTTAGACAAGTTCTTATGTTTTACTTTGGTTAACCCCAAACACCATGGTCTGAAATCCTCCTTTTAGTGTATATCCTAAAATGGTAGAATGATAAACACTTATATTCATTACTTAAACAATACTACGGCCATAAAAGAGATTAGGTTGTCACACCCTAACCATTGGCGACTCTAATATTGAATGAGTGATGAATGTAAGATCTTAAGAAAATCATGCTTAACTTGGCAAATAAACTAAGTAGTACAACTACTTCTTAGTTTATTTGTTAAGTGTTTGAGACAAGTAATTTTATTGACTTGAAATCATTTTTTAGGTGATCAATCTAAAAAGAGCATTAAGTACTTCTCAAACAAATAATATTAACCAAATCACCAACTTCAATGATTAAAATTCAAACTTTTGAAATTAAGAAGAAATAAAAATTACATAACCTTGTTCAAAAGAAAATGTTTAGGAGCATGAGCTATCCATCCAAGGATTGGATGCTTTTGAGTTCCAAATGAGAGTAAAAAATTGATTTTTGCATCTCATTTGCCTTCTCCTTTTCTCCTCTTGAACTCTGAACTAAAAATTACAAAACTTTCTTGAAATAAAAACTTTAAACTAAGAAATGAAGAAATAACTTCAAAGAGAGGTTCCTCGTGAGAGATTTCCTTCTTTCAAGTGTTTTTGATATTTTTTGGTGTGTTTGTTGTCTGTTTGCTCGAAGGAAATGGTCTCCTATTTATAGGCCTCAATG
>NC_032013.1:11964839-11965669 GCF_001865875.1 Lupinus angustifolius | reverse complement strand
ACCTCTATTTATAGGCTCCATTCCAAACCGCTGAGCTGCTGAGCTGGACCGCTCAGCAGCTGACCAAACCCTTCAGCATGGGTTTGGTCCCTTGACCAAGTAGCTTAGTCACCTCCTTGTGCATGACTCATCAAAGCTAGTTGTGGGCTATGAGACCAGCTATTGTGAGCTACTTCTGAAAAGCCTATGGTGGGCTACTTGAGGTGAGGTCATGGATGACTTCATGGTTAGTTTGATGGTTAAGTCAAGCCTGATACACACCGCCCAGCGCACCTGCTTCACCACTAAGCTGCTTGTTCAAAAAAGATTAAGAAAAAGAATGAGGGGAGGAAAAATGGAAAAACGTTGAAAGGAGTATATGTTTTTAATGAAAAATTAATTTTTGCTCTCTTTTAACTTTGAAAGCATCTTTGAATATTTTGAGCAACCAATTTCCTTTGATAGCCAAGCCTCATTACAACCTAAATAAGACCTTAGTGATTCTTGAAAAATTTGTGCAATCAAAGTAAGTGTTAAGATGAAAAACAAAATTAAATTCTTGCAAATCAAACAAGTTGAGTTTGGAGTGAAACATTTACCCCATTTGGTTCAATTTTTGAACTTGTGTGCAAAGAAACACTTTTGTTAGAAAAATATTTGTTAGAAAAATATTTGTTTAGGTCAACTGTTACACATTTTTTATAAGAAAAAGCATCTAAATTCTTGTTTGAAGCATTATGTGTCAAAATTCACAATTCATGAAAAATCTCATTGAAATCTATTTTTGACATGCTTATACATTTTGAAATCATGTTGATCATCATCATCACTTATTAACCAAATTGATTTTT
>NC_032013.1:11963657-11964739 GCF_001865875.1 Lupinus angustifolius | reverse complement strand
TATGGCACTTATCTTAAGCGTGATTGAGAAAAACCAACTTAAAACAATATTTTTTGTATAAAATATCACAATTTGGTATATTTGTGTTTGTATTGCCTTTCTATGTATTTTGTAGGAAATAAAATGAAGAAAAGAAGAGAAAAGTTTCATGGTCAAAAAGCAACCAAAGTCAAGAAAATCAAGGTGCTCAACCAGGCAGTTGAGCCTGGAACAAGCCCCACTGAGCTGACTTGGCCACCTGCCTGACCTGGACCAAACTACTCAACCAGGCAGCTGAGTGGACCTGCTCAGCCGCTCAGCCTAGCACCAGATTAGGCCTGGCACAGTCAGAAATATGCTTGACACGGTCAGACACGAGCTTGGCAGTAGACCAAACTGCTCAACAAGCTGCTCAGCGGTCCAACCAAGCTGCTCCGCGGAGAACTAGACTCCTGGCCAGATCAGCAAGCACCAAGCCACGTCCCATTCAACACGGTCAGAAGCTGCTGATCAAGCAGCTCAGCGGTGAAGTAGGTGCGCTGGGTAGTGCTTACCAGACTTGACTTAACCATCAAGCAAACCATGAAGTCATCCACAACCTCACCTCAAGTAACCCACCAACCATAGGCTTTTCAGAAGTAGCTCACAATAGCTGGTCTCATAGCCCACAACTAGCTTTGGTGAGTCATACACAAAGGTGACTAAGCTACTTGGTCAAGGGACCAAACCCATGCTAAAGGGTTTGGTCAGCTGCTTAGCGGTCCAGCTAAGCAGCTCAACGGTCTAGCATGGGGCCTATAAATAGAGGCCAATTCATTCGAGCAAAACAGATTGGAATATCCCATTTCTTCATAATATCCTCTCAAAAACACTTGAAGGCCATAATTCTCTCCTCTAGGAATTCTTTCTTCATTTCTTAGTTTAGAATTTTCATTTTCAAGTAAGTCTTTGTAATTTTTAGTTAGAATTCAAGAGGAGAAAAAGAGAAGGCAAATGAAATACAAAAATCAATTTTGTACTCTAATTTGGAACTCAAAAGCATCCAATCCTTGGATGGATAGCTCATGCTCCTAAACATTTTCTTTTGAACAAGGTTATGTAAT
>NC_032013.1:11963260-11963557 GCF_001865875.1 Lupinus angustifolius | reverse complement strand
AGTGTTTATCATTATACCATTTTAGGATATACACTAAAAGGAGGATTTCAGACCTTGGTGTTTGGGGGTTAACCAAAGTAAAACATAAGAACTTGTCTAAGTAGTTCAAACTCACAAGAAGTTGAGAATTATATTTTCCTTATTCAAAACGATTTTCTCTCCTCAAAAATTTGTGAATACTTAGTTTATTTTTCTTGTTGATTTCTTTATGTGCATATCAAACTGAAAAACCATCAAAATATGTTTAAACCATTATTTGTGCTTTGACATGTTTATATGATTTATTTTATTAGGCAA
>NC_032013.1:11957553-11963160 GCF_001865875.1 Lupinus angustifolius | reverse complement strand
GTTAGAATTTATTCTAACAAAGCCGAGATGGGGCAAAGAAGGAATGACTTATTCACATGATTACTAAGAAAGTAAGTTGTAACTGGAATATTCTTGAAACCATTATACCGGCGTTGGAATTTATTTCAACAAAGCCGAGATGGCGAACAAAGAATAAAACCGAGTTCTCTTACTTACAAAAAGGACATAACGAAAATGAGAGTATTAATCTTTCAATAAATTGACACTGTTGTCAGGGCGATTTGTTGAGAGAAGAAAACTCCCAACTAAAATAAAATAAACACCGAATAATGCTTTCAACACTGCCTGGTTGAGCAGTTTGTTCTTGGTCTAGCTGGTGACCATGTCAAGCTGGTGGCCAGGTCAGCTCAGCGGGGCTTGTTCCACGCTTAGCTGTCTGGTTGAGCACCTTGAATTCTTGAATTTTTTGCTTTGTTGACCGTGAATCTTTTTTCTTCTTTTCTTCATTTTAATTCCTACAAAATACATAAAAAGGAAATCCCAACACAAATATACTAAATTGTGATATTTTATACAAAAAGTATTGTTTTAAGTTGGTTTTTCTCAATTATGCTTACGTTAAGTGCCATAAAAGTGTATGAATTTTAGGTATGTTTGGCACTTATCAAACTCCCCCCAACTTAAAACTTTGTTTGTCCTCAAAAAAAGGTGAAAATTATCCGAAAAATCAATATGGCTAAAAATGGTGATGATGATGATGATCAACATGATTTCAAAATGTATAAGCATGTCAAAAATAGATTTCAATGAGATTTTTCATGAATTATGAATTTTGACACATAATGCTTTAAACAAGAAATTAAATGCTTTTGTTATAAAAAATGTGTAACAATTGACCTAAGCACATATTTTTCTAACAAAAGTGTTTCTTTGCACACAAGTTCGAAATTGGAACTTTTTAAGGGTAAGTGTTTCACTCAAAATTTTCAAACATTTGTTTGTAGTAATTTGAACTTGTTTTTCATCTCACCTATTCTCTTAAATTGCATAATCAATCAAAGATCACTAAGGTCTTCTTTTTGGTTGTAATGAGGCTTGGTTTGGATAATGGTTTTTCTAGATTTTTCAAGGCTAAGTTAAAAAAAAAGCATTGTTGAAAATTTTCTCAATAGAATACTTTTACTTTTTTTTTATTTCTCCATTATTTTTCCCAACCTCTTGAACTTTGAGTTTTTCTTTTACTTTTAAGAAGCAAAGTCCACCAAGGTTTAGCATACATCTCCTTTTGCTCAATCAAAGCTTAATTTAAAGTATGCTTATCATTTCTAATCATGTCATCATGCTTCAAAAATATTGTTTTAGCCATTTTGTTTTTGGTTTTGAAATTTTTTTTCAGTTTTTTGAACAAAAAAATTTACTTCTTACATATTTACACAATCTAGTCAAAAAGAATTTTTTTTTTAAATTACATCATGTCTTGTCCCCCCTTTTTAAATGAAGGCTTGTCCTCAAGCCTTAAAATTTTTGGGATTTACTTGATGTGATTTTAAAATTTTGTTTAACTTGTCTAAAATTTAGAACATTAAAATAAAAAAAACATGACTAATAAAAAAGACACTCTTTTAATGTTAACTTTTAGACAACCTAAATTAAAAACATAATTTGGAAATGACACAAAGAAATGCAACAAAATATGAAATTTTGAAATTTTAGGGAAAGAAACCACTGGAAAGGCTTTTTCTCATTCTTCTTCTTAACTTGTATCTTGAGATCTCCCCTCAGACCATTTTGTCATTGCTACAAATTCTTCATAGGATCCGCCCTTGAAATTACGTTTCTTCCCAAAAATACTATGCAAACTTTTGTAGATGCCTTTAAGCCCACGACAGATTGCCTTTTGTTGTGAATTTTGAATTTGTTGTTCCTTTATTATGGCATCTACCTTAGAACTCATGGTCCTCCCATATTCACTTGGTTGCTTTGAGTTTAATTCACCAAATTTATTTTTAAGCTCGGTTTGAGCTTGCGAAAGGGTTTTTTCTTTGCAATTGTTTTTGACAAAAACATGGTTGATTTCGGATTAGAGGGCCATCATTTCGTTGTAGGGTTCATGCACATTTCGAAATTTGCATAAATCAGTGATAAAAGATGGAAGAACAATTAAAGGGATATCTTTGTTTATGCCATCCCAAATAACGTCTGAGATAACTACAGCAATATCGATGGAGTCTTCATCATAGATGGAGCTAATTAGCCTTGCTTTAGGAAGAGGGATGTGGGAAACATGTAAGGAAGGCCATATGTTGGAGAGTATGAAGCTTGCCCATATTTGTGTTTGTTGAGTCATACAAAATTTGTAAATGGCCCAACCATGTTGAGCTCCAAGTCCTCCAAACATAGACTTTTCCTAACATATTCTTTTTCATGACTTTCTTCTTCACCCAAGGAGGATGCATTGAGTTTCATTTGAAAGTCGCACAAGTCATAACCGTCACTTGTTGGATTCCATGGGTTACCCAAATATTCATTGATTACTTGCTTGTTGTAGAAAACTTGAGTTCGATTAACCCAAGTATAACGATTTCTCCTTGCCTCACTTCATGTGATTGAGTTGGCAAAAAATTGTTTGACCACATCCAAAGAAAACATTTTCTTTGGTTGAGCAATTTTTTGCCATCCATACTTTTCCATGATGAAAAAAAAACCTCCAAAGTCATCATCACTCAAGTAGACATTTTTTTTCTAAAGTGATAACATTCTTGAGTGTGATTTCCTTGAATTTTTCCTTAGCATCATTGGAGACAAATTGGGAGTTGTTACTCTCCCTTGAGACTTCCTTTCCTCTCCATGATGAACTTCGGAAATTCATGATGAAAGTGAAGACAAAATTTGAAATTCTGAGAGAAAGAGTTTTTTGGGTTAAGAAGAAAATTTTGCTTGATGCTTATGTTTTAAGAATGGGTGTTTATATAGGAGTTGGAAGTCCTTGGTCAAGGTCTTTGGTCAAGAAATTCGGTAAAAAATTTAAGAAAATTCCTCTTTTGAGGATTTTTTTGGTTCCAAGGTATTAGCCTGGTCAGACCTACGCTGAGCGCATGGTTCCCCATGCTGAGCGCATGGTTCCACACGCTGAGCGGTGGGTCAGTGGTCCAGGCTTGACCGAGTAATGAGCTTTGACCAAGACTTTGACTATATTTTGGGCCCCTTTTTCATTTCTGAATTTTGCACATTTGGCCCAATACCCCATTTTTTAAAATACAATTTTTCTATTATTCAAAAGATTATTTTCCAATTTTTGATCCCTAAAAAATTTAATTTTAATTTTAAACACAAAATTTAGAAAAAGGATAAAATATAGAAAAGGGAATTATTATAATATATTATATCAAAATATATTGGGTTGCCTCCCAGCAAGCGCTTCTTTAATGTCATTAGCTTGACATCAATCAATACTTTTTATTACTTCTACTGCCCCGATGGTCCAGATTCACTTCTCAGGACTGCATGGTTATGCTCTCTAGGGTTTATTTATGTGTTAGCTGAAAATGTTGATTTTTCATTTTCAACTATTTGCTTGGCCAGCTAGCCAATTTGTATATTCATATTCCTAAGAGAAGCATCAGTGTTTTTCTGATTAGCCATGGTCATTTGCATAAACTGGTTCAAAGTATCCTCTAGTTTGATGCTTTTGTCATGAGTTGGATGATGATATTGATTATTTCGAGGGTAGAAGTTTTGTCTTTGAGGAGGGTCTTGTCTCCAATGTTGATTCTTTTGAAATTGATTATTACCCCCTTGATGGTAATTATTTTGAAAGTTTTGCCTTGGAGGATTCCCAACAAAATTCACCTCCTCATTTTGGCACACATTGGCATCATGGTCCTTATTATAGTTGTCACACCTAAAAATATGCTTCTTTGAGCTTTCCCATAATTGTTTTGGTAGATCATTAAGCTTTTGGGTCACCTCTTCTAACTATTGTTGAAGCAATTTGTGTTGGGCCAAAACAGCTTCAACTGGGTTTAGTCCAAGCATTCCACCTTGCCTAAGTGGTGGCTTTCGTTGGTGTTGACTTTTCTGATCATTTAAAGCCATGAATTCAATAATATCAATGGCTTCTTGCGGAGGTTTGGTCATTAATTGTCCGCCTGCAGTAGCATTTAGTATCCATTTATGCTGCTGCTGAAGTCCATTAATAAAAATATGAATCTGAGTTTGCACGTCAAATCCATGGTTTGGCACTTCCTGAGCATAGATTTAAATATATCCCATGCTTCACATAGGTTTAAAGCCATGGATTCGATAATATCAATGGCTTCTTGCGGAGGTTTGGTCATTAATTGTCCGCCTGCAGTAGCATTTAGTATCCATTTATGCTGCTGCTGAAGTCCATTAATAAAAATATGAATCTGAGTTTGCACGTCAAATCCATGGTTTGGCACTTCCTGAGCATAGATTTAAATATATCCCATGCTTCACATAGGCTTTCCCCAGAATGCTGGATAAAGGTGGAGATTGCATTTTTTAAATCCATAAATTTTACTTGCATAAAATATCTCGACATAAATTTTTCTTCCACCGTATTCCAGTTATTTTGAATATGCTACGGGAGATCAAGGAACCATTCTTTGGCTTTTCTGATTAATGTTAACGGAAAAAGTCTTAGAAAGATGGTCTCCTCTTCAGACTCGAAGATCCCAGCAGTACCAACCAACTCATAAAATTTAGTGAGATGGTTGTATGGATCTTCGTGGTCTAATCTAGCGAAAGAGTTGGCGTACATGAGCTGTACCAACCCTGTTTTCATTTCAACCGACCTTTGATAACCGGAAGGTTTCCCGATCCTTATCATGTTTCTGGGATTGAAACTGACAAATCCTCCTATGTTGCCTTGGTTTTCTGCCCTAGACTCATTATTGTCTGTTATTTGTGTTCTTTTCTCTTGGAAAGTAGTTTTTGCTTTATGCGCCTTATTTCGTGCTCTTTTTTGCTTTTTGAGGGTTTTCTCTATTTTAGGGTCAAGAGAAAATTCAAGTTGTTTACTCCTGCTCATGCACAAAAAAAAGTTCTTCTCTCTATTTTCCAAGAAGAATTTAGTGAATCAATAATATACATATTTAATAATGCACATTTTTTGTACAAAGTTAAAGAGAAGAATTAATTTGTACAGAAGAAAAAATAAGTTTATGCACAATTATTTGTTTAATGACATATAAATATGAAATGTTTTATTATTAAAGCAATTCTCCGGCAGCGGCGCCAACTTGTTGAAAGCATATCTCGGTGTATTTTATTGGGAATTTTCACCTATCAACAAATTGCCCTGACAGCAGTGTCAATTTGTTGAAGGATTAATACTCTCATTTTCGTTATGTTCTTTTATTTGATTAAGTAAGAGAACTCGGTTTTACTCTTTGGTCACCATCTCGACTTTTTTGAAATAAATTCCAAAGCCGGTATAATGGCTTCAAGAACATTCCAGTTACGACTTACATCGTTAATAATCATGTAAATAAGTCATTCCTTCTCTGCCCCATCTTGGCTTGTTAGAATAAATTCTAATGTCGGTACAATGGTATCGAAGCAATTACCTATTACATAATTATTAAGTACCTTTGAATACCATCTCGGTTTTGTGGAATAAAT
>NC_032013.1:11955886-11957453 GCF_001865875.1 Lupinus angustifolius | reverse complement strand
ATGGTTTTCAATTGAATTGAATATAAACAAGTAACAATAAACATAAAACTAAATATTAAAAAATTCTTGAGGAGACAAGATCATTTTGAATAAGGAAAATATATTTCTCAACTTCTTGTGAGTTTGAACTACTTAGACAAGTTTCTTATGTTTTACTTTGGTTAATCCCAAACATCAAGGTCTGAAATCTTCCTTTTAGTGTATATCCTAAAATGGTAGAATGATAAACACTTATATTCATCACTTAAACAATACTACGACCATAAAAGAGATTAGGTTGTCACGCCCTAACCATTAGTGACTCTAATATTGAATGAGTGATGAATGTAAGATCTTAAGAAAAGCATGCTTAACTTGGCAAATAAACTAAGTAGTACAACTACTCCAAAGTTTATTTGTTAAGTGTTTGAAACAAGTAGTTTTATTGACTTGAAATCATTTTTTAGGTGATCAATCTACAAAGAGCATTAAGTACTTCTCAAAAAAATAATATTAACCAAAACACCAACTTGAATGATTAAAATCCACACTTTTGTAAATTAAGAAGAAAGAAGTAGAAAATTACATAACCTTATTCAAAAGAAAGTGTTTAGGAACATGAGCTATCCATCCAAGGATTGGCTACTTTTGAGTTCCAAATGAGAGTACAAAATTGATTTTTGCATCTCCTTTGCCTTCTCCTTTTCTCCTCTTGAATTCTAACTAAAAATTACAAAGACTTACTTAAAAATGAAAACTCTAAACTAAGAAATGAAGAAAGAATTCCTAGATGAGAGAATTCTGGCCTTCAAGTGTTTTTGAGAGGATTTTATGAAGAAATGGTGTATTCCAATCTGTTTTGCTCGAAGGAATTGGCCTATATTTATAGGCCCTATACCAGACCGCTAAGCAGCTGACCAAACCCTTCTGCATGGGTTTGGCCCCTTGACCAAGTAGCTTAGTCACCTTTGTGTATGACTCACCAAAGCTAGTTGTGGGCTATGAGACCTATTGTGAGCTACTTCTGAAAAGCCTATGGTGGGCTACTTGAGGTGAGGTCATGGATGACTTCATGGTTTGCTTGATGGTTAAGTCAAGTCTGGTAAGCACCGCCCAATGCACCTGCTTCACCGTTGAGCTGCTTGTTCAGCAGCTTCTGACCGTGTTGACTGGGACGTGGCTTGGTGCTTGCTGATCAGGCCAGGAGTCTGGTTCTCCGCTGAGCAGCTTGGTCGGACCGCTTAGTAGCTTGTTCAGCAGTTTGGTCTTGTGCCAAGCTCGTGTCTGACCGTGTCAAGCATATTTCTGACCCTGCCAGGGCTAGTCTGGTGCTAGGCTGAGCGGCTAAGCAGGTCCACTCAGCTGCCTGGTTGAGTAGTTTGGTCCAGGTCAGACAGGTGGCCAGGTCAGCTCAGCGGGTCTTGTTCCATGCTCAGTTGCGTGGTTGAGCACCTTGATTTTGCTTGACTTTTGTTGCTTTTTGACCTTGAATCTTTTCTCTTCTTTTCTTCATTTTATTTCCTACAAAATACATAAAAAGGCAATACAAACACAAATATACCAAATTGTGATATTTTATACAAAAAAT
>NC_032013.1:11955482-11955786 GCF_001865875.1 Lupinus angustifolius | reverse complement strand
TATCCTCATCCTCATCCTATCCTTATCCTCGTCCTCATCCTATCTTCATCCTCATTCTCGTCGTCATCCTATCCTCATCCTTGTCCTCATCCTATCCTCATCCTCATTCTCCTCCTCATTCTATCCTCATCCCCATCCTCTTACTCATCCTCCTCCTATCCTCATCCTCATGCTCATTCTCGTCCTCATCCTATCCTCTTACTCATCCTATCCTCTTCCTCATCCTCATCCTCATCCTCATCGTATCCCCATTTTCGTGCTCATCCTATGCTCATCCTATCCTCATTCTCATTCTCGTCCTCTT
>NC_032013.1:11935695-11955382 GCF_001865875.1 Lupinus angustifolius | reverse complement strand
ACATTCTTTCTTCATGTGTCCTTGCTTCTTACAGAAGTAACAGGTAAATTCCTCATTACTCTTCAATTTCTTTTGTTGAGAAGGCCCTTTTGCAGCACCCTTATTGCACTTTCTTTTCTTATTTTGAGGGGTCATAGCCAAGTGAGCACTCTTAGTCTTATCTCTCTGTAGTCTCTCTTCCTCTTGCACACAGTGAGATATAAGCTCATTAAGAGACCATTTGTCCTTCTGAGTGTTATAGCTCACTTTGAATTGCCCAAAGTGTGCAGGAAGAGAGATCAAAACCAAGTGCACGAGTAGGTCATCACCAAGCTCTAACTTAAGTGCCTTGAGTTTTGATGCGAGATTAGACATCTCCATAATGTACTCCCTTATGTTCCCTTTGCCTTTATACTTCATGGAGATGAGTTTAGCCAAAAGGCTACTCGTCTCCGCCTTTTCATTCTTGGCAAAGACTTGTTCTATTTCTTCAATAAACTTCCTTGCATTTTCACCCTCAGATATAGAGCCCCGAAACGCATCTGGAATAGAGTGTTTCATGATCATGAAGCACATTCGGTTAGAGCGTTCCCATTTCTCAATTTTAGCCTCATCGAGGTTTTCCGCAATGGAAATGGGTTTCTCCACACTAAGTGCGAGATCCAAATCCATACAGCCGAGAATGACTTCTACGGCTTCCTTCCAGACCTTAAAGTTTTTCCCATTCAGCAGTGGGATGTTACTAATTTGTGCAGAAAAATTTGCAGCATTGGTAAAAGACACTGAATCCATATAACAAAGAATTAATAACATGTTCACATATAAACAAACAATTCATGTAATATATTTAAAACAAGACATGTTCACATAATAGACCCATCACAAGATACCTAACACAACATCAATATCTAGTCTTTGGACAGAGAAATCAATTTGTAAGTGGTACTCTCAATGTAATGATCAAATATTAACAATTAGTTCTGTCAAACAATAGCCTTTCTTTGGACCGACTATTATTCACATGAAAAGAAACTTTATAATTGTTACATATTTATCATTACATGTATGTTATTATTTTGCCAAATTGTGTCTTCCTTTGGGCCGAACACAATTCGCATAAATAATCTCATACTCATCTGTGTAATTCAATTAATTTCTACAATAGATGTTACTTTGGCAACATATTGCATCAATTAATTCAAAATAATTACCAAATCGGACAAAAGAAAAAATATGATCCATTATGCAAAAAAAATATATAATCTTTAATCCACTAATAAATTTTTTTTATTTTGTAAAATTCTCATTAACATTGGATATTGAGATTCTAGATCATCTTTTCATCTCATAAAGCCCGAATCCATGAAAGCTTCTAAATATTAGGAAAACAATATTATGTTTTTTGTAATCTGCACAACTGTATTCGGATGTTGTAGTTTTGTGAGATCTTTTGCAACAGCTGCCGCAATTTAAACCTTGAGTTTAATATCATGAAGCAAGTGAAAGCTTCGTAACCTAACCAGAGAGAAGTGCGAAGATGCATAGAAGGCACTGGTTTTGAGACACTTTATTTCGTGCTCTACTAAAAATGTTACTATTTCAGATATGCAGAGTCAACCAATGCTCACAAATCAATTCAAGATTGAGAAAAACACCCTTAATGAAGAATCATAAAATTCAGAATGAAGAATCATAAAATTCAGAACCTACGCTCTGATACCAATTGTTGGAAATTCTTTATGATTGGTGAAATACCAATCCTAGGATCTTGAATTTAATGATTCTCACATACATTTATGAATCAAAGGGTGCAGTGTCATACCTGAATCCATGTTCGTGGATGTGCTCCTTTGATACACGTTTCTGAAAGAGATTGATGGCCTTCCTCAACCAAATCCTTGATTCCTCTTGGGACTTGCGTTTTCACTCTGATGGGGAGATGAGAAAACTGAATTTTGATTTGGTGTATTGGGGACCATAACCTTCCTGATGTGTTAACTTATAGGATTCCCATTATCCCCTATGGGTTAACCTGATGGGTATCCACTCATTAAGCACATATCCGTTATAACCTTTTAGAAATCTAAGGGGTGTCAGTAATTAGATCACTTATAATGTAACTCTCCGAAAATAAATAAATAAATGATATCATTGCATCAAACATATGATGCTCACCTTAATTAGAAATTTATAATTTCTAACACCTTCTTCTCCTAATTCACATTTTATTTATTCCTTTATTTTCTGTTTAATATTTTTTTTGTTCTTGTGTTCTCACTCATGTTCATGATAAGTTCTTTCCTTTGATCCACTTGGACCAACATATCATTATGTTATTTTTGTTATCTTACTTTTATTTAGTTTAATTTTTCTTTTTCATTTCTATTAATGTTTTCTTTTCTAACTTTATAAACAAAAACACGTGTTATCCGTGTACTTTTCCTTCTATTTGGGAGTGAGCATAGCCACCTAAATCATCATCAATTATGCTTCATAGCAAGGGCATGCAAATTTATTTGATGATCATTGAAATTTAATTGTAAGACTCATCCTAGGATCATAAACTCCACAATAAGTCTTTTTATAAGACCTTTTTAATATTTAAATTTTGGTCCATTGTATAAAATCTATTTCAAGGTTTTATACATATTATTTCTTTTCTGTTACATATATGCTTTTACTTGACAAGAAAAAAAACCATTAATTGAGCTGAAAGAGAAGATGAATAAGTTTTATTAACGATGGTCAATTTTTTAAAGAACAATACATAAATATTGTTTTTAATTACTTCCTATCATCTACATTTTCACCCTTTCCTTTTAAGTCTGACATTTTTAAACATGGATACACCATGCATGTTAGTGTACAACAATGATAGAAAACTCAATGAGAAGAAACCATGGATGTAAAACATAAAGGGATAATAGTTTTTTTACCCGAAATAAGAAGACATGGGATAGGTAGAAAAACAAAGAGATAATGAGTGAGAGACAAGTGGGGATTGAACAACTATACTATCCATTAACAGAGAGACGAATGCAAGTACTTTTTACTTGTATTTTTATGGCAAAAGTGTTATTTCATTACATATGCAAGAATAAAAATGTTTTATTATATTATTTTTTCCCTTATTTTTATAATATTTGTCTCTCCAACATCCCCAACCTATGCGGATTGTAGAAATGGTGTTGTTGCATGTTTTTTTATGTAAGAACAACCTATTAGTGATGCTATAAGGAGATCATTTTCTGGAAATTAAATAAACCTAAGGACAATGCAGATAATTTTGTAAAATTAAATGGATATTTTTTTTATAAAAGAAATATGTAGTGAATTGTGAATTCTGCCTCATGTATAGTTAAAAATGTATATCTGAGAATTTAGAAATGTTAGCTTGTCTCATGAATGTTTTTTTTAAACCAAATCTCAAGTAACGAAAGAAATATCAAAATATAATTTTTTTTTTAAAATAACCTAAACATACTGGCTAAGGTTATGGTTGGATGCTAGAAAGGTTGTGGTCGTTAAGCTTACTAATTAAATTAAAAATGTGTGATAGAATTTGTTGATCAATTAAGTAATAATACATGTAAAATAATATAGATAGGCTTACAAGTCCATAACTTATAAAATATATGTCATTTCATTTGACTTATCAAAATTGGTGCTTATAAAGAAATATTTTTGTGTAAACAGTATAATATTTATAGAGGAGGTGAAGTTTAAGGCCTAAGTTACACTAATTATATTCAATCTCAACCATTCATTTTCTTCAATTCAACAAACCAAACAAATGAAACTTAAAAATTATTTAAGATTTCTTTTTTTCTTTTTCGTCATTTATTTCACTCACTCTTTTTGTCAGTTGGATTTAAGAAAATGAATGACTAAGATTGAGAATAATTAGTGTAACTTAAATTGTGTGTAAACGGATCCCTCCTCATATTTATATTAGTATAAAAATTTATATACAACAGTACATCATCCACCATTCATTTAGAATATTTTTTTTGAAGAATTAATAATAATTAAATATGAATAACAAATAATCTAATAAAAGCGTATAAAAGTAAAACTCTCATTCCATACATTTTTTTTTCTCTTTTTCTTAAAACCTCTAACCAAATAAGTTATTTCTTATTCAAGTAAGTCTAGTAGTGATTGATAAGCTACTTAACGACAGTGCCAAATAGACATAGATTTCAAAAGTTTTTATATTACTAAAAGACAGAAAGTGCTAACAAGTCTTCTAACTCCCAAGTACACATTATAGACTACTCAATTCCAATGTTGTTAAAGTCTAACCAAATATCAAATCAAAAAAGGTTTATGTTCATTCGATTTAAATGGTTAGATAAGATTACCTAATCGGATGAAGTCAATTTAATTATATCTAATAGAATTTAATTAGGTAAAACAGATGATATGCATAATAAAATTTCACAATATTAAAGTTTTACACTCATAGCTAGATCATAAATCGGAGGATATTCACTTTTTTCAAGAGTCCATTCTGACCATCAATTTTAGTGAAATCTAATAGTTTGAATTAGTGAATAAATCTAACCATTAGATATCCATAAAATGGATGACTATGATAGAGAATAAGTTTAAAAACTTACTCTTAGAGTAAGTAGATCCTCACTCATTAAAATATATAATAAAAAATATAATTTTAATCACCAAATTAAAAATTCAGACGTTTCAAAATAATAATTTTAAGACAATTAAGTTGTTCTACTAACACTAGTTAAAAGAATGTTTAAGAAACTTCTGTGTATCACAAGACAAAATTAATATATGTTAATACTCCTTTTCTCTTTTGCTTGATTATCTCTCGTATTTCGACAACGACATCAATATTTAATGATTCAGACATTATGAATTGAAACTTAATACTTCATAGTTGATGGAGCTTTTTAATGGAAAAGAGAGAACGTGTTAGTCTCATAAAGTTGTGACCAACATGTTTCTTTTGTACTTGAAGTTGGAACTTACTTTTGCAAAAATAATTAACTTTTTTTTCTTTCTACAAAAATAGATAGATTAGATAAGTCATACCCACTAGATTATTTCTTTCTGCTGTTTTATTCAAAAAAGTCTTTAGAGATGTTGACTAGATTTTTACTCCTTCTTGATTCAAACTAGGTTCAATTTCATTATGCACTGATTGACGGCTTGAATTCTTGATTTTGAACTGATACTTCACAATATATATGCATGTTCTTCAATGAGTATTATAGTTAAGTGATCTAATGAATATGAAGATATGTCTTGAATGTAGAGATGTTATGAACATAGACATGCCACTTTTAGACCATTGTGAAAATCAAAGAGAAGACAATATTTCATCGATTTAAATATGTTTGTAGTTATCTAATTTGTAGCACTCTCAAAATAAACAAGTTAGAACATAGAGACTATTCAATATAAATCTTACTTAATATATTTTGAATAATCAAAACTTAGAGGATTAACAAAATCCTTGAGGTCCTAATAAATACTTATATAATATATGATTACTTTTTGAATAATAAAAACATTCTTATGATAAAGTCTTTGTTGTAACATAAACCTAAGTTTCATTCCCATTTGTTGTATTTGTAAGGAATATTTTTTTTATTTTATATAAAAGTTGTCAAACCTCTTGAACCACATTTAATTCGATTTAAGTGATCAAGTTGGTTTTTAGCTGGGTTTTTATTGATTCAACTTGATTTGATTGTGGAGTAACTTTTAATATAAAAAATTATGGAATCGGCTTCTTTTCTTGACAGGTATTTAGTGGGTTTGAAGATGAGAAATAATATCATTATGGGGACTCTCAGTGGAATGTTAAGATGGTTACTCGCTTTACTTACCAGGATTTTTGAGATTGGTGCAACTATGAGTTCACTACGGCTTTAGAGGTAAAGCCCCCTATGACTTGTTGGTGTTATCCGAAGGTGGGCCAAGTCAAATTGAACGTATATGGTAGCTGTATCAGAGGCTCTTGTATAATGGGAGGGGGCGGCGTCCTCTAGGATGATAAAAGTCAATGAATGTCTGGTTTTTCTCTGCTAACTATGGTGAGGCGTCCTCAATTTTAGCAGAAATTTTGGCTATGGAAAATGGATTGTCCCTGGCTTGGAGTCTTTGTTTCAGGAATGTGGTTTTGGGAAGAGTTTTGAAAAGCGACTGCTTAGAAGTTGTTTAGTTAATTTTTTAGGAGATTCCAATTCGGATTACTCGCATTCTATCTATGTTCATGAATATTAGATATTGGTTGGCTCTCTCTTGCATTGTCTAAGGTATCCTTTGTTACAAGAGATGCTAATATGGTAGCAGACTTCATGGCTAAATTAAGTTCTTACTCACTAGAGAAGAGGAAGGTGTGGGACTTAGCCCCATCAGACTGTCAACCTTTTTTGCAGTTAGATCTTTCCTTATTAGCTTAGCTTTGCCCTTCATTTCCGATGTACCAAAAAAAATATCAAAAATTATATTCTTTGATTGGTTAGCGCCATTCTTCCAACATCAATTAATAAGAATGAAGTTTAACTTTAACATGTATATTTCAAACATCCACCAATACCTTATCTTGTGTTGGTACACATTTCTTCACTTTTTGGATAAAGAATTAATTCTCTTTGAGGTTTGTGGTTACCTGTTCCAACAAGTATCACTATCAGGAATCAAACCTTTAACCTTTTGATCACTCTAAGAATCTAATGAGAGCTTACATCACTAGATCTATACCTTATTAATATTAATACCTTATGTTAAACACAACACAACCATCTATTTCTTAAGGTATAGTTGTAAATATATACTTTTGAGGTCTCCATAGAAAGAAAAATGAGAATATCTTCAAATGGAAATGTCACAGTGAAAGTAATATTACTCTCATGACAAATATCTTCTACCTTAATATTTATACTATTTTATAAATTCTTTTATTTTTATTAGTCAGAAAATATAAATTTAAAATATATTTAATTATTTTTTATTTTTCGCCAATAAAAAATAAATATACCTAAAATAATACACATATTGCGACAAAATAAGATACTCATTCTCATATACCATATAGATCCTGGCATCCCCACGATAACAAGAGTGGGGAAACACACAGTCCATACTTCCTCTAAGACCCTTTTCAGTAATTTCAACTCTCACTGAAATACACACATTTTAATTTCAATTAAAGTATAAAATCCTCAACTATCCTGAACACCCCATCACAACCGTTGAATCCTCTTTAATCAACGGCTATCAAAGCATAGTGTTATGTGTCTCATCAAAACCTTTTTCTAACACACTTTCTTTGTTTTCTTCTTCTTCATTCTTCATCATCATCACTGTGTGATCGCTTCATTCTCGAAACCCTAAATTCATCTACGACGATCCTTCACTATACGATTCTAGAACCTTCTAGATTTCTCACATTCCATCTTTTCATTCCTTTGCTCTGAGATTTTTTCTTCTTCGTCTTCACGGTTTTGAAGATTTCACTGATTTTGCTCTTCATTTTCATTCGATTTGGCGCACTGGTTGGGAAATTTGTGATATAAAGGGATGAGAATCGAAGAATGAACGATGCCGGTGCTTCGTAGTGGAGTCCGAAGGGGTCGGGCAAGAGCAAATAATCAGAACCGGAATCAGAATCAGAATCAGAATCGGAATCAGAATTCTCCGGTGGTTGAGGTGGAAGCGATTGCAACTAGAACACGGAGACGCCGTGCAGCAGCGGCGGCAGAAGCGGTGGTGCCGGAAAACAATAATAAGAAGAAGAAACAACAGCAACAGAAGAAGTTGGTTGTCAATGAGAAGGTAACTGTACCGGAGGAGGAGGAAGGTGGTCGTGCTGGTGTTGGTGGCGACGGCAGAGGTGGAGGAGGAGAGGTTGGTGGTGGTGGTAGGGCGGAGAAGGAGGGGGGGGAAGAGGTAAAGGAGAAAAAGATGGATGGTCTTGATAGCGGAGGTCGCAGCAACGATAAGGCCAATGCCGGTGAAGATGAAGGGAACCCTACTCCTCTTCCTGAAAAGGTGTTATATGGTTTTACAAAATTCTTTGTTTTAAGTTCCATTTGTGTTGCGTTAATGTGTTTGGTTGGGTGATTTTGTTTCATGCAATGGAAAACATATTAAAATGATATTTCGGTTAATTTATGGTAGTTTTGGTCTTTAATTTTAGGTGCAGGTATTGGGGGTGTTCTTTGAATTGGTGTTATAGTGTGATGACTAGTATTTAGTTTAGCTGTCACATTGCATTTTACACCATCAGCATGATGTATAAGACATATCTATGCATTTCGATTGGTGTGTAATCGATGGTGATGATTCTAACATGGTGGTCTTTTTCATTCGGTTGAAAATTGATATAAACCCTTTGTTAATGGTTCCTCTGGCATTATGGCCTTTACCATAATGGTTATGGTGCTGTCCATTGTTTTTAATCCAGGAATTTGTTTGCCAAATTAACTTCTGATTGTGGTTGTGTGCCTTGCTTTTGGAACACAGTTTTGATACATTCTTTAATCTTTATCAAATCCAACTATGTTTTTAAAGTAAGGAGTCTGACTGTGAGCTAGTCTCCTTTGCCAGATATTGCAACTAATTGATACTTGTTTGTCACATATTACAGTCTTTGCTGTATTGATGCTGTCCATGGTTTTTAACCCATGAATTTGCTTGCCACTTGTTAATTTCTGATTGTGATTGTCTGTGCCTTGCTTGTAGAACACATATTTGATACATTCTTTAGTGACTCTGATGGTTTTTTTAAGCAAGGAATCTGCCTGAGAGCTGGACATCTTTGTCGTATATTGCATATTAGTTTTTGAAAATTGACTACATTTTCTTGGCAAATATGTATTGGTTATCCAACTGTGTACTGTGTAGGGATGATGTTAGTAAAAAGTAGAATCATGTATGCTGATGACTTGTAAAAATCGACCATGGTTGACAATATTTGTGGCTGTATTGAGTATGACTTCTATTTTTCCGCTTCTTTAATTTTGTTGATCAGAGAATCGGAACTATCTTATTAATCTGTTATTGGTTTCTAAAAACATGGGTTTTAGAATTTAGATGTGTCGATGTGGTCATGCTGTCTTGGTTTTCATTAACACACAGTGCCACTGTTGTTATATGTTTTTGTTTTCATATGCACTCACATCAACCTACTCGTTCTGTTAAAAGTCCACTGCAAATACAATTTATCCATCCATATGAAGCAATCCGACCCTAAGTCATAAAGTGAATCATTATTGTGCTGGTGTATTTTTGTCTGTGTTACATATTCTTAATGATGTCAGCCCAATGGTCATCTTTCCACTACTTGAAATTTACATTTTTAGGTCTGGGTTTTCTGAAATAAATAAAGCACATGGTAGCACTGTATAACATTTTGACATCAATGGTGTCATGATTTATAAGTATGATTTTGTTCTAAGAATATGAGATATGATCGTTCGGACCATTTTTGAATAAATGTTGGGGTAGGATTGATGTGAACTAAGGAGAATGTTTGGCTTGTCGTGCAACCTTAGCAGTTAGAAGAGTCATAGTTAAGTAAATCAAAAGAAGTTTTAATATGGAAAAAACGTGATTGTTTAGAAGTCCCTTTATTATTCCTACAAAATTGTATTCTTTCTTAATTTTTGCTATAAAATTTCTGTTTTCTCCTTCAGTGATGGAGGAATGAGGGTGAGCCGTGGCACAACAGTAAAGTTGCTACGTTGTGACTTGATGGTCATGAGTTCAAATCTTGGAAACAGCCTCTTCACTTACGGGTGTAAGGCTGCATACATTGATGCTCCCCAGTCCCCACCAGGTGGGAGCCTCGTGTAATGGGCTGTCCTTCAATGAATATAATTAGTTGCTATAATATTTCCAATTGCCCTAATTTAATTATGAAGCACATAGATACATTGTAACTTTTGTTCTGGTGACATGTATCCTAATTTTGTTCTCTTCTGGGAACAGGTTCAAATAGGTGGTTCTCCTTGGTATAAATTAGAAAGAAAACTTGGCAAGGGTGGATTTGGGCAAGTATATGTTGGTCGACGTGTTACTGGTTCAAATTTGAGTGAGAGAACTGGACCTGGAGCTGTAGAGGTATACGTGTCTTTTCAGGATTGGGTGATAAGTTGCATATTTAAATGCTAAAGTATTTTATTTCCAGAAATTCAGTTTTTAACTGTTTTTACCAGGTTGCATTAAAACTTGAGCACAAAACTAGTAAAGGATGCAACTATGGACCACCTTATGAGTGGCAAGTGTATAAGTGAGTGTCATTTTTGCTCCTCTATATTTTCCCTTCGTTTCCCCTCTTTTTTGTGTGTGTATTTATGCCTTTTTTTCATTTTCTTTTTATCTATATGTGCAGTACTCTTGGTGGCAGTCATGGTGTGCCACAAGTACATTACAAGGGCAGGCAAGGTGACTATTATATCATGGTAAGTTACTGGGTCCTATTCCTGAGCTGTTTGTTCTTCATTATTATTACTGTTACTATTATTTGAAAGGTAATGCAGCACTTCTTTTATCTTTAGCTTGCTTTGTTCGTAGATCGTCTAATTGACTTAAGATATTGATATATGCAGGTTATGGATATTCTTGGACCTAGTTTGTGGGATGTTTGGAGTAATAACAATCACATGTAAGTTTTTTGAAATTATATTTGTGTTACCTGTAGTAATTTTTGACTTCCAGTTGTGCTATGCTAATATATTTGTGAACTCCAGCATGTCCACTGAAATGGTTGCTTGTATTGCTATTGAAGCAATATCCATCTTGGAGAAGATACATTCTAGAGGGTAAGTTTTTTACCACCCTTACTAAACAGTTTCAGACATGAACTATGTAATGTTTGTTCTCTATAAATATTATCATTCATTTATTCTCATATGTCTGTGTTTGCTAGTCACTTCTTATGGGGCTAGATCCTTTTTTCTTTACTTTTCCTTTTCTTTCTCTACCACTAGTGGTGTATATATGGTATGATATTTTATAATAATATTGTATTTCTGAAACTGTATGACAATATTATGTGGCAGGTATGTGCATGGGGATGTGAAGCCTGAAAATTTTCTACTTGGTCCTCCTGGGACACCTGATGAGAAAAAATTGTTCCTTGTAGATCTTGGATTAGGTATGATTTGGCAGTCAGCTCGATGGTTATATATTATATTTTCATTTTTGGCAGTATTCATTACTCACTTTTTATTTTCAAATTTGGGTAAGCAGCTACTAAATGGCGGGATAGTACGACAGGTTTGCATGTAGATTATGACCAAAGGCCAGATGTCTTTAGGTATTCATAATTGAATTTGATTGCATGGACAATGTTTATGTATTTTCATTGTCGCAGTTCTCAGTATTGAATATTACAGCTTCTTGGCTTGTTATATTATATTTTTTCAGGGGCACTGTCCGTTATGCTAGTGTGCATGCACATTTAGGAAGAACCGGAAGCAGGAGGGATGATTTGGAATCTCTTGCTTATACACTGATTTTTCTTCTTCGAGGTCGTCTTCCTTGGCAGGGATACCAGGTTGGACATACTCAAATAATTTTTCATTTTATTCTTATGTTCGAAATATACCATGGTCTCTAATGTGTTTTTTTCAGGGAGACAACAAGGGATTTCTTGTTTGCCGGAAGAAGATGGGAACATCTCCAGAGACGTTATGTTCCTTTTGTCCCCATCCTTTTAGTCAGTTTGTTGAACATGTGGTCAACTTAAAGTTTGATGAAGAGCCTAACTATGCAAAATACATTTCTCTATTTGATGGGATTGTTGGTCCCAATCCAAATATTAGGCCACTTAATACAGAAGGGGCACAGAAGGTATCAATTTTGCTACCCCTTTACTTGCATTGGCTTGTATGCATTCAAACTTTCCTATTCCAGACACTTGATATCATTATTTTTTTCAAAAGCTTATTGGTCATAAGAGAGGCCGGTTGGCAATGGAAGAAGAAGATGACGAACAAGCAAAAAAGAAGATTCGTTTGGGTTTGCCAGCAACCCAGTGGATAAGTGTTTACAATGCGCGAAGACCGATGAAACAAAGGTATGCACCCACATGTCATAAACTCTATCATGCTATCTATATGATTCTATGTTCAGGCATTTTAGTCACTGAAATTAGATAATGGGAATTATCCATTTATTTAATCTGACTAGGGAATTGTTACACATGTGGAATGTTTTTTTGTCCTTGTAGATATCACTACAATGTGTCAGATCAAAGGCTATCCCAGCACATTGAGAAAGGAAATGAGGATGGCTTATTTATTAGCAGTGTTGCTGCAGCTCAGGACCTTTGGGCCATTATCATGGATGCTGGGACAGGTTTCAGTTCCCAAGTTTATGAAGTTTCCCAAGAATTTCTCCATAAGGTAAATTTCAATCTGTAGCCTTGTATTTCTTATAATTATCTGCATAGCAACATTTATGCATGCTTGTAGAACTGTTAATTTATAGAGTTTCAAGGCATTTTTATATACAAGGGATTATTTGTTTGTGTTTGAAGGAATGGATCATGGAGCAGTGGGAAAAAAATTACTACATCAGTTCTATTGCTGGAACTTCACATGGGAGCTCCCTAGTAGTGATGTCTAAGGGTTAGTCCCCCTGTAGTACATTTGTTTATGTTGTTTTTTCATATTTCAATTTCATTTTCAGCTGATTAGATCGTCGATTTCAGGCACTCAGTATTTGCAGCAATCATACAAAGTCAGTGAATCATTTCCTTTCAAGTGGATTAACAAAAAATGGAAGGAGGGCTTTTATGTGACTGCTATGGCGACCTCAGCGTCCAGATGGGGAATAGTTATGTCTCGTGGTGCTGGATTTTCTGATCAGGTCATCATTGGATTTGCTTTTATCAACCAGTACTTTAGTTCATAATGGTACTTCATAGCACAAATTATCAGTCTCTTATGTCTTATGAATTTCAGGTGGTTGAGCTAGATTTTCTGTATCCCAGTGAAGGAATTCACAAGCGGTGGGATGGTGGATATCGAATCACTGCCACTGCTGCAACTTCGGATCAAGCTGCTTTTGTCCTGAGTGTGCCAAGGAGGAGGCCCACGGACGAAACTCAAGAAACTCTCAGGACTTCTGCTTTTCCTAGTACGCATGTCAAGGTTAGTCGTGCTTCATTTGTTGCCTAATTTCCGGGTTACTACAGTCTGTCATGTTGGAATACTTATATCTCTCAGATACTCCAATGATACATTTTGGATACTATTACACTATATTTTACAATTTGTATACAATTATAGATAGGAATATCAATTCATTTATGTCAAAAAGGTGTTGGTATTTTTGGTTTATATAAATGGTATTTCATCATATTTACAAATTATAATGACTCATTCTAACTTTCTAGACATTGTTTCTCTCTTCAAATTTAAGTTTTGTATTTTTATGTTAATGTCATACTAACTTTATATAGTGTATCATAATATTTGTGTTCTATAGTTTTTAAAACTTGTGGTAATTCGGCGTCTGTTCAATTAGAGTCTGATCATATCGTGACAACTTTTGCAGGAAAAATGGGCAAAGAATCTCTACATCGCCTCTGTTTGCTATGGTCGTACAGTTTCATGATCCCGCCATTGTTGTGTACATTCTGCTGATCATGGTTGTTGTACTAGGAAGCTCCAAATCCTTTGATATGTGAAGATGCATGATGGTCTGGGCCCCAAGAAATTTTGATGATTATAGCTTTAATCATTTGTATGTAGCCGGAATATCTTGATTAAAACTAAATACCTCAAGTTCCATTTGCGTGGAAATTGTTTTTATGTCAATGTTTAGTTAAGTTATGCAGACAAGTTACCCTTTAAATATTTCAATTGTCCTATGTCAAGGATCAGTGTCACAGCTTATATATGTACAGGGTAATTTAATTCCAAAGTTATTGTGGCCATTTTTAATGTCAAATTGAAAACAAGAGAATGCATGTATATATGTGCGTGCACACAAACCAGGGGCATGTTTGAACTGGTTGCAAATCTTCTTTCCCAAAATGTGTATTATTTTGTGTCAGTATTTATAATTTGTCAGAAAAATGCTTAATTGTTAAATTTTTAATTGAAATATATTTTTTTAACCAATTACAAATAGTAATACATTGAGTGACGCATTTGTGTGATAGTAGTCCGTAAATGTGCTCCCATTTGAATGTGAGTAAAAGTCATTGATCAGTGTTATCAAAACAGGTTTGTGTCTTTCAATTCAACTGATGAACTGGTTTTAATATGGTATGGTACAACAATTATATAGGTTATACAATTGTATTAGTTAAAGTCAGTCATACAAATCAGTTTTCAATTGAACCGTATTGATCATATTGATCAATTACATTTAAAATTATTTTTTTAATAAAATTGACTTATTTTAACTAAATGTTAGTATGAGAGATCATACACACAACTAGTAAATTTTTTATATTCTAAAACATGGTTTACCATTAAGTATATATTTTTTTTAACAAATTGTATAAATAAAGTTGTAATTGCCTTTTATTGATTTTTCAATATTAATGTTGTTATAAAATATATATATATAACTTCATTGACATGCAGCTTAATCTATGAATTATTAATCGAACTATTATATTAATGTACCAATATCTTGACCAATTTGATGATCGGTATGATATTAATTACATTTTCATTCATAACAATTGCTGAATTGTTAAGATATTGCATAATAAGATTGAATTTACTAAGTGCTTTTATGCATGAGTTTGAGATCAAGGATAATTGTTTTGGAGATAGTATCTCAAATGTTTAACTGGCACTAAATATGTACTTATTAAAACAAGTGGCTACATCACCTGGTAACTCATCATAGTATAAGGATTTTGATTATTCTGAAAGCAGAACTTGCTTAAATTTAATCCACATGCTGATATTGGGCCTGTAGTGTTGGTTGCCTAACTTAGACATGTTAAAGAAATAGTATAATATCTATTCACATTGTACAGATTTTTGTTTTATTATAAAATGTATCAATAATTATAAGGAGATTTTGCTTAAATATATAAAAGAGAATAATAATTTCATAATCAAATTTTATATGTAAATTTACAAATGAATAATTTATCTTAACTAATGTATTTTAACTAATTAAGAGAGAATTATACTAAAATCCTAAGATTTTATAATTTAATTACACTCGTCACTAGTTCTTTTTTTTTTTTTTGGCAAACTCATGTATAAATATAATTTTTTCTAAAAAAACTGCTCACGTTTGTCAAGAACAATTTTGCCACTAAAAGTGTCAATATTTTTGTTGTGAAAACAACAATACTACCAGAATAATTGTTGAATAGTAAAATCTACATTTGGAGTGACAACTTTGAAATGATAGTGACAAATATTGTTACAGATAATTATTGACAAATATTTTTTGTATCACATAGTTTAGGTAATTAATCCCTTTCCTTGGCTTAAGTCCATTTGTTTGTATCGGGTTGTGTACTTCTTATACCTTTTAAGATAATTCTTTGCCTAGAAAAAAAAGAAAGCTCAAAACTATTTTAATAAAAGTTTATACAAGATCATAATATCATTACTTTATATTACTTTTTTTAAGATTCAATGATAATGAAAGATAAATGTTAATAACATAGTAACATAGTATAAAACTCATATAGTGACTGCACATACATTTTTTTCTCAAAGTATACTAACATAAAATGCTAGAAGTGATAATTTATTATAAATATACATTTGTTCAACAAAAAAACCAACATGATGCATAATGTACATTTTTGTCTTGGTTCTCAGATAAAAGTTGTGTTTCGATTTATTTAGATTGGTGTTTATGTTAAAATATATTGTATCATATAAATAATAGTGTACGTGAATATGAGAAATTATATTATTGGAGTGGTTTTAGCCCAAGTTATTAGTTTATAAGAATAAACGATGTTAGTTGGTTAGTTAGTTTTGGTGTTAGGTTAGTTAGTTTTTTCTTCCCTTTATATGATCGTGCCGCATGAACTTGGCTTATGGAGGCTGACCGAGACAAGCAAGCCTTATAAACCAGAAAATCAGAATTGGCCCATTAAGAAGAATTTTGACTAATCATCTTGGTTAATCCGATATTTTACTTAAGCATAATTGTTAGTTAGCATATTTGGATATTAAGGGAATATTTGAAATCATTAGTTAGTTAAGTTAGTTAGAATTCCTTGGGTAGCTTGTTTCTCAAGCAATAGTAAATTTTGTAAATGTAAGTATAAAGATAAAAATAGACGAAGATAAAATAATACCAAACTCCGAATAATAACAAACTCATAAGAATAGAATAATAATGATATAAATAGACAAAAATAGTAACAAAATGTAATTAGGTTAGCACTCCAACATGCCCTGACAAGATGGTGGAAAAGGAAACAACACAAATTTTGGACATTAGAGAAAGATGTCATGAAGAAGTTAGAGACTTGGTGAGAAGAACAACAAGTTGATGGTTAGATGGTATGTGAAGGACACGAAGTTCCTTGCTAGAAACTAAGTCACGTACAAAATGATAATGGATGGCAAGGTGCTTCATGCGCAAGAGGAAGACTGGATTAACACAAAGATATGTGGCACCAATGTTATCAGAGTAGGTAGTGGGTTGTAGATGAAAGGGTATATGAAGTTTGTTGTTATCATAGCTTGCAACAATTCTAAATGGCATGAAATAATCGTTACTGACTGAGTCACGACCAAGTCGCTCTCTTTAAGACGTTTCGTGTCACTACCCAAAATGTGCAAGCAGACTATCAACCATGCCGTCCCTAGGATAAAACACTCCAGATCTCTGTTATCGAGTTCTTACTGCACTGTAAGAGCCGATCTCGAATACATCCACCACAATATGGCTAACAGTGCCAATTCTATTCCCACAATACTGACTACCAGTGCCAGTTCTCGAAATGCCCAGAATATGGCTACATGTGCCAATTCTTTTCCCCCAATACTGACTATTAGTGTCAGTTCTCGAAATGCCCAGAATATGGCTACCTGTGTCAATTCTTTTCCCCCAATACTGACTACTAGTGTCAGTTCTCGAAATGCCTAGAATATGGCTACATGTGCCAATTCTTTTCCCCCCAATACTGACTACCAGTGTCAGTTCTCAAAATGCCCACAATATGGCTACTTGTGCCAATTCTTAGTACCACAGAAATAAAGGGGGAGAAGTTTGCCGGAAATGTATCGGTGGAAAATATGAGAGAGAAAGAAAACGTTGAATGAAAGTGCATTCAACTTGGGGTAAGTTATAATGAGGGGAGAAAACCTTTATTTATAACATGAGATTTTTTTCATGTTCCTCATCTCTCCAATGTGGGACTTGAGACTTATTTTTTTCTTCAAAATTTTTCTATATGGGACTTGGGAGTTTTTTAGATTTCACACCCAAAAGTTCTTACTAATGGTTTAAAAAAAAACCATGTTCCAACAAAGTTCTTTGAAGAGCTCTCGGAATTAGAGAAGATCATCTGTAGTGGAGCCAATCGTGCTTCATTGGAGGATTTGGCAATAGTGGATTGCTTTTTTTCAAGACCAAGAAATAGCATTTGAACCACAATAAATGATGAAAGGAGCAGTTGATTTCATATCAAAAGAATTATTAACCCAATCTGAATCACATAAACCAAAGTGGTTTGTGATTATACATGAACAATGAAGTATCTGACTTCGAATTTGTGAATTCGTGGTGAATCAAGAATGTCTCTAGGGCTTGATACCAAGCATGTAGTGCTTGCTCGAGGCCATAAAGAGCTTTTCACAATCGACAAACATGATCATGAAATTGTGGATGAATGAAGCCTCGTGGTTGAGACATGTAAATATTCTCAGTAATAGTTCCATGGAGAAAATCATTATTTACATCCATATGATAAAGGGACCACCCTTTGGAAAAGGGCCACACATAGAACTATCTTGATTGTTTGCGACATGACAATAGGGTTGAATGTGTCATGATAATCAATATGGAGGCATTGATGAAAACTCTTAGCAACTAGTCTGGTTTTATAATAGGCAATATATCTATCAGTGTTGCATTTGATTTTGTAAACTCATTTGTTACCAATAATATTGAAGTGATTTTGTTTTGGTTCAAGTGTCCAAGTACTATTGGCAAGAAAGGCATTAAACTCTTTAGACATGGTAGCCTTCTATTCAGGATGTTTAAGGGCTTGAGTAAGACATGAAGGCTCCACGGATCAGGTAAATGAAACTTGATTGTCAAATAAACTTGTTTAGGTTTGAAAATACCATTTTTGGATCTTGTAACCATTTGATGTGTGGATTGTGGAAGATGAGGAGTTCATGTGAAGTCATGTTGTGTTGTTAATGTGTACATGGTGTTAGCACTACTATCTTGAGATATAGGTGAAGTATATGGCATAAAATTTGACAGGATAGGGGGAGAGTTTATGGACATATGAGGGAGGGTATGAATTAAGTTAGGGGGTGAAATATGAGTAGGTTGTGATTGTATTGGTTGGTTTAGGTGAAAGGTAGTAAGATGTAGGTGGGAAGTTAACATGTTAGGTTGATTGGCTATAGATTGGGATAAGGATGGCTAAATATTTAAAAGATTAGGATGTGAATATGGACTGTATTTGTTGGATGAGTTAGTTATAGATTTGGATAAAGATGAGTAAAGATTTAAAGGATTAGGAGGTGCATGGATAGTGGATGAGTTAGATGGTTAGTTGTAGGTTGGGATACAGATGGGTGGGGAATTCTAGGATTAATAGGTGATGTTGGAGTTAGGTGATTGTTGACAGAGTGATAAGGAGAATGAGATAAGGATTGGTACAGTGGATTAGGTGGGATAGAAGTAGTTATAGGAGTTTTATTTGGATGAGAAATATTATGGATAAGGGAGGGAGTGTGAGAGAGAATGTGATTAGGATTTGAGTTTGTTGAATTGTGTTGGAGAGATTTAGGTTGTTGCATGGATAAGGGAATGTATATTCAATAAAGATAACATGTCTTGAAGTGTATAGGGTTTATGAATCTAAATCAAAACAATGATAGGTACTTTGAGTAGGACTATAACCTAGGTAACATGTCTTGAAGTGTATAAGGTTTATGTTTTCTTTCAGATTGAAAAGCTCAAAGGGATATCCATTACTTATATGATTTCTCAGAATTCTTTAGAAATGTAAAATATATCTTAGCTTTCTCATAAGATTCATGAATAATTTCATAGAAGGAAGGTGAACAAGAAATGGTTTTAGGATTTGAAGCCTTCTAATCCCCTTTTATTTATTGACACAATAATTGCAATGGATATGAAAGGCATAGGAATTATGGTTTGTCCATATATTAAGGAGGACAACTTAATCTAATTCGACCTGAAAACCATATTTTCTTAGTGTTTTTATATTGTTGAGTGATATGGGGAGTATGTTAAAGTTAGGAAAATCATATTGAACAATATTATTTATTTGTACTTGGCCATTTTTTTAATTTTCTTTTGCTCGAGCCTCCATTCAATGAAAATTAAAGTTTAAAGCATAATAATTGTTCTTTAGTAGAACACAAAGATACGGACTGTGATGGATCAGGTGTTGATGAAGGGGCAGAAGGTAGTCGTCGCAGCAATAGGAGGAAGTAGGAGAGTTGGACCCGCCGGTGGAGGTACCTGAAAAGGTTCTCCGACGATCAAGTCAGCGTATGAACTAGGGAGA
>NC_032013.1:11908967-11935595 GCF_001865875.1 Lupinus angustifolius | reverse complement strand
GATATCAATGTTGCTCTCCATCTATTATTTTCATGTATGAATATTCTGTTTGTATAGTAGAGCAGAAAGTTGGTAAGGTGGTCCACTACTACCCAAATGATTGTATGACCGAATGATCGTGGTAGACTTGTTATAAAATTCATTGAGATGTCTTCCCAGACTTTATGTGGTACAGAGAGAGGTTGCAGTAACCCAGTTTTGGCTTGAGGTAAATATTTAGTTTGTTGGCATATTAAACAACATTTGATGAATTTTTCTGTATCCTTGTACATGTCAGGCCAATAGAATGATGCAGTCAGGCGAGCTAGAGTCAATTTCAACCCTGAGTGTCCTGCCGCTGGAGTTGTGTGAAGCTCCGATATCAATGTTGCTCTCCATCTATTATTTTCAGGTATGAATATTTTGTTTGTATAGTAGAGCAGAAAGTTGGTAAGGTGGTCCACTACTACCCAAATGATTGTATGACCGAATGATCGTGGTAGACTTGTTATAAAATTCATTGAGATGTCTTCCCAGACTTTATGTGGTACAGAGAGAGGTTGCAGTAACCCAGTTTTGGCTTGAGGTAAATATTTAGTTTGTTGGCATATTAAACAACATTTGATGAATTTTTCTGTATCCTTGTACATGTCAGGCCAATAGAATGATGCAGTCAGGCGAGCTAGAGTCAATTTCAACCCTGAGTGTCCTGCCGCTGGAGTTGTGTGAAGCTCCGATATCAATGTTGCTCTCCATCTATTATTTTCAGGTATGAATATTCTGTTTGTATAGTAGAGCAGAAAGTTGGTAATTAATTTTCAGTTATGAATGTTGCTCTCCATCTATTATTTGTGGCTTACCATTCATGAACATAGTAATTAATTTTTGTTCGTCTTGTGTGTTGTAGAATTTTCAGAGATCATCTAGCAACAGAGGTACTAGTGAAGTGATGCTGAACAAAAGTGCTTCATCAGGTGTATGACATCTGGATAGTCCATCCGCAACTTTATTTTCCTTGCCAGGACGGTAAAATATCTCATACTCAAAGTCTTGTACCTTGGTTTCCCATTTTGCTGCTATGGAGTCTGAAATGTTTGACTCATCAAATGTTTTAGGCTTTGTTGATGAGTAAAAATTCTAAAGGGCCTGCCTATTAAATTTTGTCTCCATTTTTTAACAGCTTCTGTTACTGCATACATTTCTCTAACGTATGTTGATGCTGCTTGCATGCGTGCAAATATTGTTTTGCTGAAGTATGCTATTGGGTGACCTTGTTGGGATAAAACAACACCAATGGCGATCTCTGAAGCGTCTGTTTCAACATCAAAAGTCATAGTGAAGTTTGGTAGAGCTAGTACTTGAGCATTTGTCATTATGTGTTTTAAATTTTTGAATGCATGTTGGGTTGATGTCTCTATGTAAAACTTCATATCTTTAGTAAATCTGTTAGAGGAGCGGCATGTGAGGCATATTGTTTGATAAACCGTCGATAAAACTCGGTGAGGCCAAGGAAACCCTTTAAGGTCGTGATCGACTTTGGTGTTGGCCATTCAACAATGGCTTGAATTTTTTCTGGGTCTAGCTGTACACCGTCGTCTGATAATATATGTCTTAGGTAATCCACGCTATGCACGCGAAAAACACATTTAGATAATTTTGCGAAAAATTTCGGCTCCCTTAATAAGGCTAAAATTAACCTTAAGTGTGTTAGATGTTCAGTCAAGGTCTTGTTGTAGATTAATATATCATCAAAAAATACGAGAACAAATTTTCGAAGATATGGTCATCATAAATCATTTATGGCAGCTTGAAACGTTGATGGCCCATTAGTGAGGCCAAAGGGCATTATCAGGAACTCATAATGCCCGTCTACTGTCCGAAATGTTGTTTTGTGAGTGTTGGCAGGGTCCAATCTAATTTGATGGTATCCAGATCTTAAATCAATTTTGAGAAAATATGAGCAGTTGCTAATTCATCTAGGAGCTCATCAATAGTAGGAATTGGAAACCAATTTTTAATAGTAATTGCATTCAAACTGCGGTAATCCACACAAAAATGTCATGTTCCATCTTTCTTTCGAACTAGTAAAACGGGGGATGAAAATGGGCTAGTACTTGGTACTACTATGCTAGCTTGTAACATTTCTGATAATAGAGTTTCCATTGCTTCCTTTTGGGAGTGAGGATATCGGTAAGGTTTAACATTAACTAGGGATGAGTTAGGTAGGAGGACAATTTTATGATCATATGGTCTTTGTGGTGATAATCCTTTTGGGGTACTGATGATTGACTCAAACTCCTTTAGTATGGGTTGGATAGCTTTATTGTGAGTATTGTTTGGGTCTGTTAAGGCTAGATAGGTTGTTTGTGTTGTTAGTGAATGTGTTTGGGTGGGTGCGACTATGACACAAAATATGTCTGCAATAACATCTGTATGTGTTAGTCTTTTGAGTTGGTGGAAGGTGGATAATGTTGGTGAAGGTGAGTGTTGTCTGGTTAAGGTGATGAGTTTATTGCCATATGTGAATGTCATAGAGGGAATGGCAAAATCTGAAGTGACTGGCCCTATAGTACTTAACCATTCAATCCCTAATACCACATCAGCTCCTTGTATTGGCAAAAGATAAAATGGAATGTGAAATAATTGTTGTTGTAGGTTGATAGGAGTTTCTTTACATAATCCAGCACAATAAATATGCTCACCATTACCTACCATGACTGGAAACTTTGGGGTTGGGCAAATAGGTAGCTATAAAAATTGTGCAACTAAGGGTTGCATAACATTGTGTGAACTACCCATATCTACTAACACAGTCACTGTATCTCCAAAATTTTGGCCTTCAAATTTAAGTGTCTTTGGAGATGGGTTACCTTGTAGAGCATGATCAGATAAGTGGAAGTGAAGAATTTCTGACTGGTCTATGTCATGCGATATGCATTCTACATCCAACATTGGTAAATTATGGTCATTAGCAATTAGACCCTCACTACCTTCCTCACTCACCATCAAGAGCAATTGCTTTGGTTGGCAACGGTATCCTAGAATGAACTTTTCATCGCAATTATAACATAGTCCATGTGCGCGTCGTTCCTGCATTTGAGTTGCAGTGAGTCTTTTTATGGGCAGAGTGTGCGATGTAGTTTGACTAACACCATTAAGTCCAGCAGTCTTGGGGACTGGTTATTGTAGTTGTTTGGGAGTGCCATGAATGATTTGATGTGGCCTTTGCCATAGCAATTTTACTTTCCACCAATTTTGCCAACCCAATTGCATGAATCACTGAAAAGGGTTGTTGAATTGCTAGTTCGCGTCCAATCTCTAGATGAAGTCCAGATAAGAAACAGTTGAGCAACATTTCAGGAGTCATTCCGACTACTTGATTTGAGAGACGTTCAAATCTGGTTTGGTAATATGTGACTGTAGTAGTTTGTTTTAATTTAAATAGTTCAGCTTGAGGATTTGCAAATGTAGATGATCCAAAACGTGCCACTAGAGCTTTTATAAAGCCTTCCCAACTTGTTAATTGATTGGTCTGAAACATCCACTTATACCAACTTAAGGCGTTTCCTTTCATTGAGAATGTTACGAGTTCAAGGCGTTGAAATGGAGCGACTTGATATAAGTTGAAATATTGTTCTGCTTGGATTAACCAATCTTGTGGTTCTGTACCATCAAATGGTTGTAGTTGTAATTTTGGAGGTTTTATATTTCCTAGTGATGGAAACAATCCACAACCATATGGAGTTGTTGGTGGTCTTGGTTGGGAGCCATATGATGGCGGTGGTGTTGGTTGAAAGCCATATGGTGGTGGTGATGATGTTTGTGTTTTGTTTGTGGTTAACCTTGCGATCTTTTCCACTAACCCATTAAGGGTGCTTTCCATGTAGGCTTCCATGGACGCCTGAAATATATCCTATCGTTCATTCATGTTCTGCTGCACAACAGCCAATTTTTCTATAACCATCGCATTGGAAGTGTCCTCCATGGTAGAGTGTATAGATGAAGAAGACGAAGTAGGTTTATGAGGTATGAGAACAACAATGAAAGCACCAATGTGAGGGTGATACCCTAGCAGTGAATAATTCTAATATACTAAAGGAAAACTAAGAATGATAAAAAAGAGGTAATTTTTATTGATGCCTTTTGAATGAGGGTTAACATTACTTAAATAGTACTTGAAATCTAATCTATGGATTGATGAAATATAATCTTAATCCAGTTATTTGGAAATTAAATATAAAAATAACACAATATAATCTTATCATAATCTTCTCCTAATTATATAAGATAATCTTTAAATTTAGGAGGTAGTTTTATATCTCTCTTGAGTCTTCCTGTGATACTGGACTCAGAGTGAAATCCAAGTGGTCCAACAGTCTGGTACTCACTCTCCTATGTGAGAAGAGGAATAAAAGTCCAAGCTTGTAATCTATTTAATTAAAAAAATAAAATAAAAAATTGTACCTTTGATTTTTGCAGTGTCCTATATTAGAATTTAGATTTAGATTTATTATTGAACTTTTTAATATCGGAGAATGTTGATACAAATCAAAGTAACATGAGTTTCAATTAAGGCGAATGTTAAGATGAGTGAAGATCTTCCCCAATACTTTAGAGGATAATATAAGAAAAGTAAAAGAGAAAAATAACATTTTGTGATGATTTTATCTTTTAGATACAAATATAATATCATTTTAATCATCATAAAAAAGTGTAAAAGCAACAATTCCTCAATCTAGTAGTCGAGATGAGTTCGAGTTCTTCTTTGTTAAGAAGAGCAATTTTGTGTTGAAAATGATGAATTTAATATTTTGTGAATTAATTTACACAACTTTTTAATCCAAATTTTATTTTTTCCCTTTTTCTTCTTAAAAAAGTATTTTTGGATATTTATTAACAAAACATTTTTTATTAATACTATAAGTAATGATATATTCTTCTACAAATTTTTCTATCTACAAAGTGATATGTGTCACTTATAATTATAAACCAATTATCAATAAACAAAATATTATTTTATGACATCTATCACTTTCTTAGATGATATATTATTTTCCTAATAATATGTTTACAACAAAGAACAAAGTGTAGGTTTAAATACATCTCTACTTTGTGTCACAACAGATTTGTAGGAAGATTTTAAGGAAGACAAATCATTTTCCATTTGAAATTTTTGATATCTTATTATACCATAATAATGTTAATTTGGATCAAATATCGGTCCCCTAAAAATTGCACAGAAAGCCACGACACCTCTGCTCAGTTGTCATCTACATATGTTGTTATCATCCCTTGCTCTATTAGGCAGATTCCAAAATTTTCTATTTTCATATCTTAAGTCAATTATATCTCACCAAATAACATAAAAATATTGTTTTACATTTTTTTTATTTTTTATTTTCAAATATGTGATAACTTTCTATTAAACTAGTATACAATAAGACATAAAAAATGAGTCAACTAATATGTATTCCTCACCTGGTTGGTCACTATAGGAGGGATAAAAAAGGTGAACTGTAGTAAAGGAAAATCTTAGTGCAAAAATATTTTTGTGATGAACATTAATTATATCTCTTATGGTTGACAAAGGTTAAATTTACATCACATAAATGAGATGAGATATAATTCAAATTTGACTATGTTTTATGTGTTGATTATGTGTTCAAATAATAAACGACAATGATTTCAACATGTGAATATGTGTTCAAAGTTTTTATGCTTACATCGTTAAGGTATGTAAATAAAACCAAGTGATATTGAACACCGTACATGCACTCAAACTATAAATTGGACAATGCATCCAAAGTTTAAAACTGTTGAAGAAAACTTGAGAACTAGGAGTCAATGGTTAAGGTGAAAAGTTTAAATAATAAAGTGTAGGTTCGAGTCTTATATATTGCAAATTTAAAAACAAATATAATTATAAGGTGGTTTGATGGTTAAGAAAAATGGATAGAGTAAAATTAGGTTTAAGGATTCGAATCTCACCCTATAACAATTATTAATATATTAATATTTGCCGATAAAAACATCACAGGTTTATGTGTCTAGATCAACAATGTGCATCCAAATAGACAAAGTGTGTCCATAAGGTTAAACTTGTGCATACAGGGGACAATATGCATCCATAAGCTAAGATTTATGTGTACAACCCCACGTACAAATGTATGATACAATGTATCTCAAATATTTCAAATTTATTGATTAAGAAAAATTAAAATGGATAAAATATTATGTATTTTTTTATTCTTATTATAAAATATATGCGTGGAAAAATTTTAAAAAAAAAAGAGGTTACGACAACGAGCTGGTGGGTACAGGCCAGCATAGCCATTAAAAAAATAGGTCAATTGACATTTTATGCTGTTAGTTTATTTTATTGACACTTGAATCATAATGTGAAAGGATTTTATTCATATATAACAACCGAGAACCATTATTCTGCCTATTCATACATAACATGCTAATTAAATATGTAGTACTCCCAATTATATTGTAATGTATCCAAGGTGAGAAATTGAACTCAATCCCCTCCACACATGGGTGACCCTAGGCCCCAAAAGACAATGTTGATAGAAAATTATTCTTACAATATTCCACAAAATTAACACCTAAATGACTAAATGGCGATATTGAAACTTTTAAACTAAATGAAGGATAAAAAAAAATTCAATAATATATAAATGATTAAATTGAACATCCATGATCAAATAAGGAAAATATATTTAAGGGAAAAAATTATATCAATTGGCCTAGAAGAGAAAAAATTAAGTTAGAGAGAAAATAAAGAGTACCATACCTACAGAAATTTGCCTCTCCTCATTCTGAGTAGAATGTCATAAAAGAGTGCCCATGTGGGGTGGACGTGGTTAGATTGGATTAAATTTTAGTCAAAAAAATCATCTGATTCGAAGACATAAATAATATGTGATCTAATTTAATTTGTGTGACTTACACTAAAAATTTTGATTAAAAATTTATATGCGGATTTAGTGCTCGGATTTTTAAATAAAAAATAAAAGTTCTAAAACACTTTCAAAGTATCAGATTAAAAAAAACATGTCTATTTAAAAAATAACAAGTTTATTATATCTCTAATGAATAATATATTATACACTATTCATAACTTTAATTTAACATGATTGATGATTCTTGGTGCCTAATTGACTTTGTTTCACATAGTTTAGTATTTTAGATTTTATTGAACTAATATTTCTAAAATGAGTTAATTTGGGATTATTTGGTCTGATTAAATTTATTATCATTTTCAGATCATATTTAATATCAATGGCATTTTGGGCATTATAGAAGTGAAGGATATGTGTTGAGGAGAAAATTGTATTTTTATCGTAGAATTTTTTGTTGTAATTTAGTTTTTGACCCATTGTTTAGGCCCATTTCGGTTTTATGTGTTTTAGATGGGTTAAATTTGGATTCTCCATTCCAAACACACGCACTTTACATTCCATCATTTTAAAACATAAGACATTTTTCGTTTTCCCTCTTTTGCTCTGCTGGGGTTTCATATTTCTTCCCCAAATTTGGTTTTGCTCTTTCATTGCTATAGAATGCTAAATTTCTAGACTAAATTTATTTGGAAATGTATCATAACTCTTGAAGTTTTGTTGTTAATGCATTTTCGGTTTTTTTATTGTTGATTTCGTCTATATTATTTCTGAATATGGTTTGCTTAATTCCATTGCTCAGAAACTAGTTTGTGAGTTTATCTTCACTTAATTAATTTATTCTCTAATGTATGAATGTTTAGTTCGTGTGAATTTGTTAATCGTTTCATGTTTATGCTGATTTAGCTTAGTTAGAGGCTTAGGTTTTGGAACTTTGAATTGATTATCGCTTAGTTAATTGATTCTCAACAAATTCAAAAGTTAATGGTTGGAATCTGAAAATAATATTTTGAAATCGAGGATTGAGTTGTGAACAAACGAACCAAAGAAATTTGGTCATTTTATTACATTACTTATTTATTGTTTCTGAAATTGATTATTGTTCATACCATTCAACAACAACAAAAAAACTAACATGTGTGTGAATATAAGGTGTTTGAATCTTTATTTGAAACATAATCTTTGAGAGATGATCTATGAGTCACTTACTAGTACTACAATTTTTTATTGTTATAACATTTACATCGGATACGACCTCTATCAATCTCTAAAGTGTTAAATTCATATGAAAAATCATAAAAAACTAATAAGTCTACTCCAAAACTTCGAAGTACCAGTCTACATAAACATTTAATTGAATATTAGTAATATTTATCAACACTAAAAGTAAAAGCCGTAACAAAAGTAAAATAAAAACAGGAAAAAAACAATAGTAAAGTAGTATCGGTAACACACAATATAACTTTAAGAATAAAAATCTATTAAGTAATAAGTAATAACAATTTAGCATTTAGAAAGTATGAAAAATGTAAGCTTTATATTATCCACAATTGTAATGTTAATTAGGTTCATAATTGAAATAATCTTACTTTTTGTATGTAATAGATATCAATTCATTCTGAATCGGTCTAGTTTTTGAAATTGAAACAAAAAAATCGAATTGAACTAATTGATTTTATAAGAACTAGTCTAATACCATCTAAAAAAATTCGGTTGTTTGCAATTTTCAATTTTGTTTGTACTGATTTTTTGGTTTTTTTTATCAGTCTAGACCTGAACTCCTTTTGTCTCAAAATATTTGTGTGGATCATCTGCCCTCTTTGTATATTCTATTTATCACTTACTCACAATTTAATTACACCTCTTAGTAAAGTCATAAACATAGTTTTTTACATCTCATGGATAAGACATCACACCCCGTTTATTAATGAAAACATCAAAACACCCATATCTACTTTAATTCATTTGTATCCATCTTTTTCATTATTACACTTCACTCCTTCTTTCGGATATCACACCTCACGTACACCCCATATTTACTTTAATTTGTTTTTATGAATATTTTTCTTATCCGTTTGTTCTCTTTATAAGTTTAATAGTATATTTATTGTTTTTTTTTTGTTCATCCTTATTTAATACTTAGTTGATTCATAGCTCATCTGATCTCTAGTGTTGGATGGGACATTACTAAGTTTTGATGGTTCAGATTTTAATTATCTTATAAAAATAATATTTAAAATCACCAAATTTCATTTTTCCTCTACTTTTTAATATTAGAAGGTTCAATACTAGAAAGGATTTCACCTCATTCATACAAATAGTGTAACAAAACTTAATGGCTACATAAAGAAAAAAGGTATAATAGGAAAAATATTAAATATCTTGTAAATCAATACAATCTTTATATTTTTAAGGAGCATGTTTTTGAAATAAAAAGAAGAGTAAATTACACTGACACCCCTAAGCTTTAGTGAAATTACACAAACCACTCACTTTTCTATACCTACATAAACCTCCCCTAGTTTTTATACTTTCGTTACACTGATCACCCCTGCATAAGAAATAAGTGTAATATTTTAAACAAAAAATGTGATAAACGCAATTAAGTTAAACAAAACATGATATATTATGGAGACAAATCCAAATAATATATGAGTCAATATTTCTTTATTATTTATGAGTCAACTAACAATAGAAATTGAGAAAAATGTCACACAAAATATTTAATATTTTCAATATTCTCTAAAAATGATAATGACAGAAACAATCACGATCAATAATATAAGGTTTTCATTGAGTGAAGAAATATTATAAGGAGAAAACAATTACACTCTTGAAATATGATAATATACATCTTTATATATAAAATATGAGAAATACTCAAAATACAATACGAAAAGTTATAGATACACTAAGGCTTAAAATGCTATGAATGAAGCCTGTGTTTATAGAGAGATGAGGATCATCATCGGTACTAGATCAGGATTGCAACAAATTATAAATAAAAACCTTTAACTATTATGATTTTAAATTATTTTTAATAAAATAATTAAAATTTCTTAAAAAAAATTCTCCTTATATTTAATTATGAAGATGAGCATCTTCCAATGGTCTTCATATTGACTTTGAATACCTTGCCTCTGTTTTGACTTTAAAAGCCAAAATGAGTTTATTTTTCTCACATATGATTCCGTGCATTTTTATCTATTTGAGATTAATTGATTAAGAAAAACTAAAATGCACATTGGAAAAAAGACAACTACCTTTCATAAGAAGAAAAACAAAAGCATACGACAAGGAACTGTTAGGTATAGGCCAACATAATAACATAATTAATTACAACTATGAATAAAAAATAGTTTCTTTTTTGCTTATGGGGTCTTAAATGACTCTTACTCATACATTGCAATTGGGGGAACAAATGAAACATTGGTATGGTATAGTGATGTAAAGTCTTACTACATTCTTATATAAATAAAAATGTTACAAATTTGATTTTTAAAGATAATATTTATTTAGAAAATCAGTCATACACCCTACAAAAAATTAATTCATTTTTCATAAAGTGAAAGATACCTGAATATAAAAAGACGACCCGAGAATCATTATTTTGCCAATTTTCTTTACATGAATTTTTTTGTTTCCCACATCTATCATTGCACTGGAGGTAATCATTTCCGAGCCGGGAACATCCACATGTAAGTGAGACTAACTCTCCCAACGAGCATTTTTTCCATCCACAAGACTCGAACCCAGGTTATTGCTTAAGGGGAATCAAACATGTACCACTTGAACCAACGTGTCTTCACATGAAATTTGTTAGAGAGTAACATGAACTAATTAAATATGTACTACTACATTTTATATTGTGATGCATCCATTGTGATATTAATTTTGTTGGAATTTGAGATTAATTCATAGTTTAAATTAAATATTTATTATGATATGGTAGTGAGCATCACAATAGATTAGATGAAAATAGATATACAAATTCAACATGGCAACATAAATAAATTGTGCAAAGCAAATAAAATAAAAGAAGAACATCAAAATTTTGCGTGGAAAATCCTTAAATGTTAAGAGAAAAACAATGGGACAATCTTCGAAAAACATTCTACTATATGCAAGATAATTAGAATATTAGTTCTACACTCTTCTCATACTTAGAAATAAAAAATACAATACATATTATACTTTTAATGACAGGAAAAAATTTAGCTTAATTTAACTTGTACATGGTTGGACCCACAAACTCAACTCCCTTCAACACAAGTGAGGTGTTAGCCCCAAACAATAATGTTGATATCTATGCTAAAAAAATACCCTATCTTATTATTTTATAATCCAAAGCATCTCAAAAACATAATAAAATACCTCCTCATTATGATATGTCTTATTTTATGTTTTTTTTATAAAAATATTTCTAAAAACTAAAAATATATAACACATGTCATAATTTTAGTGACTAAAAGAGACAATTTAACTTTTGATATAATGAGATATTTTATTCTATAAAAAATAACTTCAATTGTAAATATTATCTTCTCATATAAAAAAGGAACCATTTTATTATTTTATTATTTGTAGACTCCTAAAATATTGAAAAAAATTATTATTATTGCATATTTTTAAAATGACTTTAGCTTAGAAATGTTTGATATTTATACATTAAATTTGTAGGAGTAACTCAAATGATAAGATTCCGTATATAAAATGTGAGAACAATAAATTGAGATCTCGTAATCATATATGGATGACTTAAATTAAAATTTTATTAATGGTTGTATGATTCCTTAAAAAATTATGTGCATTTATCTTTTCATCTTTATTATTTAATTAAAATCTAGTAGTATATGTTAATTATTTTAATTTGACACACTTCCTTGTACAGCTTACCTTCTTCTACACTTTTTTTTTGTCTATATAAGATAGGGAGGTTTTGCTTTTTGTTTCAACACTCCAAAATAGCATTGAAGTATCTCTGCTTCTTAACTTTTATAGCAATCATTTTACAATACTCTCTTTGATATGGCATGCTCTTCACAACTCCCACTTGCTGCAAGAAGGTATGAACTCTGGCTTGTGCAGTATGTTTGGGTGAAACCAATGTATGGTAATGCACTTCCTATATTCCTTTTTTTATAAATATGGATTTAATTAAAAATAAATTGTTGATTGACATTAATTTATAACCTTAATATATACCATGAAAAGCTCCATGGCAATAATGAGTATAAGAATTAGGACTTTACTATCAATTGTCCTTCAGTATATTAAAGAATTCAAAATAGATATTTTTAATAATAATGAATTTCATATTTGATGTAATTTCTTCATTTGATTAATAAATACATCTTTTACCTCCTAATAAAAATGAATTTCAATCCTTAATAAATTAAATACACTTTTATTTAATTTTATGTGCTACATGTATGCATCTCTTTACAACAAAAAGAGATTGGACCTCTAGGATACTGGAAATGATCCACACAAGATTGGGTAATCATAAAGTCAAACTCTTTTTATTTGAATAATTTTAACCATCATATTCAATATTATATACATTATTTCTATTTATCATTACTTGTTATCTTGTTGGTATATACATGCATTTCAAAACTATATAAAAATATAAATGAACATATGATGTTCCTACTTTGATATTCAAGATACATTTTTCTTTAATATCCAAGCGCTTATATAGGTACAACTCTGTTCTGAAACAAAACAGGAATCAATTAGTTAGAATGACACAATTTAAAACTATATAAAACTCAAGTGAAGGATAATATAATATTTTTTCTCAAATGAATAATTTTCATATAAGCAACATCCAGCACAATTGCAGGTAATAAAATATTAGACCTGTTGGTACATTAATTTGCTGCATCAAGTTTGATGTATTAGACTATTAGTTCAATAAAATTATTATTACTTGGAATAGTTGATTATTAATTAATTAATATTGGATCAATTGTTCTATTAATCTAGCATACTTAATTCAAATGCTTAAATACTAACGACGAAGCACATAATTGATAAATATTGAGTTCCTTTTGTTGGCAAATTATTATATTGGTATTTGTTGTGAGTAAGACTTGAACCATCAATTTCATTCCTTTCAACCATTTACCCTAACTATCAAATCATCTTATAATTTCAAAAAAAATTAAATTTGTCATAAGTGAGACTCGGATCTTCAACCCCTTCACTCCAACTCTTCACCCTAACTATCGAACCACCTTATAACTCTTTTTTTAGTTTTTCATGGATTAGACTCCATGCCACAAACTCTTTCACTTCATCATTCCTTTAACTCTTTACCTAATAACCATCAGACCACCTAGGGGTGAGCAAGACCCGACCCTACCTGCTCATCTGGTATAGTCCGATCATGATCGGACCTAAATAGGATCGAGTCTAAGGTTGGATTCAAAGATTAGACCCGATCAATATTTAGAGTTGTGTAAAGATCAAGCATGAGCCGTCCTGACCCATCCCATGGTCACTCACTCATTGTTTTTTGCTGTTAAGAGTGGTTGGTCGGGAGTTGAGGACGGATGGTCGGATGATCGTCTGGACCTGCCGGAGGAGGTACCTGAAAAGGCTCTCTGACGATCAAGTCAGTAGAGTATTCTTAGAGAGAGAAGGGGAGTAAATAAGAGAGAAGTTAGAGCAATAAGTGTAGCAATGAATGAAGGAATGAGAATTAATTATACTTCCTATATGGTCTCTTCTATTTATAGAGCTTATGAAGTGTTGAGATGACATCTGGTCATTGGCCAACATCTAACGGGTATAAAGGACGTACTCTGGTCGTCCTTACTTTGACCTACGGATATGTCCTTGTCGATTTGTCGGGGGCAGGTGGAATGTGCAGGCGGCGTGGCAGGCGACCTATTATCTGACATCGGAGGCGAGTCAGAGGCGCATTAAATATGGGTCAGAGACGCATTAAATGATGGATCAGATGTGTCAATAATGTGTTAGGAGCATTTATGGCTTCCTTTACTAGCGGGTCTACTTGAGGCGGGCAACTGGGATTATGCGGGATATAGTGAATGTCATGCTCGGGTCTGACGGGTAATTGCTCGGTTATGACTGAGATAGAACACTCATCATGTTTATATATGTCTCTATTCAAATGTGTACAGACAAATATCACATTTTTGTTGAAAGTATCATTAATTCTGTAATTTTTTCATGGGTTAGATAAAGACTAAACATGACTCGTCTCGACCTGTCTTGTGGTGACTCACTCATCATGTTTATATATGTCTCTATTCAAACGTGTACAGACAAATGTCATTTTTTGTTGAAAATATTATTGATTTTGTAATTTTTCATTATATATACATATATCAAATTATATATTCATAATAATAAATAGTATTGAGAAAACTTTATCTAAAATTATATTTAATTAGGTCTAGAGTCGGGTTCGGTTTTAAAGATTGACTCGGTCAATATTTAGGATCGGATTAGCTTCGGATCTAGGTTCGGGTTCAAAAAAGTGACTCGACCAACATTTAGGACCGAATAAGGACAAGCCTTAACGCATCCCAACCTAACTCATGCTCACCCCTAAGATCACCTTAGGACTCCCTTGAGTTCTTTAAGTATGATATTAGTAATTCGATTATAATTAAGACAATACCGATTTTAATGATGAGTTTGTCTTGTGCTATTAAATATAGGGGTGAACATCTTATGTTGCAAAAAAGTGTTATTTCATGTTTTCATGTGTCAATTTTGTAATTGGTTAGAAAAATATGTAATTAGATACCATTAGCTTACACTTAAATTATTCGGCACCTTGGCATCTTTTACAGACTAGAAGGAAAGGTGGCTCTGATCACCGGTGGAGCTAGGGGAATTGGTGCGTGCATGGCAAAGCTCTTCTGCAAGCATGGGGCAAAGGTAGTAATTGTAGACATTAGAGATCAATTAGGGCAAGCATTAGTTGAAACAATTGGAACTGAGTTTGCATCCTATGTACACTGTGATGTATCAAAGGAAAAAGATGTTGAAAACGCAGTTAACACAACTATATCCAAGTATAAAAAGCTTGACATATTTGTGAACAATGCTGTAATAACAGATGATGCTAAACCCAGCATTGTTGACAATGACGTGACTGATTTTGAACGTAATCTTAGTGTAAACCTCACTGGCCCTTTCTTGGGAACTAAGCATGCAGCTAGAGTAATGATCCCAGCCAAAAAGGGTAGCATAATAATGGTTGGAAGTGTAGCTTCAAGTGTTGGAGGGGTTGCAACTCATGCATACACTAGCTCTAAACATGGCTTAGTGGGTCTCACAAAGAATACAGCGGCTGAGCTTGGAAAATTTGGCATAAGGGTAAATGGCTTGTCTCCTTATTTCATTGCTAATGAGTTTGCAAGAGAGTTCTTCAAACTAGATGATGATGGTTGCTCAAGTGTTTATTCTAACCTTGAAGGGGTTGCACTGCAAGAAGAAGATGTAGCACAAGCTGCACTCTTTTTGGCTAGTGATGAGTCCAAGTATATTAGTGGCCACAATTTGGCAGTGGATGGTGGTTTTACTAATATTAATCCAATTTTCGGGGTGTTTTCCCGATCTTAGGAGAAATTATTGGTTCATCCAGATCCTTGATGTGTGCAAAATGGTTGGACCATGCAATAAATTCTTCAATCTTAGGCCTTTCTGAACGATGTGCAATATGTGTATAATAAGCACTACTTTTCTGTGTAATAAATGGTTCAAAGTGCACCATCATGTAACTTCCTCTTATTCAGTATTTCCAATAAATATGCCTATCATTAGCTTATATAGACCAATATGTATTTCTTTTTCTTAAGCAAAGATTTGAGTTCAAGTTTTGTGTATGAAAAATATATTATGTTATGAATATTTCTGACTCAAACAAGATTGTCTCCAAAAGAGAATAGCTAGACAAAAATATAGCTGATAAACAAACTAACTATTAAATAATGAGATGTTTGTAAATACTCACCAACCATATGAACTAGTTATTTTACAAACACAAGTACATCTCTAATAATTAAGAAGTGTTCTCAGAACTTTTGAATGTAAGACTACTTCTAATAGGACATAGGCATTTGTTTTGACAGCAAAGTTTCTCTATTGAAACTTCTAACTAAATGCTCTTGACTGTGACATTCCACAAGCAAGAGGAATATACAATCAAACTCTAGTGCCGAACATGTGCATATGGTCCTTATGGATATTGAAAAAGTTAGTATTTTCTTGACTGAATAGTTTTTCTTTGTTGGTGTTAATTGAATCCAACAATGGCCTCCAAATAACCTTAGGATAATTTTGAAGAAAAATAACAAATACATAGATATTGCAGATTTGGTCAGAAAAATTACAAACTTAAAGGCTTTGATGTCAATGATAAACACTCCAGAATGTCTTTTCAGCTCACCATCTTCTATGGTGTGGAAGCCAGACCAAGAATGTATAAAAATCATAAGAATTTAAAATTATATATAAAAGCTATTAGCTAATTCTAGTTAATATTGAAAGCTTCATTGTTCATCCAAGCTTTGCAAAGTTCATTTTTGTTCATTTGGAAAAGCTTTTCTTCACTCTAACTTCTGGAAGTGCCATTTTTTGTTTGATTGGAAATGTAGGTTCTCAGAGATGGTGATTGAGTGAGAACATCAGGTGCAATAGTTGTATTCTGAGCTCCACTCTTCTGTTGCATTCTTCTCCTAGCTAAGTACCCTCTAACCCAAGGGGTCACATCCTCATTGATTTTGATCATGATGAAGAAGATAATGCGATAGATAATGATCATGCTCAAGATAACACTTAAGTCTATCCACTTCGATCTATTGACATCAATCTGGAACACATACTCAAGGATATATTCACCTGGTATCTTTGGAAGGTCGGGTGTCTGGTTGTCGAATATCAAGCCCTTCAGATCATTTTGGTATTGCCCCTGAAAGAATATCCATTATTTTTACCACCAAATTGGACATGTGCCCTTCAAGTTTGAACAATGAGAATATAACAGTTATTATTCATACCTGTAATGCCCAAAAGTGGAAACTGATATATGACATTGGGTAGCGCCAAACTGGCTTTGGGATATCATGTGGGAGCCTAAAGTACCCAGAGACCAACATGAATATACCCTGAAATTAATGAAGTAGAGAAAGAAAAAGCATTTATTAGTTATGGCTAAGTAGAATTCATGACAAACAATTGAGCATATGTTAGAATTTTGACATATCATGTAACTCAACTATACAAGCCTAATCCATTCTTATATAGACTAGAGATAGTAACAAACCACCAATCACATATTTATCTAACTAATCACTAATCAAATTAACTAACAACCAATAACCAGTTAGGCAGTCATATGCATGTGTGAGTAATACTATGGATGTAACTACCTATTAACTTTGTACCTAAACTTAAGTAATAATCACTAACCACATAAATCTGTCATCAAATAACCATGTGTGGTAAAATACTTAGGTAGATCATATTTTAATGTATGCTTTGATTATCATGTGCATACCTGAATTCCTGCTCCAATTATGATGCCCATGAGGAAGTTAGGAACAACACTAGCAATTGCCATCATTAAGCTTTCGACCACTGTGACACTGGCATAAAGGCACAGCACAAAGAACAGGTAATGCCAAAAACCAGGATGCAGGCGAACCATGAAGTAACAAATTGTTCCGGAGAGAAACGTGATCAATATCAGGAACGGCGTCGCAGATATCGTGTTGCTGATGACAAATCCAAGGACACCATAGTGTCCATTAAGCCTCTCCCTTTGAAAAACCTGCAATTAATAGTGTCATAACAACATTGTCATTATTACACAGTTTGTATAATGTTTGTGACTAAAGGTTACATAAGGAACAAAACTTGCCTTCATATCTTCAACAAATGAAGGAAATCCACCAATTGACATGAAGGTGACAAAACCAAATACAAAAGAAGCACATGAACCCCTTGCCTAGAAAAAAGAAAACACATAGTTAACTTTGTTATCAAACTTATGCAGATATAATGCATGTAAACTCATTATTGCTATAAAAATGCTATTTTTTTCTCAAATCTTAAATTGATGTTGATGCCATACAAGTTTAGTTACTATAAAATAATAAATTGAAGTACCAGAATTGAGTTGTAGCCTGTTCCCACATTCAAATAAATTGTACCAATGCAAAGAGTAACCACAATGTAGATAACAAGCCTAAGCCAATAGTAACCAAAATCTCTTGACATGTTGATGAATGAGCGTTTGGTTAAGATGTAAGACTGCATGAAGAAACTAGCTTGACTTCCTCCTGCATCAAGAACAGTTCCCTTCTGCAGAATTTGTTTGCATAGACATAATATCATAAAATGAGTAAGAAAAAGAAAGAGAATGCTTATATCATTGCTAAGTTTGATGAATTTACTATCAACAATAAGAACTCATCATTAGAAAACACTTACAACTTTGGATATCTCATCAACTTTTTGTCTTGCAGCATAAGATTGCTGAGAAGTGCGGTAGAAGTCAAGAAGAGTTCTTATAGCTTCAGCAGTAGTGATCTTGTCTAGGGGATCATCACTTCCCTCAAACTGAAAAGGCAAGGTTCAAAGTAAATATTGACAAACATATAAATTTTGAGTAAGAAATTAATCTCTTTCGGGGTTCGTGGCAATCCCTCTCAACAACGCTCACAGGAATCGAACCTTTGACCTTTTGGTCATCCTGGGGATCTAGCGGAGCCTTACACCACTATACCAACATCTTGTTGGTAATTAAACTCATGCTGCCATAATACATTTATATTCTAATAACTCCACTCCTCTTGTATCATCTCAGTTACGGCTTACAGTGGTATCCCCTCACCTTGTGGGAAGAAACTATTCTCTTTCGGGGGGTGTGGCTACCCCTCCCAACAAGTGTCGATCTCAAGAATTGAGTCGTTGATCTTTAGCCTAGTATAGACTTGAGGATCCACTAGCATCTTACACTATTAGACTAAGGCTTTGTTGATATATGGCTAGTTATTAATGACTATATGGTACTTGATAATTGAAAAGTAAACTTGAGTCATAAAGAAGAAAAGGTAAGTACCCTTAGTTTCATGGACCCTTTAAGAGTGCTCTTGACTTTGTCAAAGTCAGAATTTACACATCTAAGGAAATGATCTGATGGGTTCCTCAAAGCAGGACATGGAAAGCCAGCTTGTGCAAAGAACTGCAGACAACATCACTTACAAGTTACAATAATTAATACCAAAAACTGAACATTGAAGAAACTTTACATAAGAGTAAAAACTGAGAAATGAGGTAATTATTACCTCATATGCTTCAGAAGCTTGGCCAAAATAAACAGTTTTGCCACCAGAAAGTAAGTACAATTGGTCAAATAGTTCAAACACTTCACTGCTAGGTTGATGAATAGAAGCTATCACAGTTCTCCCATCTCTTGCTAAAGCACGTAGTGTTTGTGTTACAAAGAAAGCAGAAGCACTGCCACAAGAACATAATTCTCAGCTAATTAAGATATGAACTGAGGTGAACTTATTTACAAACTTAAACAATAGGAGACAATAGAAACCATTAGCATTTCTTAGAAGATGAACAACAATTAATTTTATGGCTAAGTAAAACAACTGAAGATATAAATTAAAAAATGAATTTTACTACAAATATATTGTAAGAAGAAAGTTATATTACAGATATATTGCAAGAAGAAAGTTTAAGACTTAATTAGTGTTCTATATTATCTTTGAATAGGTATCCAGAACTCAAAACTTCTAACCACACACCAAGTCACCAATACACATAAAATTTGTCAGAAAACGCAACCCATTTATATCATAAGTTATACTATTATATTTACTTATTTTGTATACTTACAGTTCAGAAGTTATACTATTAACAATAAAAAGTTTTACTTTCGATTTATTAACTCGAGTCTATTGGTTAAGGTTAAGAATGCCCAGGAAAAAACATATAGTTTAGGAGACTGTACTTGAATTTATTCATGTGGGGTTGTCCAAATTTAAGATGTAAACACTTGAACATGCAAAATAAATGCACATGATAGTGATGTATAACAATACCAACAATGTGTTGTCTTTTAGTGCAAGTCTCAATGTATCCAAATAGATTCTAAGATCAAGATAAATGTTTCGATTTATGTAAGTAACACTTGTTCAAATAGATAGTCGCTCACCCCAAAATGGATTAATACCTTAGTCGGGTCACATAAAACTTTTGGTTATACAGAAAAAAAACAACCAACCTGTCTAGGCCACTAGTTGGTTCATCAAGGAAAAGCAATCTAGGCCTCATCAAGATTTCCAAAGCAATGCTAACCCTTCTCTTCTCCCCACCACTGATCCCACGCAAGTGCCAGTTTCCAATCACTGTATCAGCACAATCTTGAAGACCCATTGCAACTATAGTACTCTCAACTAAAGCTCTTTTATCTGACCATGGCATCTTATCAGGCAAACGAAGCCTTGCTGAGTATGAAATTGTTTCTCGTACCGTTAAGGTACCAATTAGGTTGTCATCTTGTGTCACATAAGCCTAATAAGTTCAATTGATCAAGTTAGGAAATAACATCAATTGAGCAAAAAGTATATAGTATACTAAGGACAAAATATTTTGCAAAAGTTGTAAGTTTTATATCTAACTAACTATATGGGTATTTATTTTGATGTTAGATATATGAACCTACCAAAGTTACTATCAGAAGTTCAAAACCAAACAAGATCTAAGGAAATCAAAGACCATGGAAGGTAGGTAGCATGAGTCATTTATGAGAGTTTAAGTTGTATGGTGAAGGTACTTAAATAGTTTTATAAATATTGTAACAGTTTTCTATTTATTGCTCATGGACATTTAATTGGTGGAGGTATCAAGAAATGAAAAACAAGTTAATTTTTATGAAAAAGAAATTATATACTACCTCTCAAAATAATAAATACACCTCTTAGAAATGAAAGCTTCTTTGTTTGGAAATTGGAATTCTGAACTAATACAGATGTGTACACTATAGAAAACTAATAATTCTTTTAAAACATAATCATAAATATCACAAAAGTGTCCCTAAAGCTTGAAATATGTATTATGCACATGATTTTTAGTCATGTTTTTAAGATGAAACTCAACATCTTATTTTAAACAAATAAAGATGACAATAAACAAGTCTGCTATTTGGTTATGGAGGTTTTTATGTCATGTTATGAATCAAGTAAGTTCATGATTTATGTAACTCTTTTCTTCCACTGAAACATAGTCACACAAGTTATATTTTATGCAAACAAGAGGAATAAAAGAAATGTAGTGTATTATGTATAAAAAAAAGTTGGCATAATAAGGTGTTTAATGTTTTTCCCTGTGAATTATAGAGGAACGTGAATAAAAAAAATAAAAATGTAAAATATAAAGATAAATGTGTACAAAGAGGTGTCAAAACTTTGGTGTAATAAAAGAAATCATTAAGTAGAAGAGAAAGAGACTCACTGCAGTGCCAAAAGAGAGTTTGGCTTTGCGACCATTGAGAAGAATGGTGCCTGAGAGAAAAGCATTTGCAGCTAGGCGACTAGAAAGAGCATCAAGAAGAGTAGATTTTCCAGAACCTGAGGGTCCCATGAGAGCAGTGAAGGTACCAGGTTCAGCATAACCAGTTAAACCTTCCAAAACATTCTGAGTTTCTCCATTGCTAAGGGTAACCATCACAGTTAGATCCTTCCATGTTAGCCTTGCTGAAACATCTCCAATTATTTCTGTGTCTGTCTTTTCTCTCCAAATTGTTTCACTCAAAGGACTCAACCCTGGAAGTGTTGTTACATTCCCTGTTGGTTTACTTGCCTCTATTTCCATAGCTACATGAGTTGCTTCAGAGTTTCTCATATTTCTTCAAACCTATATAACACCTTTTTGGCTTCAATACAATATGGTCTAAATAGCTTAAAATTTTGTAGAAAAGAAGTACTAGAGAAAAAGGTAAATAAATATTTTAAAAGGGAAAGAAGATTATCAGAGAATGATTATGGAAAGCCAAATATATTGATGCTATGGACTTTGGAAATGAATCAGGAAGAATATAATATATAATGGATAAAAGGAATAGATATTGTGTAGAAAGAAAAAGGGTTGTAGCAGGAGTAAAGAAAAGTGTGAGAGATGAAATGAGAAATGCCTGTTGAGAATGTTGACTGAAAGAGAGTGATGGTTGAAGAGGGTTTTAAGAGTTATGAGAGTTGTCTCATGCAAAAAGAGCCTCTTGTGGAAGGGTTTAGTTTTGGCATGAACAAGAAGAAGTGATTGGAGCTAAAGAACCTATATTATGGTAACTGGTATAGGGAATGATCACAATGAACATATCTTAACAAGTTCTACTCATGTTTGAGGCTTAGTTCTTAGTTGAATTTTAGAGTGGACGAGATTAAAAGTATGAGTTTCATTTTATGGAGCAATTAATTGGTGCAGATAGTTGTTGGTGGCAACATTTAATGTCGAAACCGAAGCTAACAATGATATTTGTATTTCAGAAAATATTATTTTTACATAAAAAAAATATATACATCGATAATATATGAGTTTTATATATTATCATTGCGTTATTTACTATTCATGTTTAATTATCATATACTCTCAAAAAAATTAATTAATACAAAAGAATTATGAATAATATAGTAACAATATATATACATATTATCTAATTTTATAAGAAAAATGGAAAAGGAGTTATACTTTGGTAAATAAATTAAAGAAAGAAGTGTGTGGATAGTATGTACATGTATAAGACAAATGATAAAATTTGATTAATACATTAAAAATTTAATTCTAATTAAAATTTAATTATAAATAATAATACAAAAATATAAATACAAAAATATAAATACAAATATCTTCAAATATGAGTCCAATATATGTCTGGGCATAAATTTTTTCACATTAATATATTATAATTCATTAAAGAGTGGAGGTGTAAATGAGTCCAATAAAGTGGAGCACTTAAAAGCTCAAACTTACATGTGATAGAAAAAGACAAACTTGTCTTATTTATTCAAGATTAAAGTTTAAGTTTATATTATTAAATTTAACAATACACGTGATTAAAAAGGATAAAACCAAAACATAGGGCCTAACAAAGAAATAACAAGGTTTGAGTTTGATTCATTAGCTAATTTAAGACTTAATTACTTTTTTCTTCATCAAAGTTATTCTTGAAACTAACGGGTGTTGATTCAAGTGGTACATGTTTGATTCCTCGTAAGTAAGGTTTCGGGTTCGAGTCTTATGGATGAAAAAAATATTTATTGGAAGAGTTAGCCCCACATACATGTGGATGTTCCTGGCTCAAACATGATTGTCTCTAATGCGAAGATACTTGTGGGATTATTCTTCAAAACTTTTTAATTTTATTTTTAATATTTAATGAACCCATTTAATTAAACTAGAACATGAAATAAAATATATCTTTATACTTGTAATTCATAATCTATTACATCATAAATTCATGATTAAATATCATTACAAGAAATAAAAATAGCTCCATTGCTAAAAAAAGTAAGAAAAAATGTACAACATACTCTCAACCAACCAAAATATAATGCAATATCTATGTATTATCATTATAAAGATTTATATATAGATAATACATATTATATATCATTTATTTGTATTACTTTTATTGAAAAATAAATAATCATTAAATATGAATGATAAATAATATAATAACAATGTTAAAAACTTCTTACATTATTGTTACATACATCTTTTTCTCATATAAATAATAGTATAACTCAAATCAATCATAATTAGAGTTTAATATTTATGGATAATATCGAAGTTTTTTATTTGTATATCATTCATCATATATTATATTATAGATAATGTTATCACGTATATACTGTGTGACTCCTCTCTCTCTATCTGTCCCTTCACATTTTACAGTTTGTAACATACAAATGTGACCACGTATATAGTTTGGCATGCCCTTGTAACCATTTCTTTATTGAGAAGAAAACTAGCAATGGTTGAAAGATAGGACTCATTAAATGTGGTTATCCCACATGAGCTTAATAAGGATGCACCAATTAATACAAGTAATTGTTTAAACAAAAAAAAATGTATATAAAGATACATATTACATGTCATATTTGAAAACAATTATATTTTATAATTTTTGATAATATAATTTAAGATTAAATTAATAAAAATTAAAATATTAATTTGTTATCAAAAATTTATTAGTTATCTCAGCATGATTTCATCTCCATGCAATTCTCTCTCTTCAACAAATGGGCATCACTCTCATATTGCATTGGATGGAGTTGGGAATGCAGAATTGGCTAAGTCATAAATAATGGATAAGAAGGAAAACAGTCAAATAGATATATAATATAGTTTGAGTAAAATTATATTATTACTCATCATTTTTAAACTTATATAAATCATCTTTAATTATATATATATATATATTTTATATTGACTACATTGATAAGATAAATAAATGTAATTTCTTAAATAAAAAATAGTAATAAATATAATTAAATCAAACAAAACATACTATATTATAAATATTGTGTACTTATATTGAATCTCGTCATCTAAAGCTACAAAAATAAGTTCATCTTTAATGATTAGATTTTTTATGAGGAAATCTAATATCATAAGTGTGAATACTAATTTTTGTCTGTCCACAAAAAAATCCAATATTATTATTTTATAAATAAATAGCTTCTAAAAATAAATCAATTAAACAAATGAGTTTTTAAAAATAAATATGTGTATAAACTTTCATCTTTTTCTCAAAAAGAAATTTAATCAAACTCAAAACAAAAAATAAAGTGGAAGTGGGCTTCTAAAAACCCATACAATTTTATCTTAAAATAAGAAAAAGAAATGGTTAATAAATGATTTTATTATTTTTTTGAAATTTCAATTTTAAATAAATAATAAATAATTAAAACTATTTTTTATTAATTTATATGATTTATTTCGAATTTAAATAAACAAAAAATAATTTTTTGTTTTTGTTTTTTCTGAAATGCAATTTTTAAAAATTGAAAAAATTCAGACAAAATTAATTTTAATTTTTTCAGAATTTATAGGATATAAAAAGTAATTAAAATATATATAATTAGGTTTATGGAATAAATAAATTGAAAAAATAAAAATAAAGCACCAAGTGAAAGATGAATTAGTGGATTGGTTTAGATCCCAAAAAATCTGGGATTATGGTTTGGTGGAGATTTATTTAGTTAGTAAATTATTAGGATTAGATTAAGTTTAAAATTTCTTTTATAAATAGGAGTTTAGATTAAGAGAGGTTTTCTTCTCTTAGTTGCTAAAAAACATATTTCATAGAGAAATGTGCCAAAAAAACTGCACAGAGTGAAAACAGATCCAATACATTCGGTCCTGCGTTAGCACCGTGCATCTGAATCCACCACAGTTGGATGTGCATACTGCTTTGGTAGACCTCCACTGGATGCACGAGATCGTGACACGCAGGCACGTCCACGTCCCTTCACGTAGACATGTGCACACACAATCCACGCATCTTATTCCGATGTAGCGTTCCAGTGAAGCCGTGCTTAGTCTATATGTAGTGCACTCACCGTCCAGCCAATAATCACGCGAAACATAGGAGGGTGCATACTGCTCCGTGTAGACGCGTGCACACACAATGCACTCCCAACTCCGATCTAGTACACGCGCCTGCATTACAGCACAGTGCCACCATCCATATCTAACCAACCACAGGACGACACATGTCCATGTTCTTGCAGCAGCTTTTTCCATCCATCTCTGGGTTGTTAGGTATCAATGGCCTAGGCACACCTAGAAGGGGGGTTGAATAGGTGTGGCGGAGCTCAAGTTCCACTTTTCTGGTTTTTACACATTTGCTGAAAAATGTCCAGTTAATCGATTAACCAGTGGGCTTAATCGATTAAATCTAAACAGAACCAGAATGATCAGAACAGCAACTTGCACAGTTATTAACCAACACACAAACATATATACAACAGATACTTTCATGCAAGATTAACAAGAATATGACAAGGTATAAGCATGCAAAATATCAGCTCCAAACTTGCATTAAAACATCTTGAAATATAAAAGAGAAAATGATAGAAAAGATTGCGCAGAGATTTTATCCTAGTTCGTTTTGTTGTCCACTTTAAAACTACATCCAGTCCTCCCCTCTGATCTGGAAGATTTTCCTTCTTCACTATAGAACACAATGTACGTTACATACACGCTTCTAATTACAAGACTCAAAAGCTCATTTCTTGGAACCCAAAGAACTTCGTCATCCTTGGTTTGACCTTTCCCAAAACCGCCTCCAAGAAAACCTTTCTTACCGCGATTCGGCCCCAGCCAAGGTATCGCTCTTTATCCCAAGACCTACAAGTCTTTGTGTGAAGAACACCTCACCTAACCACAGCTAGGATTTTCCCAATCCTTGAATTAACAATGCTTTGAGTTATGAATGAGTACTTAATACTCGGATATTACAATAAAGATCAAAGAATAAAACCTAGCTCATAAGACGTCCTAGTCTAATATGAATGTTCATGCACGAGATTTATGAAAATATCCAATCTTTAAACAACTGTCTTTTTCTTTTCAAGAAACACAAGAATGATGCAAGAAAGATTTTCAAAGAATCATACAATATGAATATGAAAACTAAAGCCTTCGCATGATCTAATCTTTCTCCTAATTCAACATTCTC